>NW_021703779.1:15622074-16055276 GCF_005190385.1 Monodon monoceros
CCATGGCCGCTGAGCCTGCGCGTCCGGAGCCTGTGCTCCGCAACGGGAGAGGCCAAAACAGTGAGAGGCCCGCGCACCGCAAAAAAAAAAAAAAAAAAAAAAGGAGAATATTGGAGAAATTCAATATCGAACAGTCTAGATGCAAGACACTTAACTACACGTGACCAGTTATAGGCTATATTTTTTAAGGTACAAAAGCCATATTTTTATTTCAAGTTTTTCACCTAGGGATGTTGTTCTAAGTAGATATTTTTTAAATGTATCACAATGGAGTGATAATCATAGAGAACTTGGCATAGCAAAATTTCTGTTAATAGTCCAATGACATTAAATGAGGTAAAGAAAATTTTAGCTCAATATTTTGGAAAACTACATTTAAGAGACAACTTTGATACCTCACAATAGTGCTGGAGTTCCGTAAGTTGGTTACGATGATTTTCATCATAGAAAACTACAGATGCACTGCTCTCCTATTAATATCATGAAAATAAGTGAGTCAATGCTTAATATCTCTAGGAGCCAAATAAAGCACTAGAAATATATATTTCCCTATTTTAATTGTTTTTCTTTTTTACCTACATTCCGAAAGGATTTCAGATGTCTATAATATAAAGCAGAGATAAAGTAAAAGCAAACCTCACAATCATGAGAATGAAAAAGATAAGAGCTGATTAAAAAAAGGACTAAAGGAAGGAAGTTACTATATAGGAACCTAAGTTTAAAAGAAGCTCCTGAATATCAGTATGAACACATAGTTTATAATATATATAAAAATAGATATAGAAATATAAATATATGTGTATGCCTGGATTAGTAGACATACACTTATTTCCTAGCTCTGTCCACTAAGAGGGACTAAAATCAATGACACAAGAGTAGCAATGAACACACCTAGTGTCTAGATCTTGGTTTCTAAATACCACTCTCCAATAAAAGGAACCAGAACTTGAAGAGAGGTGAATTCCAGAGCTGGAACAGGGAAAGTATAAATGAGACTACAACACCTTATGATGTCAGAAAAAAAGGAATTGCTCAAAAAAGAAGTGGGGGCATGTCAAAAGGTCACACGAGGCAACTGGAAGGAGCTCCTGATAGCCAAAGCTGGAAAATTTGATCAATAAAATAGTGATAATATTGGATTATAATTTATATAATACAATAAATGCCCATGCGTACATACTGATATAAAATATATAATTGAATGAATAAATAAATGGGGGAGACAGGACAGTTATTCGTTACAAATCAATTCCAATTAATAAATACAAAGGAATAAGGGAAATAGAAAGTCACCATTAGGCAAACACCACAGTGCTGAATGCTGCAGGTGAGATCCATGAGCTAACTCAACACAGGGCAAAAAGTTGAGGACAGGATATTAGCATAGTCTCAAAGTACACACCTACCTAAGATATTTATTAATTACAAAGGGAAAATAGTAATTTTACAGTGAAAAAAATCCAGAAGACACCAGATGATTGATGTTAACATCACCAGTAAAAAGATATATGGACACCTCATACTCCTGATACGACTCAATGAGGAGACAACATGGTTTGTGTGGCGTTCTCGCCAAAAATGCATAATCTCAATCTATTCAAGAGAAAATATCAGACATATCAAAATCGAGAGACATTTTACAAAATAACTGATCGGTACACTCATCAAAAATGTCAAGGTGGGCTTCCCTGGTGGCGCAGTGGTTGAGAGTCCGCCTGCCGATGCAGGGGACACGGGTTCGTGCCCTGGTCCGGGAAGATCCCACATGCCGCGGAACGGCTAGGCCCGTGAGCCATGGCCTCTGAGCCTGCGCGTCCGGAGCCTGCGCATCCGGAGCCTGCGCTCCGCAACGGGAGAGGCCACACAGAGAGAGGCCCATGTACCTTAAAAAAAAAAAAAAATGTCAAGGTCACAAAAGAGAAGGAAAGAATAAGGAGTTGTCACAGATCGGAAGAAACTAAAGAGACACAACTAATTTCCATCTGGGATACTGGATCGGATCCTGGAACAGAAAAAGGACATTGTGGGGGGGATAGTGAAATTCAAACAAGGATGCAGTTTAGCTTATTGTAAGGTATCAATGTTAATATCCTGGTTTTGAAAACTGTACTGTGGTTAAACAATTGCCTTAACTTTAAATTATACAGGTCAGTTAACATTAAGGGAAGGGAAGTGTATACACAAGAACTCTTTGTAGTATATTTGCAACTCTTCCATAAATCTAAAAGTATTTCAAAAATTAGGAAAGCTACTGAAACAGGGTACAAAACTGCTATGAATTTCTATCAGATAAGGAAAAGAGGAAAATAAAATGGTAAACTGCTCATGTGAGAGAAATATTTCCTTGGGCTCACAGTTCAGAGGTACTCCATAGTCAATGAAGGCTGAAAAAGAATTTTAATCATTGTCTTTATGATAGTAAATGTAAATATATTTGGCAATTATAAATTAATATTACTTAAATATTCAGTCTGATGTACATTCATTAATGACACTTCCACCTTCTTTACAATGAGGTGTTCATGTTTTTGTATAGGAAGGATTTATTAATAAACCAAAAGGAAATATAAAAGAAGGAAATGAAAGAAAAGTTTTAGGACTTGAATTTCACTTTCAAGAAGCACCAAAGGGGGACTACCCTGGTGGCGCAATGGTTAAGATTCCACCTGCCAATGCAGGGTACACGGGTTCGAACCCTGGTCCAGGAAGATCCCACATGCCGCGGAGCAACTAAGCCCGTGTGCCACAACTACTGAGCCTGCACTCTAGAACCCGTGAGCCACAACTACTGAAGCCCACGTGCCTAGAGCCTGTGCCCCGCAACAAAGAGAAGTCACCGTAATGAGAAGCCCGCACACCGCCACGAAGAGTAGCCCCCGCTCGCCGCAACTAAAGAAAGCCCATGCACAGCAATGAAGGCCCAACGCAGCCAAAAAATAAATAAATAAATTTATTATTAAAAAAGAGGAAGCACCAAAGGCCTAAAGGACCTCTGCCCGCTGCAAATACTACAACAACATGGAAAGATATTTGCAGAACTATTTTCTCATTAAGTCAACTACACTTAAGATAACATTTTCCATCAAGCTTAACCCCTTACGTACTTCAGCATGGAAAGACTAGTCTTCCAGTAATCCGGCACCAGAACTGCTTTAAAAGCAAATATTTCTAACCACGAAGAACCAAATGTTATATGGCTTTTAATTTTCAAATAATCCAACAGTGACACTCTGTGGACAAAATAGGAAGCACATAAGCACCTATGTTTCTTAATAGATTAACCTCTACGACACCTTAAATCCTTTTCTGGAATAAAATAGAGTATAAATAAATAAACAGGCAGCAAATAACCATTTGATTTAATTATAATAACTATTTTAAGGATTAATTATGGACTATAAGGATAATTTTAATAGAAATATACCAAGTAGTTATCAATGTCTTTGTTTTAAAAAATTATCTGAATTAGCCCGCATTACAAACTTATTAGGCAGTAAAAATTATATGGAATCATAATATAGATTAGTAATAATAAAAACAATATGGTCCTCTTACCCTTCTATTAATGCTTTATGCTTATCAAAGTGCTTTCACATAATTATGTCAGAAACCATGGCTCTTGGGAGGCAAATAACATTATCCCCCCAAAGATTAAAATATTGGGGCTGATAGAAGTTAAGAGAATTGCCTGTACTGATTAGGTGGTATTACTATCTTCATCCTTATGTAAGTAAATAAAGGCATTTTCTGTTAAGTTTAATTATATATAGTTTAATAATCTATTTTATTCAACTTCAAAGATTTAGAAGCATAGCAGAAAATGATGAAAATGTAAAACAACACAACCACTTCAGAAAACTGTTTGGCAGTTTCTCATAAACTTTAATCTACCCTGTGACCCAGTATTTCCGCTCCTGAGCATTTACCCAAATTAAACGTAAATATATGTTCACAAAGAGACTTCCATAATAATGTTCACAGCCACTTTACTCATAATAGCCGAAAACTGGAAACAACCCTAATGTCCATCAGAAGGAGAAGGGATAAACAAATCATGGATATTCATACAACAGAATATTACTTAGCAATAAATGGGAATGCTACAACCAGATGAATTTCCAAACATTACTCTAAGGAAAAGAGACCATGACACAAAAGAGTGCATACTATATGATTCTATTTACATAAAGTTCTAGAATAGGCAAAACTAATCTATGATGGAAAAAAACATCCAAATGGTATTTCGCCAAGGTTCAGGGGGTGGGGACTTACTGGGAATAGGCATGAGGGAAATTTCTGGGATGATGGAAATGTTCTTACCTTGATGAGGGGTGAGCATACATATTTGTCAAAACTCATTGAACTATATACACTTAAAGATTTGTGCATTTCACTGTATGAAATTAAACTCAATCTATTAAAAAGAAATAAAGCAGAATGAAAAACAGAAAGATTTTCACTTTACCATACAATCCATGTTATCCTCTCCTGGAATAGATAATCGCGCTTTTTTGCGCAACGGGATGAACTCCGTTTCCGCTGAGTAGGGGTCACGTCTTCTTAAATTTGCTAGACGGTTCATTTGTGAAACTGGTTGGTCACCTAGCTCTGCTAAACCTTCAACTCCTGAAAAGCAACGCATAAAAAAGTTACTTCACCCACTTACTGCCTGAATAAACTTAACATGGATATGTTCTCAGAATACCAACTCAAGCTGAATTGGAGTCCTGGCTGAAGTTCAGAGAGTGACAAAATGAGAATTCTTCCATTAGTGATTTAGAATAAACCTTTAAAAAGTGAAGGGTTTTATTGCCCACGCGTAGGAATAAGAATCCAGATCGAACACACTTCCAAATTGTGAAGCGGATGCTCCACAACCTAAAGGCTACAGAGTAAGTGCTGGAGACAAATGAACAACAGAGCATGAGTCCTAACTGCTTTTGTCAAGGAGCTCAGAAGCTTTTTACTCAGGGAGACTGCGGGCCTCCAAATGTGAGTCAGGAGTCTCTTGTGGCTTGGGCCGCCCACCACGGTGCGGCCTGGAAAGACCACTAAAGACATCACCTCCTCCCCTGCTCGGTGAAAACTGGGTGAGATTACGTCTAAGGTCATTTCAGTGCTACGATTATGATTGCTTCCGTAGTTAAATTTTAAATTAAACCTAAAGGACTGTATGTGAAAAATAAGCCAAAAACTCTTCTTGAATTATGTAGGCTCAGTTATGGTTCTGAGTCATTCATCTCTGCCACCAGGAAGACGTTGAGTGCAATGCTGTCATATCATATCTCGTAGTAGATTTGAACGCTGGCATCACAGTACTGGGAGGGGCGTTAATGAGAGAGCTAGGTTCCCTTTATCCATCCTGAGCCAGGGCAGGAATGAGGCGGAATGAAGGGTTTCGAGTTTTACCTCCTTTCCTGTTTCCCTTTCATTCTATAGTGGAGATACTAAGGAACAAAGGCTCAGAAGCAAGAAATCAGAGGAGTTAAAGACTCTTGGGCTTCCCTGGTGGTACAGTGGTTGAGAGTCCGCCTGCCGATGCAGGAGACATGGGTTCGTGCCCCGGTCCGGGAAGATCCCACATGCCGCGGAGCGGCTGGGCCCGTGAGCCATAGCCGCTGGGCTTGCGCGTCCAGAGCCTGTGCTCCGCAACGGGAGAGGCCACAGCAGTGAGAGGCCCGCGTACCGCAAAAAAAAAAAAAAAAAGTGTGTATATTTAGTTCTATACTGTTCCTGAGTTATGTCCTTTTATAATAAACTGTTATTCTAGTAAGTAAAATGTTTCTCTGAGTTCTGTGAGCTGCTCTAGAAAATTAATTGAACCCAAGCAGGAGGCTGTGGGAACCTCTGATTTATAGCAAGTAGGTCAGAAGCACAGGTGACAGCCTGGGCTTGTGACTGGGGTATGAGGAGGGGTGGCAGGGGGCAGTCTTGTAAGACTGAGCCCTCAACCTGTGGAATCTGACACTATCTACAATAGATAATGTCAGAATTGAGTTGAATTCTCAGACAAGCTGCTGGTGTCCAAGAATTGCTTGCTGTTGTGTGGGAAGCCCCAACACACACATTGGAATTGGGTTCAGGAACCTAAAAGAATAGTGTATAATTCAATTGAGCTAAAGCTCAATCTAAAGACAGGCAAATATAATCAATGGTGGGAGATGTCAGGATAGCGCTACCTTGCAAGAGAGTAGTGACTGAAAGGGAGGTGAGAGCTGATTCTGGGGGGCTCAGTGTTGGTTATACGTGTGTATTAATTAGAAAATTATTTAAGCTGCATATTTATGATTTGTGCATATTTTTGTATGTGATAGATTTCTATAAAAAGTCAACCTAAAATTAAGCTTTTTATAAAAAATTCAGAATCTAAATAAAGCAATCCATCACTAAGAAATATCATAACCCTTAGATATATTTCCTTCTTGTTTTCTTACTATCTATATATTTTATTTTTTAATTTTTGTTTTTTTTTTATAAATTTATTTATTTATTTGTTTTGGCTGCATTGAGTCTTTGTTGCTGCACGCGGGCTTTCTCTACTTACGGTGAGTGGGGGCTGCTCTTCGTTGCGGTGCACGGGCTTCTCATTGCGGTGGCTTCTCTTGTTGCCGAGCACGGGCTCAAGGCATGCGGGCTTCAGAAGTTGTGGCTCGCGGGCTCTAGAGCACAGGCTCGGTAGTTGTGGTGCACGGGCTTAGTTGCTCCGCAGCATGTGGGATCTTCCTGGACCAGGGCTCAAATTCGTGTCCTCTGCATTGGCAAGCGGATTCTTAATCACTGTGCCACCAGGGAAGCCCTCTATATATTTTATATAGTAGTTTGACTCATATTGTACATGTATTCTGAGCAATTTTGTATGTTATTTATAATTTTAAAAATATTTTAAATGCCTGCATAATATTCCATCATGTGTATGTCCACAGGTTATGTTATCTGTTTTCTGTCGTAGGACATTAATACGGCTTCCAATTGCTCATTATTTTGCTATAATGATGTGTACACATTCAAATGTAAATATTTATGTACATCTCTGAATAGTTCTTTATAATGTATATATAGAAGAGTCAGTAGGTCAAAGGCTATGAGCATTTCAGGGGCTCCTGATAGGTGCTGCCAAAATGTCCAAAAAGGTTGTACTAATTTACATTCATAGAAAACTGAAGTACAATGGTTTTTCTCCATTATCACTAAAATGAATCATTTAAAAATTTCTAATTTGATAGATGAAAGTTTTTCTATCCCATTTTTATATCCTATTTTAATTTGCATTTCTCTTGCTACTAATGCAGTTGAATATTTTCAGGTGTTTGCTATCTATCAAGATTTCCTGTTCTGTGACTTGTTGTTTTTCATGTCCTCTGATCATTGCCCTATTGGGGTTTCAGTGTTTCCTGTTTGATTTGTGTGAGGTCTTGCTATCTTAAGGATAATAACTCTGGAAAATGTATATTTTCGGCAAATACTTTTCCCAGGTAGTGATGTGATTTTTGAAGTCTGATGCTTTTGAGAGAGGGAGCGGTTCTTTATTTTTAATTTCATCAAATTCATTAATATTTTTGTGACTTCTCGAACTACTTCTATACACAATCTTTCACTAGGATTAGGAAAAACATTCAACTATATTTTCTTCTAGTTTTCCATACTTTCATTTACTAGATATTCAGCTGTCTAATCCAACTTGAAATTATTTGTGACGTGAGGCAAAACCCAGTGGGCTTCCCTACTCCTAATAGTTAACCATTTGTACCAGCATGATTTACTATGTAATACGTCTCTCATATTAATATACTGTAGTATATTAACTCTAAATTCTTTGTTCTGTTTATGATCTTCCTATTGCATTAAATCTGGCTCCCTGTTTCAAAACTAGTATCATAGTATTTCGGTAATTGTCCTTTTAAACGTTTTGTGCATTTGATATGGTAAATTACCACTTGTCGCTTAAACAGGTTTGCCCAAGGTTTTTTTTAAAGGTACACTAAAGTATTTTTTCTCATCCAGGAACACTTTGTGTCTCTCCACTTAAGCCTTTTTTTATGACCCTCAGTAAAGTATTTTCTTTCCTTTCATATAGGTTCTGCTATTTTTTATTTGTTTATTCCTTATAATTTTAAATATTTGTTTGTAGCCATTATCAATCGGGTTTTTTTCCTATATATTTTCTAAAATTGCTTGATGCTGGTATATGAGAAGACAATTTGTCCTTATAATTTAAAAATTTATCTAAACTGACTCAAGAAAAAATGGAAAATCTCAACAGACCTATAACAAGTGAAGAGATTGAGTCAATCATCACAAACCTCCCAGTAAAGAAAAGGTCTGGACCAGAGGGCTTCACTGCTGGATTCTACCAAACATTTAAAGAAGAATTAACACACCAATCCTTCTCAAACTCTTCCAAAAAACTGAAGAATTACCGTGATACCAAAGCCAGATAAAGACATTACAAGAAAAGAAAAAGACCAACATCCCTTATGAACATAGATGTAAAAATCCTCAAAAAAATATTAGCAAGTCTAATCCAACAGCATGTTAAAAGTATTATTCAGGGACTTCCCTGGCAGCCCAGTGGTTAAGACTCTGTGCTTCCACTGCAGGGGCTGCAGGTTCAATCCCTGCGGGGAACGAAGATCCCGCATGCCACGTGGCACAGTCAAAATGTAAAAAAAACAAAAACAAAAACAAAAAAGGATTATTCACCATGACCAAGAGGGATTTATCCCAGGAATGCAAGGGTGGTTCAACATAAGAAAACCAATCAATGTAACACATCACATTAATATAATAAAAGGGGAAAAAAACACATGATCATCTCAATTGATGCCAAAAAGGAATCTGACAAAATCCAACATCATTTCATTATAAAAATTCTCAGAGGGCTTCCCTGGTGGCGCAGTGGTTGGGAGTCTGCCTGCCAATGCACGGGACACAGGTTCGTGCCCCGGTCCGGGAAGATCCCACATGCCGCGGAGTGGCTGGGCCCATGAGCCATGGCCGCTGAGCCTGTGCGTCCGAAGCCTGTGCTCCGCAACGGGAGAGGCCACAACAGTGAGAGGCCCACGTACCGAAAAAAAAAAATTCTCAGAAAACTAGGAACAAAGGGAAAATTCCACAACTAGATAAAGGGTATTTATGAAAACCCACAGCTAACGTCACATTCAATGGTGAATGACCTGAAAGCTTTTCCCCTGAGATTAGGAGCAAGACAAGGATGCCTGTTTTCACCACTGCTATCAATATTGTACTGAAAATTTTAGCCAGAGCTATTAGGCTGTCAAATGCTACTTTGAACACTTACAAATGATTAAAATGATAAATATAATGTTATATATATTTTACCACAATAAAAAAATTACCTAGCCGCCTTTTCTGAAATCTCCTATTCTGAATTTTTATGTCAGTTAGATAGATAAAAAGGATCCGACTATAAGTACTGCTCTGCAACCTCCTTTTTCCGCTAAACATGTATTAGTCTTTCCAAACTAATACCTTTAGGTATACTGCAATCAGTTTTAACAGCTTCTCAGTTTCCTATCATGCAGATAGGCCATGCATGATTTATTTAACCAGTCCCCAATTCATGGATATTTAAGTTACTTCTAAAGTTTCCCTCTTGCAAAGAACGCTGCTGAACAGTCGTGCACTTCTGCAAGTAGTTGTATGGGATAAATTCCTAGAAGTAGAAATGAGATGTCAAAGGGCATCCACAATTGAAAATTCTCCTCTAGTTCTTTCCCTACTATCAAGGAGTCAGTCAGATGTTTTGTAATACACTAAGAAAGCATCCTGTTGGTCTGGAATACAGTTTTAAAACCAGAACTGATAACAAGTGGTATCAAATGACTTTTGGCATCATTTAGACCAGGGGTTGGCAAACTACAGCCTGTAGACCAAACCCACCCTGCTGCCTGTTTTTGTATAGCCCAGGAGCCAAGAATGGTTTTATTTTTTGGTGGGTTTTTTTTTCACATTTTTAAGTTTTAAATTTTAAAAAACACAAAAGAATATTTCATGAAATGGAAAAATTATAGGAAATTCAAATTTCAGTGTCCATAAAGTTTTACTGGAACACAGCCATACTTGTCTGCTAATATAATGTTGTTTTCACATTTCAACAGCAGAGCTGAGTAGTTGCAACAGACCCCTTACAACTGCAAATCCTAAAATATTTACTATCCGGTCCTTTACAGAAAAAGTTTGCTGACCTCTAATCTAAGCAACAATACTTCAATGTTTTAAAGAGTAGGAAACTCAAGTCTCTAAGCAAATGGCAAAGAGCATACTGTCATATAGTTACTGAAGGAATGTTCCCAAGGGGTTAACGTCTCTTGGCTCTGTGTATAAGTGAGGAGGTGAATGGCCTCCCATTTCCTTCTTATTGTGGTTGAGAAGCAACCACTGAAAGGACAAGTAGCTAGAGTTCTGGTTGCAGGATTCTACTTTCCAGGGACTCTTTTTTGGGTGCTAATGTAAATGATGCTGTGTTTTTAATTTCAAGTCTCATTTGTTTACTGCTTGTATATAGGAAAGGGATTGACTTTTGCATATTAACCTTGTATCCTGAGAATCTTGCTATAATTGCTTGGGAGTTTTTTGTTGATTCTTTGAGATCTTCAACAAAGACAATCATCTCGTCTGTTCCACGGACTCTTGGCCCAAGATGTTTCTCCCATAAGTTCAGTTTTTGCTTTGCCCCCAAATAGTTATAATTTTAGTTGCCAGGTATAAATAATTTTTCAGAAACAAAATATATTCTCCCCAACACTTTCCAAGGCTACCTCCCCACTCCCCGTAGAACAAAAATAGAAAAGGAGACATGACAAAGCTTAAATGAAGGGAAAATGAAAGCACAAGTAAACACTGTGCTATTAACACAAAGCTTCGCCCTCTGATAATAACTAATTAATGTAAAAATTAGAGGAATATTTAAGCAATTTACTGGAAATGAGGACCAGGGAGCAAAATTTCACACAGGAGGAAATTTAACAAAATTACCATATGACAATTGGGATGGTTCCTCAGAGGTATCATTGTCGCCTTCAAAATCTGGTTGTATAGTCAACACTTCATCACTGGAAACTATGTTCTCAGTAACCTCTGTATCAGAATCTTCTACCATCACAAGATCAGCATCATCACTGGCATCACTGTCCTCTTCAAGAGCTATAGTAATATAAGCTAAGAAGAAGCAAAGAGAAAGGGTAGATTAGATACCACATTAAATTAAAAGTTTCTAGAGGAAGCTACCTTATAAAGTTACAGAGTGTTTAAAAAACATTTTAGCTGAAAAAAATTACATGAAGTATTTTCATATCTCTAATTTCAAGTTAGCTAAGAAATCAACTGCTTAGTATGAAGCTTTGAGATATATGTGTATGTACACACACACAAATAGTATTATTTCTAGGACTTCCAATTCTATAGAGCAATAAATTTCTTCTCCTTTAAGGAACTGGACCACAGAAAGATGAAAAGGCAGGGGGCTATGTACCAGATGAAGGAACAAGACAAAACCCCAGAAAAACAACTAAATGAAGTGGAGAGAGGCAACCTTCCAGAAAAAGAATTCAGAATAATGATAGTGAAGATGATCCAGGACCGCAGAAAACGAATGCAGGCAAAGATCGAGAAGATGTAAGAAATGTTTAACAAAGACCTAGAAGAATTAAAGAACAAACAAACAGAGATGAACAGTACAATAAATGAATGAAAAAAAACACTACAAGGAATCAATAGCAGAATAACTGAGGCAGAAGAATGGATAACTGACCCGGAAGACAGAATGGTGGAATTTACTGCTGTGGAACAGAATAAAGAAAAAAGAATGAAAAGAAATGAAGACAGCCTAAGAGTCCTCTGGGACAACATTAAACGCAACAACATTCGCATGAGAGGGGTCCCAGAAGGAGAAGAGAGAGAGAAAGAACCCGAGAAAATATTTGAAGAGATTATAGTCGAAGACTTCCCTAACATGGGAAAGGAAATAGCCACCCAAGTCCAGGAAGTGCAGAGAGTCCCATACAGGATAAACCCAAGGAGAAACACACCGAGACACATAGTAATCAAATTGGCAAAAATTAAAGACAAAGAAAAATTATTGAAAGTAGCAAGGGAAAAATGACAAATAACGTACAAGGGAACTCCCATAAGGTTAACAGCTGATTTCTCAGCAGTAGCTCTACAAGCCAGAAGGGAGTGGCATGACGTATTTAAAGTGATGAAAGGGAAGAACCTACAACCCAGATTACTCTACCCAGCAAGGATCTCATTCAGATTCGATGGAGAAATCAAAAGCTTTACAGACAAGCAAAAGCTAAGAGAATTCAGTACCACCAAAACAGCTCTACAACAAATGCTAAAGGAACTTCTCTAAGTGGGAAACACAACAGAAGAAAAGGACCTACAAAAACAAACCCAAAACCTTAAGAAAATGGTAATAGGAACATACATATCGACAATTACCTTAAACGTGAATGGATTCAATGCTCCAGCCAAAAGACACAGGCTTGCTGAATGGATACAAAAACAAGACCCATATATATGCTGTCTACAAGAGACCCACTTCAGACCTAGGGACACATACAGACTGAAAATGAAGGGGATGGAAAAAGATGTTCCATGCAAATGGAAATCAAAAGAAAGCTGGAGTAGCAATACTCATATCAGATAAAACTGACTTTAAAATAAAGAATGTTACAAGAGACAAGGAAGGACACTACATCATGACCAAGGGATCAATCCAAGAAGAAGATATAACAATTAAAACTATATATGCACCCAACATAGGAGCACCTCAATACATAAGGTAACTGCTAACAGCTGTAAAAGAGGAAATCAACAGTAACACAATAATAATGGGGGACTTTAACACCTCACTGACATCAATGGACAGATCATCCAAAGAGAAAATTAATAAGGAAACAGAAGCTTTAAGTGACACAATACCAGATAGATTTAATTGATATTTATAGGCCATTCCATCCAAAAACAGCAGATTACAATTTCTTCACAAGTGCACAAGGAACATTCTCTAGGATAGATCATATTGTGGGTCACAAATCAAGCCTCAGTAAATTTAAGAAAATTGAAATCATATCAAGCATCTTTTCTGACCACAACGCTATGAGATTAGAAATCAATTACAGGGAAAAAAATCTCAAAAAACACAAACACATGGAGGTTAAACAATATGTTACTAAATAACGAAGAGATCACTGAAGAAATCAAAGAGGAAATCAAAAACCACCTAGAGACAAATGACAATGAAAACACGACAGTCCAAAACCTATGGGATGCAGCAAAAGCAGTTCTAAGAGGGAAGTTTATAGCAATACAATCCTACCTCAAGAAACAACAAACATCTCAAATAAACAATCGAACCTTACATCTAAAGGAACTAGAGAAAGAAGAACAAACAAAACCCAAAGTTAGTAGAAGGAAAGAAAGCAAAAAAATCAGAGCAGAAATAAATGAAATAGAAACAAAGAAGACAATAGCAAAAATCAATAATACTAAAAGCTGGTTCTTTGAGAAGATAAACAAAATTGATAAACCATTAGCCAGACTCATCAAGAAAAAAAGAGGGAGAGGGGGCTTCCCTGGTGGCGCAGTGGTTGAGAGTCTGCCTGCCAATGCAGGGGACACGGGTTCGTGCCCCAGTCCAGGAAGATCCCATATGCCACGGAGTGGCTAGGCCCACGAGCCATGGCCGCTAAGCCTGCGCGTCCGGAGGCTGTGCTCTGCAACGGGAGAGGCCACAACAGTGAGAGGCCCGCGTAGCGCAAGAAAAAAAAAAAGAGAAACAGGACTCAGATCAATAAAATTAAAAATGAAAAAGGAGAAGTTACAACAGACACCGCAGAAATACAAAGCATCCTAAGAGACTACTACAAGCAACTCTATGCCAATAAAATGGACAACCTGGAAGACATGGAGAAATTCTTAGAAAGGTATAACCTTCCAAGACTGAACCAGGAAGAAATAGAAAATATGAACAGACCAATCACAAGTAATGAAATTGAAACTGTGATTAAAAATCTTCCAACAAACAAAAGTCCAGGACCAGAGGCCTTCACAGGTGAATTCTATCAAACATTTAGAGAAGAGCTAGCACCCATCCTTCTCAAAACTCTTCCAAAAAATTGCAGAGGAAGGAACACTCCCAAACTCATTCTATGAGGCCATGATCACCCTGACACCACAACCAGACAAAGATACTACAAAAAAAGAAAATTACAGACCAATATCACTGATGAATATAGATGCAAAAATCCTCAACAAAATACTAGCAAACAGAATCCAACAACACATTAAAAGGATCATACACCATGATCAAGTGGGATTTACATGGATGCAAGGATTCTTCAATATGTGCAAATCAATCAATGTGATACACCATTTTAACAAATTGAAAGAGGAAAACCATATGATCATCTCAATAGATGCAGAAAAAGCTTTTGACAAAATTCAACACGCATTTATGATAAAAGCCCTCCAGAAAGTGAGCATAGAGGGAACCTACCTCAACATAATAAAGGTCATATGTGACAAACCCACAGCAAACATCATTCTCAATGGTGAAAAACTGAAAGCACTTCCTCTAAGACCAGGAACAAGACAAGGATGTCCACTCACACAACTATTATTCAACATAGTTCTGGAAGTCCTAGCCATGGCAATCAGAGAAGAAAAATAAATAAAAGGAATACAAATTGGAAAAGAAGTAAAATTGTCACTGTTTGCAGATGACATGATACTATACATAGAGAATCCTAAAGATGCCACCGGAAAACTACTAGAGCTAATCAATGAATTTGGTAAAGCTGCAGGATACAAAATTAATGCACAGAAATCTCTTGCATTCCTATATGCTAATGATGAAAAATCTGAAAGAGAAATTAAGGAAACACTCCCATTTACCACTGCAACAAGAAGAATAAAATACCAAGGAATAAACCTACCTAGGGAGACAAAAGACCTGTATGCAGAAAACTATAACACACTGCTGAAAGAAATTAAAGATGATACCAACAGATGGAGAGATATACCATGTTCTTGGATTGGAAGAATCAATATTGTGAAAATGACTATAGTACCCAAAGCTACCTACAGATTCAATGCAATACCTATCAAATTACCAATGGCATTTTTTACAGAACTAGAACAAAAAATCTTAAAATTTGTATGGAGACACAAAAGACCCCGAATAGCCAAAGCGGTCTTGAAGGAAAAAAAAACAGAGCTGCAGGAATCAGACTGCCTGACTTCAGACTATACTACAAAGGTACAGTAGTCAAGACAACATGGTACTGGCACAAAATCAGAAATATAGATCAATGGAACAGGATAGAAAGCCCAGAGATAAACCCACGCACCTATAGTCAACTAATCTATGACAAAGGAGGCAAGGATATACAATGGAGAAAAGACAGTCTCTTCAATAAGTGGTGCTGGGAAAACTGGAGAGCTACATGTAAAGGAATGAAATTAGAACACTCCCTAACACCATATACAAAAATAAACTTAAAATGGATTCGAGACCTAAATGTACGACCAGACACTATAAAACTCTTAGAGGAAAACATAGGAAGAACACTCTTTGACATAAATCACAGCAAGATCTTTTTTGATCCACCTCCTAGAGTAATGGAAATAAAAACAAAAATTAACAAATGGGACCTAATGAACCTTCAAAGCTTTTGCAAAGCAAAGGAAACTACGAACAAGATGAAAAGATAACCCTCAGAATGGGAGAAAATATTTGCAAATGAATCAACGGACAAAGGATTAATCTCCAAAATATATAAACAGCTCATGCAGCTCAATATTAAAATAACAATCCAATCCAAAAATGGGCAGAAGACCTAAATAGACATTTCTCCAAAGAAGACATACAGATGGCCAAGAAGCACATGAAAAGCTGCTCAACATCACTAATTATTAGAGAAATGCAAATCAAAACTACAATGAGGTATCACATCACACCAGTTAGAATGGGCAGCATCAGAAAATCTACAAACAACAAATGCTGGAGAGGGTGTGGAGAAAAGGGAACCCTCTTGCACTGTTGGTGAGAGTGTAAATTGATACAGCCACTATGGAGAACAGTATGGAGGTTCTTTAAAAAACTAAAACTAGAACTACCATATGACCCAGCAATCCCACTACTGGGCATATACCCAGAGAAAACCATAATTCAAAAAGCCACATGCACCGCAAAGTTCACTGCAGCACTATTTACAATAGCCAGGACATAGAAGCAACCTAAATGCCCATCGACAGATGAATGGATAAAGAAATTGTGGTACATATATACAATGGAATATTACTCAGCCTTAAAAAGGAACAAAATTGGGTCATTTGTAGAGGCGTGGATGGATCTAGAGACTGTCATACAGAGTGAAGTAAGTCAGAAAGAGAAAAACAAATAACGTATATTAATGCATATATGTGGAACCTACAGATGAACCGGTTTGCAGGGCAGAAATTGGGACACAGATGTACAGAACAAACATATGGACACCAAGGGGGGAAAGTGGCCAGGGACGGGGGGGTGGTGGTGTGATGAATTGGGAGATTGGGATTGTCATATATATCCACTAATATGTATCAAATGGATAACTAATAAGAACCTGCTGTTTAAAAAAATAAATAAAATAAAATTCAAAAGAAGAAAAGAAACTGGACCACCTGGCCCATGTACTATGTGTTCAATGATACGCTTTTAACTTTTAAAGGATACAACTAGTATTACACTTTGTGGTGACCATGAATTCCAAAACTTGTTCTTTAAAAATCAATATCGTGCTTCCCTGGTGGTGTAGTGGTTAAGAATCCGCCTGCCAATGAAGGGGACACGGGTTCGAGCCCTGGTCCGGGAATATCCCACATGCCGCGGAGCAACTAAGCCCGTGTGCCACAACTACTGAGCCTGCACTCTAGAGCCCAAGAGCCACAACTGCTAAGCCCGCGTGCTACAACTACTGGAGCCCACACACCTAGAATCCATGCTCCACAACAAGAGAAGCCACCGCAATGAGAAGACTGCACACCACAAGGAAGAGTAGCCCCCGCTCGCTGCAACTAGAGAAAGCCCTCGCGCAGCAACGAAGACCCAATGTAGCCAAAAATAAATAAATAAATAAATTTTTTAAAGGTGACATTTAAAAATAAAAAAATAAAAATCAATTATCAATCCTTATGATAATAAATAATGCAGAAATAATGTACAAAAGTAAATGTTGTTATCAAACAAATTAAATTCAAATTGAATCTCACAAAATGTGAAATAGATGACTACAGGTAAACTAGATGTGAAATATCAACTTGGTAAACCATTTTAATGAATATGAAAAATAGCACAATATGCCAAATGTATGGTCTCTAAATGGGTTTTTTTATTTCTTAAAGTTGATCTGAAAAAGAACATGTTTAAGCTTGAAGTATTAACTTGTAGATCACATTTACATTGCATATCTTGGATTCAGTACATTTATTTGCAATAGACCAAAGTATCAGAATAAAGTAACTAGCTAGTATAAGGTGGTGTGAAAATGGTACTAAATTAGGAATCACATGGTGTAGGCTCCAATTCAGGCTCTCTAGCTATCCAGGGGTATTAACTTTGGGCCAGATACATCTACTCTTTTGCCTCTGTTTTCTCATCCATAAAACTTTGGGGTTGAGTTTGGAGAGTCCCAACTATTAAGTACCAAGACTTAATAGTCTTCATGGGAAAAAAATAGAACATTAGAAACTACCTAGTTATCCAAACAAAAGGAAACTGGTTAAATAAATTATGGTATTTTCATATGATGGAATGGTATATTGCCAATGAGAAGCACATTCCCAAAGAACATTTATTAATATTAGAAATGCTTGTGAAATGCTTGCTTCTTAAACGGGGGTAAGATTCAAAGCAGAAAAATACAGCATAATCTTAACTTTGAGAGCAGAAGGAAACATACCAATGGTTATCTCTGTGTCACTATCTCTGGGTGGCAAAATTATCTTCATTAGACTTCCCTGTATTTGTTAAGATTCTCTACAATAAAGCTTAGACTTTATAATCAAAAGAAAATAACAAAGGCAACTGAAATTTTATTTTTAAGACAAGTTTTTGTATATCAACTGATCTTTCAAACTAGTATGAGTAAAGCTACTGACAACTGCACTAAGATTTCTCAGTTAATTGGCAAAATTCTAATTAATTCCTTTAGGTATATGCATAGCCTTCAGAGGCAGTTTTTAAGACATTATAATATTTAGAAGTTTTTTGAAGATTATGGTCCCAAGGTGCAAGGAACTAAGTTGCCATGAACTTCCCAGATAAGGCATTAGTTCACAATGGTGAGGGCTGAAACCTGCGTTTCACATGACAACTAGTGCAAAGAATATACACAGCAAAACAGGGCAGATTACAATGGCCAGATCATTCCGATGTTTTTAGCAAAACTGTGCGTCAGTACACTGAACAATCACTTTCTAAATCTTCTGCCCAGGACTCTAAAAACCAGCCCTTCTACTCTCCTAGTCAAACTTTAGAGACTACAAAGTCGGCCCGTTGGGGGATAATACCACCAAAATGTGTCCCATTGCCCAGCACTTGCTGCAGGCAGGCTTGAAACTGAATCGAGCCCATGCCCTGCTTTATAAAAACAGTGCGTAGAAAAGTTGCTTGTAAAATCTCTACTTGTAAACATTGAACCAGTTGACCACTTCGTGTCATAAAACCCCAGAGCAGTCCTAATTCGGGGAGAACCGGGTAGAAGAGGGAGGGAAGCTTTCCCCAGCAGACTAAATTAGGATCTTTTCTACCGAACTACCATGCTCAACCATACTGCCGGCGGGATGGGTCCTGGAGCTTGCACCGAAGCACTCCCCTGCTTTACAGCGGTCCTCACATTTTGCAGTGTTCTGACTCCCGCATCTGCCCTCTTGAAGCAAACAGGCTCTATGCGCGGGAAGTTCTCCACACACACATCTTTATTTTCTTTCTCCTCATTTGCATATTTACTATAAAACAACGAGGCTGCCCAATCTGTCTTTGGTCAAACGCAGTTACGATCTAAGCCTCAAAATCAACGTCTCAATCTCAAAAGATGTTATATATAATGAATCAACTCGCTAGTTTATCAATTCTTTAAACTCAAAATTCTATATAAAATTTTAGTGGTGAGCATGCTGTAGGGTACACAGAAGTAGAAATATAATGTTGTACACATGAAACGTATAATCTTATAAACCAATGTTATCTCAATGAAAAGCAAACCCAAAAAGAAATAAAAATAAAGTTGTTAACATTTAAAAAAAAATTCTATATAACGTCGGAGAGTCTTGGTCCTTCCTGGACCCCTACCTCCTCCGACAGGGAAAGAGAAAGGATAATGGATCAACTTGTCCCAGAAAGTCAGCACCAAGTACTTAAAAAATAAGTAGCCAAATCTCAAAAGCTCACACGTTCTGGCATCCTGGGAGAGACGGTGGGAAACACACCCCACCCCCCGCAGCGCTGCTGCAATTTGAGGTTGCCAAAGGCAGACTCACTCTTTCAGCAAAGCAAATCCTCTCCTCCAAAGAGTGTCCCAGCCGCTAAGCCAAATCGCTTTCCTGGAGCAACAAGCAGTGCTCAGCAGCTGCTTGCGGTGCATGCGCATGAGGCCTTGAAAAAAAGTTCAAAGGAAAAACCGCTGCTGCGCAGAACTGCTCTGCAGCTAAAGCGTGGCACGCCGCCCTCTGGAGGGCGCAGGAAACAACCGCGGTGGCCCACCCTCTCGCGTGAGGACGGCTGTTCTATGGCCGCTAGAGGTCCTGTAAGGAAACACCGCCCTCATGCAGGAAACGAGGCCGGGCCTCACCACATGCTGGCGCCACGAGAACCCCGGGGGCGGAGCCAGCTATGGGTCACCTCAAGTCCCAGGGACGCCATGAACCCTGGAGACCTGAAAGCCCCAGGATCCCTCCCTCAGGACACCGTGAACTCTGCAGACACCTCGAGCCCCAAGATCCTCTCAAGCCCCTGGGACGCCATGAACCGTGGGATCCCGGAAGCCCCAGAGCCCCTCGTGCGCCTGGGATGCCACGAACCCTGGGACCCGGAAGCTCCAAGTCGCCTCAAGCCTCAGGGACACCAGGAACCCCGGGGACCCCAGAAGCCCCAGATTACCTCAAGCCCCTGGAGACCATGAATCCCAGGACCCCTGAAGCCCCAAATCACCTCAGGTCTCAGGGACGCCACGAACCCCGGGGACCCCAGAAGCCCCAGATTACCTCAAGCCTCGGGGATGCCATGAACCCTGGGACCACACAAGCCCCAAATCACCACCAGCCCCTGGAAGCTATGAACCCTGGGACCTCGAAAGTCCCAGAGCTTTCAGTCCCTGGGACACCATGAACCCTTGACCCCAAAAGCCCCAGGACTAGATTCAGCCTCTGGAACGCCATGAACCTCGGGTACACCCTGAGTTCCTGGGATGCCTTGAGCCTCAGGGACGCCCTGGACCCAGGGCTAGACTCTGCCCGCAACACCCGGGTTCCCACGCGCGCCCTGACCAAGCTGGGACCGCAGCCGAGAGGCCACCACCTGACGCGCTGTGGCCAATTAACAGCCAGTCCCACGGTCACCAGTGCAGCCCTCTAGGTGGGCTGGGGTCAAAACCTGTTAGAGCCTTTCCCCGGGCGGGGTGAAGAGAGGCAGAAACTATTGGGAAAGCTTCGGGGAGGGCCCCTTACCCTTTTCCTCAGACATCGTGAGGCAGGGAGCCCAGCTCTGACTGCCTCAGGCTCGGCGTCTGCACTGCATCCGGGTCGCGACTGTGCACACCGGAAGACAGACTGTTAACGGACTGAGGCGCTAACAGAAGGCGCAAAACCCTCCCAGGTTTCTGCGGCTGCGCAGTAGCGCGGGGCGTGTGCAGTCGCCTGCAAGGGAGGGGGGGCCGAATGCGCGACGGAAAGTGTGGCGCCTTGCCTCCTTCACTTTATACCTATATGCAGATGTTTTTAACTGTACTTTTTTCCACACATACAAAAAGCAATATGAACTGGTAGCCACCAGGGTAATTCCACCCCTTACAAAATGTTCTTCACATACAACACATCATAGAAAAAGTGTAGAATATAAGAGATTTGAGTTCAGACTTTGTCTAAGGTTTTCCGGGGTTTGTGCTCATATCCAACACCAGCTTTGGGAACAAATCCGGAATAATCCAACTTTCGAAATGTGCCCTTAATGAGGCCCACTAAATCTGTGCCACCCTGCCCTTCAGCTGCACCACTCTGTATTTGCCACTCTCCACTGTAAGAAGTCAGTATTACTGTCCCATATTAAAGATGAGAAAACTGAGGCTTAGATAGTTTCATTAACTTGCTCAAAGCCACAAGACTAGTGGCAGAGTTATCATTTGAACACACGTATTACCCCCACCCCATAGCACATGCTCACATCCCCTGTTATTCTACCTCCTGCTCAATTGCTTCCGGAACTTTCTCACATCCCTTGAAGCCTGTTCCAGTAGGACATCTGTTCTAATAAAACCTACACCAAGACACTTTCCTACAGCCCCCTGGTAAGGAATGAGTAGCTCCTTCTCTAGGATTCCACAGTGGGTTCCCGTCACCTCCTTTTAGCACTTAAGTCACTTTGCCTGTTATTAGAAATCTTTGTAGACAGTCTTCTCGCCTAAGTTCCTGGAGAGAAGCACCACATCTTATTTATATTTAAATGGCACTTTCTTCACAAGGTTCTAAGAATTAAATATTATAAAATATAGAGCACCCACCACAGTGCCTGGAATTTTGGTTCCGTTTCACTGTGGCAGTCATACAGTGACTCTTGGCACTGTGCATCTCCTCACTTGGGGGGAAAAGTGAGAGAGAGTTTCTTCACTCGTAAGTTTCTACCCACTCCTTGGGTAGAAATGTAGAGTTGCTTCACTGGGGTATGGGAGTGTAAATATGTGTAAGAGGGTGCACAGGGAAGCTGAGTAATAGAAAGGATGCACTATGCTGGTGTTAAAATCAAACACAAACAGAAACCAGTCTTGAAAATTCCCTGAGCATACAAAACCAGTTTAGTCACACAAGCAAAATTTAATTTAGTTTATTTTGCAAAGTAAGTGAGGCTAACTTAACCTGGGTCACTTCTTGCTTATGCCTCTGAAAATCACAGGTGAAACTTAAGTTATTCCCCAAAACTGATGAGGTGACCACTAACCAATTCCCTTTCATTTAAGAAAATTCTAATATTATAACCAATCACTGTGAAGAAAATCACTGCATCCACACTATATAAGCTGCTTTATAACAATATACTTCTGAGTCTCATTCCATGTTTTAGTTTCAGTGCGCCTGGTTTGCAAACTGTTCTTTTGGTGTGTGCAAAATAAATTTTCTACCAATTACTGCCTCACTGATTCATCGGTTTCACTTTTCTTTTTTCTGAACTTTTGACACTGGTACTCCCTTTCCACTTCACATTCACCCTTTAGCCTGCTCTGTGGAAATGGATATGGACCCTTAATTTTTCCCTTTGCCAGTAGCACAGTTTAAGCTTCTTTCAGTAGGAGGTGCTGGAGAAAGATTGTAGAGGGAACAAGTTTTATCCTACAGGGCATATTGCCGGCAATTTCCAGAGGGTCGATTTACAGCAAGTTCCACCAGTACAGCAGCACAGTGATTTGTATCATTCAGTCATAGTTGTGCCCTCTTGGGCCCACTATCAGCCCTAGAGGTAGTAACTGTTCCTCACAGCTGTTATTCCCATATTCTTTAGAGTTTTCTTTTTTTCTTACTAGCCAATCCCTCATTACTCCAATCCGCTGTTATACTTAATACGTCTTTGTGTTAAACTTTCTCTGTTCCAATTATTGTGTGGCGTTTTTCTCTTCATCGTACACACAGACTGATCCACTCACCCAGTGTACCCAATGTCTGTTCCTGGAATGTAACTGAACATCCAGCAGATGCTCGACGACCCCTTCACTTTCATTTCTAGTCAGACCTCTCCCTTCTTTCACTTGACCCCTCTTCTCCATGAAGGGGCACAGAATGGAAGGTGGAAATGCTTTCTTAACTGTGGTTCTCTCCTAAGGCTAGCTTTCTTCTCCTAGTCTACCTAAGCTGCATCAGCCTGAATGAGTAGGGTGGAACATAGTGCCCAGGAGACCTTGCAGATATGGGAGAAGTGGGAGGAGACGCTGGTAGTGCCATCAACCTAGGCTTAGGTATGAGCTGAGCCACCGTCCCTACAGAAGAGGATGTCTTTCTTTCTTTCTTTCTTTCTTTCTCTTTCTTTCTTTTATTTTGGCTGTGCCAGGTCTTAGTTGCGGCACACAGCATCTTCATTGCGGCATGCGGGATCTTTAGTTGCGGCATGCGGACTTCTTAGTTGCAGCACGCAAAATCTTAGCTGCAGCATGCATGTGGGATCTAATTCCCAGACCAGGGATTGAACCTGGGCCCCCTGCATTGGGAGTGTGGAGTCATACCCACTGGACCACCAGTGAAGTCACCAGGTTGCAGTAGTTTTGATGGAGTTGGCTGGATGGAGTTTTGATGGATGGTTCGATACCTGGTCTGGGAGCTAGATCCCACGTGCGTGCCGCAACTAAGAGTTCCAATGCCGCTACTAAACTTGCCACAATGAAGATCCCACGTGCTGCAACTAAGACCCAGTGCAGCCTAAATAAATAAATAAACTACTGCAACCCTGATGACCAACCAGGCACATGAAAAGATGCTCAACATGACGAAGCATCAGGGAAATGCAAATCAAAACCACAATGAGATATCACCTCACACCTGTCAGAACAGCTATCATCAAAAAGAACACAAATAACAAACGTTGGCAAGAATGTGGAGAAAAGAGAACCCTCGAACACTGTTGGTGGGAATGTAAATTGGTGCAGCCACTGTGGAAAACAGTATGGAGGTTTCTTAAAAAACTAGAAATAGAACCACCATATGACCCAGCAATTCCACTCCTGGGTATATACCCGAAAGAAACAAAAACACTAATTCGAAAAGATACATGCACCCCAATGTTCATAGCAGCATTATTTACAATTGCCAAGATATGGAAGCAACCTAAGTGTCCATCGATGCATGAATGGATAAAGAAGATGTGGGATATAGATAGATAGAGAGATAGATAGATAGATAGATAGACAGATATAGATGAATACTCTTCAGCCATAAGAAAGAATGAAATTTTGCCATTTGGAACAATATAGATGGACTTGGAGGGTATTATGCTAAGTGAAATAAGTCAGACAGAGAGAGACAAATACTGTACGATGTCACTTATATGTGGAATCTAAAAATACAACAAACTAGTGAATATAACAAAAAAGAAGCAGACTCACAGAAATAGAGAACAAACTAGTGGTTACCAGTGGAGAGAGGGAAGGATGGAGGGGCAATAGAAGAGCAGGGAATTAATGGGTACAAACTATTATGTATAAAATAAGCTACAAGGATATGTTGTACAACACAAGGAATATAACCAATATTTTGCAATAACTATACATGGAGGGTAACCTTTAAAAATTGGGCATCACTATATTGTACACCTGTAACTTACATAATATTGTACATCAACTATACCTCAATAAAAAATTAAAATTAAAAAATTAAAAAACCAAAAACCCAAAATGAAATAATTGATTATATTCAATTCAAATTATTCAATTTTAAATAAATAAATTTTAAAATTATTGATCCAGCAAAAAACAACAACAACAAAAACCAACGCAACCCGGGGATGGATTTCACAAGGCAGTACTGAAGGCTGCCAATCAACCTGAAACGCTGGGGGCTGCATAGCCCAGGTGTGGAACCTCACACTTGACCAAGACCTCTGTCCCTGCGCCCTTGCTGCCCCCTCCCAACTCCCACCCCACGGGGCCACGACAGGGCTGTTGGATCCAAGGCCTTAAGAACACTTCCCAGTGTGGGGGGCAGGGGAGGGGTGGCAACAACACAGGAACAAGTTTGACCAACTTACATTCTCTTTGTAGAGACAGGGAAAGGCCCAGGAGAGGCACAGAGCACAGCCTGCGTCCCAGCGGTTGTGAAACTGCATCCCATTGGGTCATTAACGCCGAGATGTGTGTGTGTGCGCGCATGCGTATACGTGCACGTCGGGGGGGATGTGCGTGAGAGAGATTGGGGGGAAGATGGGGCTACGATGGGGGCTGAGAATAGGAAAGACTCTCGAGGGAGGACACAGGGGTAAATAAGAGCCAACCCCTCTCCACTACTGTGTGACCTACAAAGAGGTGGTGGCGTCGGGCGAGGAAAGTGTGACAACAGCTCGTGCGCCTCCCAGGCTGAGCCTGGGCCTGGGACCCCGGCTCCGGGCAGCAGTGCGGCGCCCCCACCCCCCCGCCCCAGGTGGTGGCACAGGACTCGGGACCTCTCCTCACGTGCCTTCTTTCTGGCGGCGACTCGAGCCCCACGTGGCTTCCTGGCCGCAGTGCGTGGCTCCTGGGCGCCTGGGTGGGGTGGGGAGGCCCGTCCACACCCCATCACACTTTCGTGCCAAGAAACGGCCGCAGCGCCCGCCACCCTCCCTGTCGGGCCCGGAACTTTCTGCTCCTGAGGGCGGTGCGTCCGGGTCGGCAGCGTGGAACCCAGCTGGCCGGCGGTCGAGGCTTCTGGTTGCCTTCCTGTGTTCTTCCCCGGCCCAAAAGCTCACCTAAGACCCCTGCTACAAGCTGGCCTTCCCAGACCTCGGGCGATCTGGAAAGTAACGGCTAGTATCATTTGAAAGGAAAAGGTGGTTGTGCTGGACCGTCTGCGGGCTGTGCTGAACCCAACAAACAACTCGGGCCGCCCTCAAAGGGACGCCTACGCCTCTGAGAAGAGCTCAGAAAAGGTGGAATGAAATCGCTGGAGTCGCCCCCAAGGACAATACGTGGATGGGATGACAAGGCGCACCGTGGACGATCAGTTCCCTTTGCTGAGAGCTCTCCTCCCTGCCCCCGATAGCTGCCAGAATGATCCATCCAGAATCCAGGTCTGCTTGTGTGACCCCACGCCACCCCCCAGTTTATAATGAATAACTTCCAAAGCACAGCCCTTGAGAGCCATCCAAAGCTGACCCAAGGGCCTTCCTGTTCCAAGGCTCGTTCAGCTCTCCAGAACCCATGTTGAAATTCATTTTAAGAATGAATTAAAATCTTCTTTAATATCAAGGCCACGTGGCTGCTTTCCTGGGGCTCCAGTATATCAGGAGTGAGCTGTGAACAGGATATGGAAGAGGGAGCAGCAGTGGAGGGAGAGGCGATGCTGGAATAAAGGGACAGTTCCTACACCCATTGTGTCAAGCTGCTTCCCATCCTCCAACTCCCTGACTTCTCACACCCCTGGAAGGAAGTAGTGATCCTCGCCTCTGAGAGTTTAGCAAAGTCCCACAGACAGAAATCAGCAGAGGAGGGGGATCTAACCCTGAGTCCCTTGGGTACATCTTTCTCTCTCTGACCTCTCTGTAACATATCTGGAAAGAAACTGATGCTTTGGGACCAAGATAGTGCTTCAAAAGCAGAGACCAGGAAAACACCAAGGGGTCCTTTGTGGACAGGGTAAAGTCAGGAGGAGCCTGCCCTGAGGATGTTAGGCCCCAGCACACCCAGTGGCCTGCAGAGACCCCCGCATCAGGGCTCCCCACAATGGAGCACTGGAGATTCTCCACTGGGGCTCAGGGGAACACTATAGAAGATTATCTGCTATTTAATGTAATCCTCTTCTGTTAAGTTTCAGATCTTGTACTATTTTATAACATGCACAGGAGTACGTGTATTGACCTTTCCCTGAGGGGCAGCCCCATCCTGGACTCTCGTGGCTTCCCAGGGCTGAGCCCTCACTGGCTGCTGCCCCATTACACTGCAGGCTGTGAGGATTGCTTCATAAGCCTCTGAACCATCTCTTCAAGCTCCATGAACTATCCCACACCACAGCAAAGAGAGGCTGACGACAACTGGACCCTCCCCCTAGCCGGCCCAATGGCAATTTCTAATAGTCTCCATTTTTACTGGTCTCTAGAATCCCACCGGGAGCAGCTCAAGCCCTCCTCCTTTTTCTGAGCCTGAGGTCCTCACACGTACATTCCACCCCAGCCACTCCTCCCGCCCCTAGCTCTCCCTCTGGGCCAGTTCTCCTCCAGACACCACCCCTCCCCTTCCTTCGTGTCTGTATCAAGAGAAGGGCTCCTTGTGTCTGAGGGCAAGCTCTCTGTCTACACACCAGAAACCCCTAGGCCCTTTTCCCTGTCTGGAATGCCAGAGCACAGCCAACCTACCCCAAAGGAAAACAACCACCCCTGGCCAAAGGCTTACTTCACCCCTTTAGGTACCTTTGATTGTCTTTGGCTACCCAATTACTCCAGTTGCTGGAGGAAAGATGTGACAGTGTGATTCTGAGGCATTTCTCATCCCTTCTGTACCCCACTCACACTTCTGCTAGAGTCACTCCTGAAATATCAGAATGCCCCTGAGATTCGCTTGCTGTTACTCTACAGTTCCCATTCTAACTTTGAAATGAAAAATTATGTCCAGTCTAACCTGGGAAGGCTTTCAAAGAAACAGGTCAGTAACCAAAGATAATTGAAAACAAATTCTAATATTTACTTGTTTTTACATATTCATTGAAGGGGCCACAAATCATAAACTGCTCCTAACTCCTCTAAAATTCCCCTGTCCTTCACAGCTCTCAGCCCTCACGTCTGCCCACTCCCAGCCTCTCATGCTATGAAGCCACTGATATAACGTGTCCTTGTCACGTTCTCTACCTTATACTTTTCATCCCATGCCTTAAGCTTCAACTATCATCTTTACATGCATGATGATCAAATATGTGTGTGAGACCAAGAATGCTGGTTGTCTACAAAATCAGTTCTCCTTTTCTTAGATTAAGAGCCTTTTGACTGGGCATGCAGCCGCCTAGTTAAAAGACTCCCCAGAGCCTAGGAGTGGCTGAATGTGAACATGGATGTGATGGCAAGAGTTAGAACAACCATACTGGGCCAGGAGATGGAAGCCACATGCTGAGGAAAGCAGAACAAGATGAGAGTGTGGATCCCTGATAATATGTGGAACACCTCCTACTACCAACATGAAACAAGACAGGAGTATGTTTGTATCTTTTTGAAAGTCCTGAGATTTGGAGTCTCTCTGTTAAAGTACCCAAACCGATATCCTAACTAATGCAATAACTGAAGGAGAGAGGAGGAGGCATTTTTACTCCTCTGTGCTTTCCTTTCCTTGCAACGCCCATCCCTCCAGGGATTTTTTTTTTTAATCATTCTTGGAACAGGGGCAGCAGAGGATGGAAAATCCACATCCTGAGAAGACTTCTCCCACAGAAGGACCTGGCTTCCATGCAGCTCCCCAAAGGGTCGTGCAAGCTGCTCCGCAGCTCTGGGCTAACCAGCTTTTCCTCATGCTCCTACAGGCAAAAGGCCAGGGGCGAATGGATCTTCCTCTAACTATGCCACTCCCCGTGTAGCTCCCTCTTCCTTTCTCTTTCACGTTCTTTCTCTTCATGATTACAAAGCCCTCTCCCATCCCCACCAAACCCTACTTCCTCCATTAAAAAACATCCTCTCTGGATGTGGCTGGGGCTTCGCCGGCCTATGTTTGCCATTTTCAATTTTTCAGAGTCTGTTGACTGTAATCTTGCTGCTTCTATGTACCTGTGCTTATATCCGATCCTTGGCACCCAGCCTCCTGGACAGAAATAAAGCTGGATTCTTGGGTATATTTTGGAAGTGTGCTAGAATTGGTGAACGGAAGAGTCCTTATGTAGCAGCATGCTGTACTATGATGGCCTTCAGCATCCTCTTCGTAAAGGAGCTTGGAAAAATGCCAGAATTCAGTTACCATCAGATTTAAATATTAAAAAAAGGACTTATCTGCTGAAGATAATGAAAAGAATGGTTAACCCTGTTATCTCTGAACATTGAATGAGATAAAGTTCCAGCGGCTGTTCTCTATTTTTGTTATTGGACCAATGTTCTATATAATTAGGATGTAACCATTTAATACTCAGACTTTCAATATGTCTGTAACAGTCAACCTCAGTACTGTCACTACAATATTACATTCTGCGTATGTCATTCTGTTGTGTCAGATACCAGTTTTTAGTGAGGTATCTTTAAGGCACATAGTAGAAAACAAAATTGGTAAATTACTCAAGTTCCTTTCACTGTGATTTGGAAACGATAAACCTTTACAGAGTAAGACTTCTTTTTGGACTAGCTTTTTTATTAAAAAAAAAAGGTCCAATTTGTGTTGGTAAGGACTGCATTCATATTTAATAATGCCTGCTTTTCCTCTGGTCACACTATTTTGAGCATTAACCAGAGTACCTCTATTCTTAGCAAACTGTAGTTTATTACAGGTGTTTAAACTATTTAAAACAAGCCTATGCAGTTCTTAAGGAGGAAGATAAATGAGATGTGACTTAAGAGTACGATTGAGAAGATGTTCCTATTTAACATAAAAGAATTCAGAATACTTGATTGGTGTTATCGTCTCTGAAACCTCTGATTAAGTATGGATGTCTTAAGCATAAATTTGACCAGCTAACAGTCATTCTCTAAATAAGACTATATGCTTAGAGTAAAAAGAGCTAAACAGAACAATTACATAATGGTAATCTTATATGTGTTTTTCACTTTTTTTGTGTTAGATCTCTACATTTTAGTTACTCCAAAATGCAAACTCTGTTTTTGTTTTTAATACAGTACTTTAAATCTAGTTTATGTTTCGTCTATCAGCTTGAACAGGAATCTTGTGTAACTTAGTAAGTGATGACAGTTTTCAAATCTACTTACCATATGCCATGGCATAAATGTCTTTGAGCTTTGATGATAAAGGAAGACCTTCAGTAATTTTCATCATGGCAAGAGGAACATTGGAAATGTGACTTGTAAATTTTGTAGTAGGGCAGTTATTACACATTTATGGTTAACATTTCTTAAGGTTCAACCAAAATTCAGTTAAAATTTCAAAGCGAAGGAGAACTTCTTAGCTAAAAATTGCCATTATAAATAGTATTAGATATTGTTGGCAGCTATTAATTCCCCATAAAAAGAATACACTTTTAAGAAAAGCAAACAAACAAACATCCTGTCTCTAAATTCCATGTGGCTCTTGCCCTAGAAGATAGAAACATATCCTTTTATTTCTAGTAACTCATTGGTTGCGTCAGACCAGCATTTAAATTGTCTTCTAATACCCAGCAACGCTTCTCAAACTTGCGTGTACCAGAACTACCTGGAGGGCTTGTTAAAACACAGATTGCAGGGTTCCACGCCTAGTTTCTGATTCAGCATGTCTGATGTTTCTTTCTAACAAGTTCCCAGGTGGAGCTGATGCTACTGGTCCAGGACGGCACTTAGAGACCCACATTTGATCTTTCAATACTGTGGCCACACTTGGCTATTGAGCACGTGAATGGGGCCAGGGTGAAATGAGATGTGCTCTGAGTGCAAAATACACATCTGGCTTTAAAGATGGCACACAAACAAAAAGAATGTAAACTATCTCTTTAATAATTTCATATTAATTACTTGTTGAAATGATCATAGTTTGCATAGATTAAATAAACTATTAAATTGATTTTACCTGATTATTTCTACATTTTATGTGGGTATTGGGAAATTTAAAATTACATATGCTGCTGGCATTACATTTCTTTTTTCTTTTTTTTTGAGGCAAGGAATACGACTTTATTTGGAAAGCCAGCAGACTGAGAAGATGGCAGACTAATGTCTCCAACAACCATCTTCTGGCATTACATTTCTATTCGACAGCGTTCTAACAGACAATTACAGGGAGATATCAGATGGTAAAAAAGAAATATTGGGGATGATTAGGAATTTGAATACTGTATGAATGTAGGATGATAGAAGGGAATTGCTAATTTTTTTAATAAACTTTTAATTTTAGAACAGTTTTAATTTACAGAAAAGTTATTAAGATAGTGGAGACAGTACCCACACCCATTTTCATACATTATTACTATTTTATATTGTGGTACATTTACCACAACTAATGAATCAATATTTGTACATTATTATTAACTAAAGCCTACACTGTATTCACATTTCCTTTTCACTTTCTCTGTTCCAGGATCCCATGTTTACTCATCATGTCTCCTTGGGCTCCTCTAGACTGTGACAGATTCTCAGACTTTCCTTGTTTTTGATGACCTAGACAGTTTGGAGGAGGACTGGTTAGGTATGTTGCAGAATGTTCCCCAATTGGGATTTGTCTGATGATTTTCTTCGTGATGAAACTGGTGTCATGGGTTTTGGGGAGGAAAACCTCAGCGATAAGGGGCCATTCTCATGCTATCATATCAAGGGTACATACTATGAACAGGACTTCTCGCTGTTGATGTTGACCTTGACCACCTGGCTGAGGGTGTTTGTCAGGTCTCTCCCCTGGAGAGTTCCTCTTTCCCCCCCTTTCCATACTGCCCTCTTTGGAAGGAAGCACATACTTCTCTGCACAGCACACACTTAAGGAGTGGGGAGTAATGCTCCACCTCCTTGAGGGTGAGTGTCTACGTAATTTGGGATTCTTCTGCACAGATTTCTCTCTTCTCCCCTATCTACTGATTCAATTGTTGATTTACAGCAGTATGGACTCAGGGATATTTGTTATACTTTGGATTATAATCCAATACTGCTTTATTTTGTTGCTCAAACCATTCCAGACTTCCTGGCCACTGGAAGCTCTTTCAGTTCGCTCCTGTGTCCCTTTGACATTCCTCATTGTTGTGCTTTCTTGGAGCACATCCTTCGACACTTACAAGATGCTCCAGGCTCAACTTGTATATTCCCCGTCCCAGTGCTAGAATCGGTCATTTCTCCAAGGAGCCCTGGTTCCTCTCATTACAGCATGGTGTTAGAAATGAATTATTAATTTTTAAAGTATGATAATGGTATGGTCACTTTTTTAAAAGTTTATCTTTTAGATATACATACTGACCTATTTATACATTAAATGATCTATCAGATTTGCTTCAAAACAACGTGGAAATGGGAGATGTGAGTGGGAGTGTGGATGAAACAAGATGGGTTATGAGCTGATAATTATTGGAGCTGGGTGGTGTCCCTTCACTATCCTTATTTTCACATGTACTTGAAATGTACTACAATGAAGCTTTTTTTAAAAGTAGCTGATAGAGCTAATATTTGCTCATTGAGTCAGGTGTTTTACAGGAGCTATCAACAGCGAGCACAACTTTGACCTTCTATATTTATATTTTTAAATTCCAACTCCAAAGCATGCAAAAGGTGGCTCCTAAATAGGAGAGAAAAGTATTAGCCTGGCTCAATCAAAATGGAACCACCCAGCAACTGGTTTGCAGACATAAGATATAAATTGTCAGTAGGACATGGGACAGCTTTGTTAAACTTAAGGGTTTACAGCTCACAGTTACATCTTCAAATCCTAGCTAAACAAACGCACACACGCGCGCGCGCGCATGCAAAACACCAACAGATTTATTGAAAGCACTTCGTTTGTGTCTCTGACAAATCTTTCAGTATATTCATAAAGATGAGGGATTTTTTTCAGTTCTCCTACAACAAGCCCAAAATCTCTGGGCCTAACTGCCTTTGCCCTGAGAGTCCTCTGGATCGGCCATCTCCCATTACTGTTCAGACACATCTGAGCTGCTCCATGGTGGTGGCGGGGAGCCGCACTGCATTAATGAAGTACAAGCATCAATAAAAATGATTTTCTTGTAAACTGGGAGAGGTACTGGAAACGGCCGTGTTTTTAAGAAGAAAATTTGCTTTTGTGTTTTTTTCCGTCAACCAACATCTAAGTATCTATTATGTAGGAGATAGTATGCTAAATTCTGGGAATACAATAATAAATAAAAGTATCAGCCCTGGAAGTGCTCATAGGAAAGAAACTTAGCATTTCTGAAGTGGCATCTGGCAGCAAACTCGGGAAACAACAGACTGGGGGGCCCAGACGAGAGAGAGCTGTGAGAGGTAGGATGCCTGGGACCAGGTGACGTCAGGGCTGTGGTGGGCTGTGGATGATGAGGAGTTGAGGCCAACACTGGCAGGCACTCTGTCAGGTGCCCGGATGCATCAGTGGGTGAGGCGCTGTTAAGGCAGGGACTGGAGAGGGGCACATCAGCAAAGGAAGGTGGGGAAAGATTCAGGTGTGATGAGGAGGAGATGCTGTGGGCTTGCAGGTGGAGACATCAGTAGACAGTGACATACCCAGGCCTAGAACTCAAGGAGAAAGTTCAGGAAAGAAGCTGTGGCTACAAAGGTAGGGGTGCTTATTGTTTTTCTTGTTAGCATTTCAGAAGTATCTCATTAACTTCTGAATTTTATGTCCCAGACTGTAGCCTGTACTAACTTTGTTTCCTGTGATTCAGAGTGTTCTATGTAGCTTAGTATGTACTCAATTTTGTGAAAGCTCCATGGATTCTTAACAGTGAATTTTCTCTTTGAATCTAATGTCTATCAATAATGCCTTTTTAATTATACCAGTATCTGCCCTTTAATTTTGCTTCCTTATGTCAAAGACTGAATGATACAATAAAGTCTTTTTGCTGTTGCCTCTTGTACAGCAGGGAGAGTGGGCAAGCTTGGTCTTAGTATGCGATCATTGTGGAGAGCTGCTTTCAAGGTTCAATTTCATCAAAATGCTGGACAAAACAGGGGAAACGTCAGGAGGGATCAGACACAAACTATCCACCATGCGTTCTGAAGGTGGGCCCTGGCTTACATGTCCTCCCTAAGAGCTCTCTCCATTCCCTGGATCAACGTCAGAGCACTTAAAAATATAAGCAAGTCCTCGCATCACACTGTAGAAACAGCCCCAGAAATTTAAACATACTTCATTCACTCAACCAACTGTGAGTACAGTCCCTTATGTAGCTTGAAAAAGCAGCACTTTTCCTCCCAGAATCACTGTTGCTAGTCATGATGTTTAATTTTTAATTTCTAATATTACAGAAAGGCATGGCTTTTTTCATGTTTACAGAGGGAGTACCAATTTAAAAGTCTGGGAAATTCTATTCTGAACCATGTACCATAAGACTCTCCAACAATTAGAAATCACGTAGACAGAAGACAGAAAAGCACATGCTCAATGTACCCAGAGGGCTTTAGAGCTCAAGTTGCAGAATCCTGCTGCCTACAGAAAGTTGAAGAATGGACTGAGGGGGGAAAACTAGAGCAAAGATAATTAAGTTCACAGGTAACCCGCGCTAACACGGCATGACAGTCTCTGGACAGAAATTTACAAACCAGATAGTGAAAATCGACACCTCCATTCCAGTTACTTGAGATCATCATCCCTGGAGCCTCAGTCAGGGCCCGGTTGTCTCCAATTAACAGCAGTAACAGTTTCTGGGTTCCAAGGCAGCAGCTCCTGGTGCGGGTGGGCTGAGGGGTCGGATCTTGAAGGTGATTCAACCACAACCCTGAGCCTCTAGGGCTTTTCCACCAGGTAAGCTGGGAGAGCTGACGGCTGAGTAGCAGTATGGCTTCTGGCCCCCAGTGGTAAAAGAGCAGCCAGAATTGCCAGCCAGATACATGAACTCAGGTGGGATGAGATATATGGGGGCACTGGCATTTTCTAGCACACTTGCATCACTGCCAACTAACTTGAGTACAGATAAAACTCATTGATTTAACTTCTTACTGCTTCCCTGGGGTCTCATTTAAGGCCCCTGCAAAAGATCAGCCCTTTGCTCCTAGGAATGGCAAGTGTTAAAACCAAGTATTTGGACATATAAAGCCACAAACTTACTAGAGTGCTGCTTTTTCAACTATAGCTGATTCATACATTAATATAATGTGGTGAAAGCAAGTAAAATCAAATCTGAGGCTTTGACATTAATGGCTGTGGTTATTAAACTTTATTATATTTTAAAATCTGAAAACTGTAAAACAGTATTTATACAAACACCTGAGGACTGTTTAACTGGGCACAGCATCTTCACACAAACAATTTGAGAGAAGACCAAGTTTAAATTAGAATTTTGTCTTATAACACAAAATGAATAACATAGATGAAACCACCCTTTAAATAGAAGCATTCTCATATAAAGTACATTTGGTTTTCTAAAAAAGAAAATGTACATTCTTGCCCCTGGTGTACATTTTATTGGCATTTATAACAAATGGCTAATACTTTTAGCACAGATTCTCATAGCTTATTAACATTACACCAAACTTATACAAAGTAATTAACAATAAACATATAGCACCATTTCCCCTTGAAAGTTCTAACTTTAAAAATAAAGCCCAAAATGATAAGGCTGAATTAATGCATCTTCCAAAATTTAGCCGAATAAATGGCTCAGAACTAAGCAAATTAACTAGCAACATTGCATAGGACAGAGAACTTCCCTGTATGGAAACCAATCTATGGATTGTTTCTTATCCCCTGAAGACTAAGCTGAGAGGTACTAGTGATAGCAAATGATGCACGTATATTTTTCAGAATAAAAACATCCAACTATATAAACAGTTCACCATTACCTCTGTGGCAGTGCAAAGTGCCATATTAAATTCAAAAACAACAGATTTATTTGTTTGAATACCTACAGGTATAGAATAATATATAAATATGGTATAGTATCTGTATGAAGAATAAACAGACAATAAAATATATATATTTTAAAAATTTGGGCACAGGTGTCCTCATATAGAGATATGAGAAATGAATGCCTAGTTAAATGTCTAAGCTTAGAGAAAATATGTAAAGTTTTGAAATAATGGGTATTTCACTGAAAAATTTTAATCAGACTCCATCCAAACCACCCTTGTAGTATAATATCTCCTGCATAAAACAACCATTCTATCTTACAGTTGTTTGAAATTTATCAAAAACCGATAAGAACACTTTATGAAAGTTTATAAGCTTGTTTTTTTTCTTTAAATATGAACAAACACAACATACAGAGAAATAATAACGAAAGGAAAATAATTTATATGGCTATTCCCTTTCCGGAAATTGGGAGAACACAAACAGAACATTGCAGTTAACAGACATAAAATATTTGAAAAAGAGATGATATCTACAGTTGCATCTTTAAATTCTTTTCTAAGGAAAATTTCTCATGGATTTCACTAGAGAGCCTGTCAGTCCCTGATACTTTCCCCCCTTTGGGATGTAGCTGTTTTGGTTTTATATATAAACATTAATCAAAATCAAATGGTGTTTCTCTGTTTCCTGCATTAAGTATATTTGTAAACTGTACAATTAAATAATAAACTGTAAAGTGTAAAATAATAAAAAGACATAAAGGACTGCCAAGTTGAATATGCTAATACTAACATGTTAATGTGTTTTAAAGAAGTAGACTGGACTTGTAATGTAGTTCTGCAATTCTGGATATAACGTAGTTTTAGAGGAACTGTCTACAGAACAAAAACTGCTACGAGAATAAAAATACTTTTAAATTAAAAAGTTATCAAGACAATTGAAAATTATGTCTAAACTTACACATTTTTTTTCAATTATATTTTCCTTCTTTAAGTTTTTCAATATAATAACATAACTTTAAGGCTGGCCCCAACTTCAGCCCCATATACTTCATCATCACATCACTTTTGAGTAGTAGCAGAGCCTTCCCATCAATCTCCTACAGAGAGAAAGAAATTATAATTACTAATACTGATTTCATGTTTTGTCACGTTACGTACATATAAGAACATGTAAAACAGGGAGCAGCTGTACATTCTCAACATATATTCTCTGAATATGCATTTATTTCCTGAAAACTATTAAAAACATAACTTATATGTGAAAGCATCATTTGAAAATGTCTAAATTCACTTCAAATTTTAAGAAAAAGGAAATTTAACCCAGTATCTTTGAAAAATGGCCTTAGCATCAAACTCTGATTTTAAATACTACATGTTGAATAAAATACCACGTATTTATGACAAAGGGTAGAAAACTGTGAACTGTAGAAATGAATTTCAGACAGTCATTAACTTTCTTAGAAAGGCTGGGAATATGAGTATATCAGTATTAACGCAAACTGTAAATGTGCTATACAGTGTTGTCATTATGTTGAAAGCTATTCAGTTAGTTGTGTGAAGCTAATTAGATACGAAAACTTATTACTGATTTTCTTACAACGTCAAAAAGGATACATAGATATTTAGTCATGAATTTGTTAGAAAAGACTATAAACATTATTTAACAGACACAAGGCATCCTCCTAAAATTCTTTATTTCCTTAATTAAGCAATTTATGTCGTGGAAGCATATTATTTGGTTTTCATGAGTTCCTATTTAAAATAAAGCTGCACTTAATCTTCTACAGTTACTGGATTCATCAGGCATCATAACAAGGAGGACACCCTGTCACAGCTGTGGTCACCCCTCCTACTCACGGTCCTCGGGCTGAGCAGGGAGCAGGTGGGGAGGAGGATCCTTGTAGCTGTTGTTAGAAAGGAGAAGAAACCTGAGAGTGGCCATGCCGAATCATCTTCTCTTGAGAACTTGAAGACTTGTAGTATTTTAGGTACCCGGGTACCCATTTAAAGCACAGATCCAGCCTCCACCCTTTAAGGCTTTAACTTTGGGCAAAGTAAACTTTCTCGCATATGGAATAATCAGTTGATAGGGTTCCCCCACCATCCACACTAATCAGTATCCAACTGAAGGGCCTGCACAGAGGTCATTCAAAGTCATTACGGCAGGAAAACCGGATCAAAAGATACATTACATGTTGCATGAAGAGGTCGACGAGGGGGCCTGATATCTGAGGATCTTTATGTTTCATAAACTGTATCACTTCATCCACAGACCAGGTTGAAGGGTCCTTAGAGAAGCCTTGTTTCAGGACACTGGGGTCAGGTACAGCTATATAACTTGGAGCTTCAATGGGGGGGAAAAAAGACAAATCATACTTGACCTGATCATTATCCTGAAAGAAGAGATGTTAGGTAGGGAGTAATTGTCTCATTCCTGGAACCTTGTGTGAAGTACCCCGGCATGGACCCAGGACTCCAAGGTAAAATCCAGGGAAAGCCTAGACAAAGATGACCTGAGGATGGCTACTCAAGAATGTCCCACCTGACCTCCCCCAAACAACAAAAGCAGCTTCGGAAGACACCTTACAGTTCCAAAGATCATAAAAGAGACTGAGCAATCCGAGGCCACTTTGGCCACGGGAAAATACAGCAAAAGATCTGTTACTTGGGTTAAATTAGGCTAATCTAAGCTAACTTATTGCTTTCTTACTTTAAATATTTCAAAGAATTTCTCTCAGTCTTTCTCCTCTTGATATCTCCAGATTAGGTTTATTTTACTAGCTAATTGCAGTGGAAATCCCCAGAATTTACAGTTTGATAATTGCTTAAATTTATTCACTTTAATGTATTCAATATGGATGGTTCTTAGCATCACTTTATTCTTTAAATTCCTGTTTCTCAAGCCTTACATGCTTATCTGAATTTTGAAGAAAACAAGATTATTTTGTACTTAGCTAGGTCAGAAGTAACTTTAACATTATACTGAATGCCTCTTTCAAGTTTCACTGCATAGTAACAGATATTTTGGTTGAAGGTTTATATGTTTAAAAAAGAAGTAACTAAGACATGAAACAATTTAAGTGCTCATACCTCAAAAAGTTATATCTATGCCGTTCACTACACTGTATTGAAATTTCTTTGTGTCCAGACACGCATTCATTTACTCAACCAGAGTGCTTGACTCTCTAAAGTTAGTGTATCATAAGAGAAGTGGGTTTTGTAATTTGCTAGGAGGATTTGTTTCTCTAAACAAGGACCGTCAATACAAATTTAATATTTTTGTATGTGTGAATTAGCCAAAAGTGCACCTTTTCTTTCCTATCCTCTGGGCTCCGGCCATTTTATGAGTATTTGGAGTACTCACCCAGGGAAAGGGCAAAGAAAAACAGAAGATAAAAGAACTCACAATGGTAAATCTTATTTATTTTCTTTTTAAATAGCGTAACTTTGATATGAAATAAAAACTCTTTAGTAAAATCTATCCTACTTTCTACTTGTCAGAGATAAAAATGTTGGTCTACCAAGAAACGCTGCTGGGCTGTATCAACCCAAGTAAAAACGATGATGGTATAGACCATGCCATGCCTAAGGCATTCTAACAATCCAGACAGAAAAGTCTTCTCCTTTAACTCAAAACAGACTCAATTTAATACTTAAAAAATTACTGGTGGGGCTTCCCTGGTGGCACAGTGGTTGACAGCCCGCCTGCCGATGCAGGGGACACGAGTTCGTATCCCGGTCCGGGAAGATCCCACATGCCGCGGAGCGGCAGGGCCCGTGAGCCATGGCCGCTGAGCCTGCGCGTCCGGAGCCTGTGCTCCGCAACGGGAGAGGCCACAACAGTGAGAGGCCCGCGTACCGCAAAAAAAAAAAAAAAAAAAAAATTACTGGCAAGGCTAACCATACCTCTAAATTAACTTATATTTGTGTGGGATTTTTGGTTTCTGTCATCAGAATCTGGTATAGTTATGTTTTGAATAACATATAACTACTTTTACGGATTACTACAAATAAACTATATGTAAAGATATAACTTCCGGTATAAAATTATAATTTTATATTAAAAATAAAACAGGGGCTTCCCTGGTGGCGCAGTGGTTAAGAATCCGCCTGTCAATGCAGGGGACATGGGTTTGAGCCCTGGTCCAGGAAGATCCCACATGCCCCGGAGCAGCTAAGCTCTTGCACCACAACTACTGAGCCTGCGCTCTAGAGCCCGCGAGCCACAACTACTGAGCTTACATGCCTAGAGCCCATGCTCCGCAACAAGAGAAGCCACTGCAATGAGAAGCCCGCGCACTGCAACAAAGAGTAGCCCCCGCTCGCCACAACCAGAGAAAGCCCGCGTGCAGCAACGAAGACCCAACACAGCTAAAAATAAAATGAATAAAATAAATTTATTTAAAAATTTTAAAAAATAAAAAATTTAAAAAATAAAACTGTGAGCTCATCTATTTCTAATCTATCATGGAAAATAATTTAACTGGGCCCACATCTTCAAAATAATCAGAGAAAGTTATGAACATTAGTGTTATTCAAATAATTACATGAAATAAATAATTATGTGAAAAATAATCAAAGTCCAGTCATGCTCTTCTCCTTAATGGCTCTGTCTTATATACACTAGGAGATCAGAAGGCCTGTCTTCATGAACTCATATATTGTGAAAGTATCTAAAAATTCAGGGTACGTACCCTTTATAAAATGAACATCTATCTTCAGTCTCTCTACAAAAATCACTCCAAAACCAGAGACAATCTACACAGAGTAGGAGATGGGGGTGATGATATTAAATGTATCACAGCATGTGTACAGTGCAGTTGCCCATAGATAATATCCATTATGAAAGGCAGGGGAGTTAGTTGATTCCTACTTCCTTTACTCCTCAACCTTGCCTAGATGCCTATCTGGTGACAAAAGACAAAACACTTATTCCTCTCACCACAGCACCCTTAACCCTTAAAAGGGTACAGGATAGTAGCTATCTTTGCACATGGAAGGCTGCTCTGGCTCTTTCCAAATGAAGAGTAGGATGCTGTCCTGTTTATACATATCATGTTCTCCTGCGGGGTCTGAGGGAATGACTGGGAGTGTGGAAAATGGGGAAACGCCTGCAGCAACAGAATGCCAGAGCCCAGATCTGGGAACCACACACAGGCTGGGGCCAGGAAAGGTCTCAATAGGGACAAGGAAGAGAGTACGTCAGAAAGAAGAGAGGGAGTGCATCCTTCCAGGCCTCAGAGTCATGTGAGGGTTGTGAGTCCAGGCAGTACCCAAGGAAATGATAAATTACAATGGATAGAAAAGCACTAAACTGAGAAGTCTCCATCAGAAACATGGTTGGTGATCCAGATTCCCAGAAATAGTTCTGTAATGCCATGAGGATTAGAGCATGTGTAGCAGCTTGGCCCTGAAAATGATGTGAAGGGGAGGACTCGACCTCCTCACTTTTGGCACTTTCTCCAATGCGATAAACTCTCAGGGGATGTTGTGGGGCATGGAAACCTTAAGGGGAAAGACAAACACACTGGCTGAGAATCACTGTTTTTTAATATACCTTCACTTTTCCTCTGCATCTGGAATGTAACTTCATGGTGACTGCTCTTGGGAGGTGATTCGGTCCCTACCAGTGTTGAACTCGAGGTGCATGGCACACTTTGAGAAACACTACTGGAGACCGGAGTATGAGTGCTTATAGGACTTGTGCTGGCAGGATTCAAAGAACTTGCTGGATTTAGTGGTGGGTTTTTGGACTCTTCAGAAAGCATTTCCCCTTTGGGAATGCCATTCCCCTCAGAAGATAATACTTCTTCTACAAGAAAAAAAAAGACAAAGGCAATAAGAAAAAAGACAAAGGCAATTATCTTCAACAGACTTACAGCTCAAATACTATTAAAAGGTCAAAAATCCCCTAACTGCCAACAACAGTTCACTTAAGCCATACTATACTGAACCACAAACCTCTAACACAAAGCACATGGCCATCCCCTTCTTGGTGTTTATAGTAATGGACACTGTCCTGAAATTCAAATTGATTCTAATGATATCACCTATTTTTCTCATGGCAACTAACCCTTGCCAGTCTTGCCACCAAGACTATGAACACCTCACTAAAGCATTTATTTTTAGGAATGCAGTTCTTCACAACTCTTTGTTACAATATGATCACAGAGTTGGTTTCTAACATTTGCTTACTCCTTGGGCACTTAAAACTTTCACTGGAGAAATGTACTAGGTTTTTCTATTCCTCTTTCTATCAGCTTTTAGCAATACAAAGCTGAATGGAAAATATGGCTATAACTGTTTTTCTTTAATCTAAGAAGAAATGACAACTGTGCACTTCTGAAGGGCATGAAGTGCTCAACAAAGCTGCCAAAGTAGTAGCCTAACTGCCAAACTGATTTGGGGGAATATACTCCCCTACATCCAGCATCAACACTCAAGAGCATATAAGTGATAGAAGAGTGACTTTTCTCCCCAGTCTTGCAACATGTAAATACTATTTACCTTCAGAGGCATGCACTTCTGTTTTGGGGAGCTTAGGAGAGAGAGGAGCAACATAAGGCAGAGGTTCCTGAGAAGGTCGTTTGGTGCTTTTCTTTTCTGTTGTATCTTCTTTTACTGTTTTCAAAAAAAGAAATATCTGTTATAACTAATTAATATACTCAAGCGTTTTCATATCATCAGCATAAAACACTTTTGTTTCCAAATCATTTGCCTACTATAACTTCATCAATAATTTATCAATTATTTATGAACAACATGTGTTCATTGCATCCTATTAAATATTTCAGTGGTATTATATTCAAGGGTTAAAGGCACTGTGTCTAGGCTTCATTTATTCTAGGGCCATCACATCTTTCTAACTCTCTCAGGCCAACAGTTAGGCAACCAATTGTAATGTGTCTAAAAAGACCTGGGAAAATTGCTCCCATGAGCAAAAGTTAAGAATTCAGAGAAGTTAAAGAGAAGATAGGGTACAATGAACACTCCATTTTATAGGCAACAATCCTGGCCTAGGGGTACACTTACAACAATCCTACTGGTTACTTATCATTCAACCAAATGCATTTCTTCCTAAAGGACCACACTTTAAGGCATAATCCTGAAAATAAAGACATTTCAATTTATTAATTACACTATTACACTACATTAGACTACGTTACACTACATTATCGATCAATATTTTGATTTAATCTCCAACTAAAAGGAAAAACAAAGTGCAATAGAAATCTATAAAGTAGGATAACAGACCTCCAGAGAGAAGAAAGACTGCAATGAGAAAGTACCAAAGTCAAACTTCATCTAGTTCAAAATGGCTGGGGGCCAGGCATGCCTCTCAAAATCGTCTGATGAGCAATCTTTAGCCATCCATTTACTGACTGATTACTAATGAGTCTAAGAGAGCTCTCACCATTTGATTTTATTTTTAATCATCAACTATAAAACTAACAGGCAAAACATACTTCAGTGAATGAGAGATATTTCTACAATTAGGACAGTTAAATTCTATGAAGAGAAATAATTGACTTTTTTCATACCCATTTAATGATACAGAAAATTGGAGTACTAAAATATACAGTTTCTATAGTTTTCTATAGATATTTACCTCAGAATCACAGGAAGATCAGAAAAAGTCTTTACTTATCTTTTACTTGTAATATTATAATACATTCTTTATGAAAAGTTTATGAAGCTGGTATATGGTCTACTATCTGAGGTTGATACAAACATAAAACTGATTCTTGACTTCTGCTTCTGGGTATCGTAGTGAGCTCAGGCATGAAACTGTTCCTGCAGAGATAACTAGAAAAGGCCAGATAATTTACAAAGTACTTCAGAAGTCATCATAGGGAAGCACTTCCAGGATGACTGATTAAGGACTTCAGAAAATCCACTCCTTCATAAAAATAATGACAGCGCTGGCAAAATTAACTTTTTCAAAATTGTGGATGTTAACTAAAGGATTACAACAACCCAAAAAGCATTTTATTCAAGAAAAATGGCTGAATCTCAGAAAACAACAAATTCTGTGGCATTTTACCTTCCCTGATATAATCCCATTCACCCCAGTTTTGCAGCAGCCTTGCAAACCAACAGCTTCGCAACTACAGTAGCTGTGAAAGCCAGCAGCCAGCCTAGCACTGAAGGGGGCACAAAGGATTTGGAACTCTCCAAAAGCTCCACCCACAGAGAAGTGTCACTATTTGATCAATCTTGCAGCTCACTGAAAACCTCTGATCTCTGGGCTTGTTTTATTTGACCTAAATCAGAGCCTGCTCTGTGTGAACAGCCCTATCCAAAGCACTGGTCAAAAACCAAACCAAAACCAAACCAAAAAACCCACAACAATGGTAATTGTTTAACATTGCAGCTTCCAGAGGTAGTATTACCAGTTGGGGCTGACAAGACGCTGACCAAGAAGCTTAAAAGGAAAAACTGGAGAATGAGATGTCCATTAGGGGACTCTGAAAAGCACTGAGATATTCCTGGGACTCTAGAAGGCCATATGTATGTACATGGTTATATGAATGCTCAGGAAGACTTTAGAAGGCCCTAATCTTTCATTGTTTTGCTGACCTTGAAGCTCTGCACAAAGCAGATTTGTAAACTGCCTCCTGAAATGTTCAAGGTAAGTCCCAACACACACTAAGAACCCCTTGGCAAAGGCTGGGAGACATACTGGTTCCAGGCGCTTAAGAAAATCCCTGTCCAATCATTAGCTGACCACTAACCTAAGTGAACAGACTTCAGTAGCCACATATAACAAAATTAGACCTGGAAAAGTCATTAAATTAGTCCAGGAGAGTCACTAAAAATCCAAACAGCACCAGCAACAACAACAGAGCCTAGGAAGGGGGAGGGAACCTAATTTTCAGAGTTGCTGCATTATACTACTTTTAAATTTCAATTAAAAAATTAGGAGACATGCAAGGAAGAGGAAAGTATGACCCATACACAGGGGGAAAAAAAGTCAACAGAAACTGCCTCTGAGGAAGCCCAGACACTGGACTTACTAAGCAAAGATATCAAGTCAGTTATTTTATACACGTTTAAAGAACTTAAAAAAAAATCATGTCTAAAGAACTAAAGGAAAGTATAAGAACAATGTCTCACACTATCGATAAAGCGATAAAAATTATAAAAAGAACCAAATAGAAATTCACGACTTGAAAAGTATAATAAATGAAATTTAAAAAACAAAACAAAACCCTAGAGGGGCTCAACAGCAGATGTGAATTAGCAGAAGAAAGAATCACCAAATTTTTTAAGAGGTCAATTGAGATTATATAGTCTGAGGAACAGAAAAAAAAAAAGAGAGAGAGAGAGAAAAAATGAACAGACTTCAGAGACCTGTGGGACACCATCAAGCATGCCACAATAAACATAATGGGAGAGTCCTGGAAGGAGAGGACAGAGAGAGTAAGGAGCAAAAAGACTATTTGAAGAAATAATGTCTAAAAGCTTCCCAACTTTAATGCAAACCATTAACCTGCATAATCCAAAAAGCACAAGAATCTCCAATTATGATAAATGCAAAGATATCCACACCTAGAAAAAACAGTCAAACCACCAAAAGCAAAAGACAAAGAGAATCTTGAAATCAGCAAGAGAAAAGCAAATCATCACATACAAAGGATCCTCAATAAGATTAGCAACTGACTTCTCATCAGAAACTACAGAGGCTAGAAGGAAGTGGGATGACATATTCAAAGCACTGAAACAAAAAGACGGTCAACCAAGAATTCTATATCTAGCAAAACTAAACTTTAAAAACTGAAGGAGAAAATAGGAAATTCTCCATAAAGAAAAACTGAGAGAATTCCTCACTTGTAGAGAGCTACCCTATAAGAGATACTAGAGAGACTCCTTCAAGTTGAAATGAAAATAGAGAATAACTTAAATCCACATTAAAAAAAAAACAGTACCAGTAAATATATTTGTGTTTATAACTCTTTTCTTCTCCTTTCTCATTTAAAAGACAACTACATAAAGCAATAATTATAGGACTTCCCTGGTGGCGCAGTGGTTAAGAATCCACCTGCCAATGCAGGGGACACAGGTTCAAGCCCTGGTTCAGGAAGATCCCACATGCCCCAGAGCAGCTAAGCCTGTGCGCCACAACTACTGAGCCTGTGCTCCAGAGCCCGCAAGGCACAACTACTGAGCCTGTGCTCTAGAGCTCGCAAGCCACAACTACTGGAGCCCGCAAGCCACAACTACTGATGGCCACGCGCCTAGAGCCCGTGCTCCGCAACAAGAGAAGACACTGCAATGAGAAGTCCGTGCACCACAACTAAGAATAGCCCCTGCTCGCCACAACTAGAGAAAGCCCACACGCAGCAACAAAGACCTGATGCAGCCAAAAATAATAAATAACTAAAATAAATAAAATTTTTTTAAAAAAAGCAATAATTATAAAACTGTATTTGGGAGCTTATAATGTATAAAATATAATTTGTATGACAATAATAGCACAAAGAAGTGGGCAGAAAACAAAGCTATGCTGGAGCAAAGTTTTGGCATAATATTAAAATTAAGTTGGTATTAACCCAAACTAGACTGTTTTAAATTAAGATGTTAATTGTAATCCCCAAGGCAACTAAGAAAATAACTCAAAAAAAAGTAAAAAGAACAAGGAAAATAAAATGGTACACAAGAAGACATCTACTTAAAACAAAAGAAGGCAGTAATGGAGGAAAAGACTACCCCCCCCGAAAAAAAAGAGAGACATACAGAATGGTAGATGTAAATCCTACCTTATCAGTAATTAAATTAAATGTACATGAAATAAACACTCCAGTAAAAATTCAGATTGGCAGAATGGATTTTTTTTTAAAGTTGTATTACAAACTTACTACACTTTAAATTCAAACACACAAATAGGTTGAAAGTACAAGGATGGGAAAAAATATACCATACAGACAGTACTTAAAAGAGGACTGGGGGGGCTCCCCTGGTGGCGCAGTGGTTAAGAATCTGCCTGCCAACGCACGGGACACGGGCTCGAGTCCTGGTCCAGGAAGATCCCACATGCCACAGAAAAACTAAGCCCGTGCACCACAACTACTGAGCCTGCGCTCTGGAGCCCGCAAGCCACAACTACTGAAGCCTGCATGTCTAGAGCCCGTGCTCCGCAACAAGAGAAGCCACCGCAGTGAGAAGCCCATGCACCACAATGAAGAGTAGCCCCCGCTCCCCACAACTAGGGAAAGCCCATGCGTAGCAACGAGGATCCAACGCCGCCATAAATAAATAAATAAATTTTAAAAAACAAAAAGATCCCACAATGATACACCTTTCAGGTTTTGATTCTCAAGTTAATTATGAGTACAATAAGAAATTACTTTTCCACTTTGAATGAACAAAAACTATATATTATACATGTCTAATTAGTTCACTGTGGCTAAAAGGTTTACTTTGAGGAAGACACAGGAAAAACTGAATTATGTAAGATTCTCAAGTTAATGTAGAATCTAATATAAAATAGAAGCACAGTATAAAATTTTACATTTTCTCTTACCTGAATTATTTTGATCATGCTCTGCAGGACTATGACCATTACCTCTATAAGAGCTAAAAGGCTGGCTACTCAAAAGGTTATCACACTGCAGGCTGTGGCACAATTTCTCAAGAAAGCGAAGAGCAAATGATGCACTGTTCACTGGAGGGAGCTGGATGGAATGAGTTTCCCCATCAAAGGAGGCTATTATAGGGAAGAAAAGATGTCAGAGTTACATCACAGAAAGATGAGAACCACATCAACAAAAATGAAAGTCATCAATTTAGGAAATGTATTATAAATCTAACGTGTGGTTTTTGTAATTTATAAAGGAATAATCTTAAATTATAAAAGTTCCTCTCATTCAAACACAATAGTCTGAACTAATAAAAGCATTCTCATTTAAAAATATTCATAAAGTAAACAACAACAACAGAAACCCACTGATGTACAATAGTTTCTGCTCTTCCAAACATTCCATGGGTACAAATGCAGTATTTGATCATACAATCATGAAAGCCATGTGTATCTTACCTCTTACTCACTTCTTGAATCACATTTTTTACTTAGAGATTCTTACAGATTAGTCTGTTTTCTAAAAAAATTAAAATATATTAAGCTCACTTTATCTATAGTGAGCTTAATATAGCAGGTAAAAAGAAAAATCTGTACCTCTTACCTCAATATACAGTATTACTCTGACGTTATTTGTCTATTTTGAAAGTTAAACTTTCCAAACCAGGGTTAAGTCTATAAACATATAATTATTATACATATTCTATTACATTAATATAGTATTCAAATATTATAGTTAACAGAATATAAATTTATAAAATAATCTATGTATTATAAAATCCTTGCCTTCTTGAAACCTAAAAACAAATTAGGGAATAAAAGTTCATAAAGGATTAGATGAGCATACCGGTTATCACTTCTCCTCCACGATCATCTGGCTTAAGGAATCCAAAAACAGTCTTACTTTGAATGGCACAATCCACACAGGCCTGCACCGTCCGCCGGAGCACCACATTGACAGGGCCTGGGCCAAAGTGATCGGGCAGCTGCTGGATTTTATTCTGATCCAGGTAAGGGCCAGAGCTTCCATATTTGTTTACATAGACACAGACTTGATTAAAAATGTGTATATAGATATAACAAACAATGAGATTGGTTAGAAGGAACATAATCAATCACTATATATCCCATTAGCCACGCTTCACTCAAAGATAACCTAAACATAGTTACTATCGGTGATCATTTCTGCTACCTAAAAATATGTATGTAAATATATTTTCACATTTTGTAAATATATGAAATCTAGAAATAAATAATCCAAATGCTTATTCAATTGTCTAGAATTCTGCCCAAACTGATTATAATGAAAACAATACAAGTTTTAGTAACATCATAAAACAATTCTTCACACATTCTCAGATTATATAAAATGGCTTAAAGTCAAGAATATTTTCACTTTTTAACAGTAATCACAGTATAAGAATTTTCTTTCAAAACTGGTCATATTAGCACACTCCTTTTGGACTGAATTTATTTTAAATCAACAATATTGCACTCTCATTATATAGTATTTTCTAAAGTAACCAAATCATTTCAGATATGTGTCACAGTAAGTTCTAATGACCTAGAGAAGTTTTTTTAATTTTTTTTTTTTTTTTTTTTTGCGGTACACACGCCTCTCACTGTTGTGGCCTCTCCCGTTGCAGAGCACAGGCTCCGGACGCACAGGCTTGGCGGCCATGGCCCATGGGCCTAGCCGCTCCGCGGCATGTGGAATCTTCCCGGACCAGGGCACGAACCCGTGTCCGCCTGCATCGGCAGGCGGACTCTCAACCACTGCGCCACCAGGGAAGCCCTTTTCATTAATTTTTAAGAAAATAAAAATGTTCTTTATATACATGCCGAGGTTCATGGAAGAAAATTTTAAAAATAAATGCTTTCCTTCGTATAATAAAAGCATTTAGAATTTAGAAACAAATAATCTATAATCACAGTCAAGTTTCTGTAATTTTTCTTCACTGAGAATCAACAAATACAAATTAACACACAACGTAATATGATCATTAACAAACAGAAAATATATTGTCCCCCTAAATCAAGAGGCACATTATTTTTATCCACTACTCAATTTATTGCAAAATTTTCATGTATACAGTCTATATTTAGTACAATAAAAACCCATTAAGGGCTTCCCTGGTGGCGCAGTGGTTGAGAGTCCGCCTGCTAATGCAAGGGACACGGGTTCGTGCCCCGGTCCGGGAAGATCCCACATGCCGCGGAGCGGCTACGCCCATGAGTCATGGCCGCTGAGCCTGCGCGTCCAGAGCCTGTACTCCGCAACGGGAGAGGCCACAACAGTGAGAGGCCCGCGTACCGCAAAAAAAAAAAAACCAAAACATTAATCTCACTTTCACTATGCTGAAATATATGATACTTAAGCTTTGTGGCAATAGCCAGAGGAAGGATGGACTCTGTCACAGAAATGAAACACCTATTAAAAACTTAACCTGAGGTGCTGATGGCATGGACAAAGTTCTACTGAGCACAAGTGAGCTAAACAAGGATTTCAATGTTTATACTCATTTAGCTAGGCTCCCCTCCTAATGGACTAAAAATCAGAAATAATAAAGAGACAAAATGAGGTATGTAACGGGCTTCCCCGGTGGCGCAGTGGTTAAGAATCCACCTGCCAATGCAGGGGACACGGGTTCAAGCCCTGGTCTGGGAAGATCCCACATGCCACGAAGCAACTAAGCCCGTGCACCACAACTACTGAGCCTCCACTCTAGAGCCCGTGCTCCACAACAACAGAAGAAACCACTGCAACGAGAAGCCTGTGCACCACAACAAAGAGTAGCCCCCTCTCGCCAAAACTAGAGAAAACCCATGCGCAACAACAAAGACCCAACACAGCCAAAAAAAAGGGGGAGGGTATGTTACAATAATCATTTTTAAAGTGATTTCTATTTCAAAAAATTAAATTATAATTTCTTTTTAATAAGAAAAGAAAAATTGAGGGGAAAAGTCCAAGGAACAGAAGAATGTAAGAGAGATAATTAAGGATCTAGGAGAGGGAGCAAAAAAACTTGCTTTAAGAAACAGGAAAGGAATAAGGAAATTTGCAGGAAATGACAAATAAAAGGGACTGATTAGTTTGGGTGTCTGTCATTTCACACTCTTCACATAGCAAAAAACAATTTAAAGTCATCATGCCCCCTGACAGGCAAAGATCTGTGAAAATTTTATAAGGCATTAAAATAAGGTTTGAGGTACCTTAAAAATACATACAAGACAAAAAAGACAAATTGTGAAATGAGATAATGGGAAAACAAGAATAGATTTGACAATAATGTAAATTTTATAAATCTTACCAAGAGGGATATCTTAAGGGTGTTGAATTTTCAAGTGACTTATGTATTTAAACAGACTGTTTTTCCTTGACATCAAAATGAACAATCAGAATTTCAAAATATTTTAATATGAAAAATGCTAAAAGAAATGTTTACTATCATCTTTTTTCCCTCTTATTTTATTTCCAGGACTTCGAAGACACTGAAAATAATACAACAAAAGATAACTAATTTTACACTCTTTTAAAAATATTAATTTACCTGTAGACATCACTATTTTAGATGACCCAGGAACAGCATCCTTATCATATAAAACACCACCACGTCCTCTGGCCAGCATACTGACAGAAGCTGAAGATGTGGAACATACAACAGGAATACGTTTTTCCTATTAAAAAAAAAATATTCCTAGATAAGGAGGTCATAAAATTATTGGCATCACTGGTTCACAAATGATCAGTTGTCTGAAGTCCTCTGGGTTGGAAATCCCTGTGTCACAAACTGCAGTACTTTTCAAACTGTGCTCCTAAGAGGGGCCCATAAGCTGGTCAGGTAGGAGAGGAAGAGACCAAGAGGCTGGGATTCCCAATGCTACCCCCTGTTCCAACTAGTCACACTTTAGCCAAAATAATTCACTCTGTAAAACTTGTTTTATTTTTGAGGTTCCCAGTAAGTTTTTTACACTGCTGAAGTAGTTTGGAAATCTAATCCAGCAATTCATCAGATGAGGGTGGGGGACCTCAACAAGGCAGAGGACAAAGTTTGTCTTCAGAAAGCAGTCACTCATCTAGGTTTTTACCATATCTAGCCTGCAATTCTCCATATTACATACAATAATTATGACAAAATTGTCAGTGGCTTGCTAAAGTCCATACAAAATTATGCCTATTGTATGTAAGTCCATACAAAATTATGCCTATTGTATGGGTATTATTAACATCACTAGCGTTTTGTTTATTTTATATCAACTCTTGGGGTTTTCTAGGAGCTATCTTCTAACACAACTCTTCAGTATCAGAGAAGGGGATCTTGTGCCTAGAAAAGGTAATAATAGAAGATATTTAAAAGGCAGGGAAAAAGGAGAAAAACACAAACAGTGTTGTTGGATTTTTCTTTATTTGTTTAAATTAGTGACTGTCATTTGGGTTCACAGTATCTTAGTAAGTTATTTTGAAAACACTAAATTACAATTATTGTGTCAATATATTCTCGTTCTTTCAGTATTTTAAAAATCTAAAATCTAAATCCTTTGACTTAAGACATACCAAAATAGTGTGTTTGCACTAACAATGTAAATTGAATACATGTATTTGGAAAATGTGCTTCCACACTTCCATACTTCTAGAATGCTTAAGGAAGGGAAGAAAATAATTGACAAAGGAGAGTACAGCAAGAACAATTCTTACTCTAGTTCAAAGAGTTGAATCTTCATCTTTTTATGATGAAATAATGAAGCTAAAAAAGATGAAGGTGGATTGAAATGCTTCCTTTGCAACAAAAAAGTTTATTATCAAAAAAATTACATTATCTTTCCCTTGCCCCTCCTCACCGCCATACAACAATATTTTCAAAAAGATCTCTTCAAAATTGTCAAACCAGCACTGGAATTATTTGAAAGTGAAAGAATGAAGAGAAACTTTTGGGAGTTATATCTTGACCATATACCAGCTAATCACAAAGACTTTTTTCAGCAACTGGAAAATATGTACTAAATATATGCATCAATGACACCCTTGATACATTTTAATTTTTAAAATGCATTTAAAATAAATGATTTGCCTTTAAATTTCATTAACTTTCCTTAAGTTTATACAATTTATTTTTTTTAAATATTTATTTATTTATTTGGTTGCACTGGGTCTTAGTTGTGGCAGGAGGGCTCCTTAGTTGTGGCTTTCCAGCTCCTTAGTTGCAGCAGGTGGACTCCTTTAGTTGCGGCTCGAGGGCTCCTTAGTTGTGGCATGCGAACTCTTAGTTGCGGCATGCGTGTGGGATCTAGTTCCCTGACCAGGGATTGAACCCAGGCCCCCTGCACTGGGAGTGTGGAGACTTAACCACTGTGCCACCAGGGAAGTCCTCTTATAATTTATTTTTAATTTAAAAAATTTCATCTGCTAAGAATTTACATTAGAATAATCTGCTTATTTGATTTTTTCAATATTTATGATTTTATATTTGAAAAATATTCAGTTTTATTGACTTTTGATTTCTTTTTTTTCTTTTCTGCAGTACGCGGGCCTCTCACTGTTGTGGCCTCTCCCGTCGCGGAGCACAGGCTCCAGACCCACAGGCTCAGTGGCCATGGCTCACGGGCCCAGCCGCTCCGCAGCATGTGGGATCTTCCCGGACCGGGGCATGAACCCGTGTCCCCTGCATCGGCAGGCCACCACTGCGCCACCAAGGAAGCCCTGACTTTTGATTTTTATTTTATAAATTTTGAATGCCTTTTAAAATAAAATACCAATGTAAGTTTTTAAAATCAAAATGGTATTGTCATTTTGCTCCATACTGCAAACATTAGTTGTAACAAAATAGAAACGTTATATATATTGATATCAGGTGGCTGAACTCAGAAATGTTTAAGGTAATACTGCTGAAATTTAACTCAGTTCTAACAGATCTAGAGAGATTCTATGTCTTTATATTTAGAGTGTATTTCTTGTAGACAGGATGTATTTGGATCTTTTTAAAAATCCATTTTGATAATCTCTGTCTTCTAATTGAAAAGTTTAGTTTACTAATTTTTAAAGTAATTATTAATAAGTTTGGGTCTGGGTCTACCGTTTATTATTTGTTTTCTGTTTGTTTCCTCTGTGTTTTGTTCCTCTGTCTTACTTTCCTCTTTTTTGTTGTTGTTGATTACCTGAATAGTCCTTAGAATTCTATTTTAATTTTCCTATTGGCTTTTTAGCTATATTTCTTTGCATTTGTATTTTTAAAATATGCTCTGGGAGTTTCAATGTACAATCCACACAAAGTTAATATTGTACTACTTAACAGAAAATGTTGAAACCTTGCAATGCTACAAATCCATATCCCCAACCCCTAAGCCTTTATACTATAATTTTTTATGTATTATATCTATGTATGTTATAAACCCCACAAGACTGTATTATAATTATTGCTTTAAATAGTCCTATTTTTATAAGGAAATTAAGAGGAAAAAAGAAAGTCATTAGTATTTTTACCTAGAGATAACTTCCTTCAGCATTTCTTATAGTGTTTGTCTGCCAGTGATGAATTTTTTGTATGCTTTTACCTGAAAATGTCCTTAGTTCTTCATTCTTGAAGAGTATGTTTGCTGAATATAGCATTTCGTATAACACCCCTCCTCCTATGTGTATTCCCCCCAACCACAGTCTGTCTGCTTCCATTCATTCTCCAGTGTCTTCAGGTAGCTGCTTTTTCTATTACTTCCAGGTTTTAGAGTTGTTTTCTTTGGGGGAGAGTCAGTTAGGTAGGATGTGACTTTAGCATCACTGAATTTATCACACTGATTTCTCCCTCACCCCCATTTTACTGAGGTATAATCTATGTACAGTAAAATTCACTTCACATTGATTTTTAAAGTATACTGAGTTTTAAATAAACTGGCTCGAACATAAATACACCCATGCAGTATTTTCAATGTGGTTTTGAAGAGGTCGAACACTATTCAGTTTTAAATTTATCCAAGAAAAGAAATAACAATCTTGATTGTTACACAGGCCTTAAAAAGCCTTACATACTTATTTTTTAATTTTAATTAGGTATAGTTGATTGACAATGTTGTGTTTAATTTCTGCTGTATAGCAAAGTGACTCAGCTATATATCCTTTTTCATATTTCTTTCCATTATGGTTTATCACAGGATATTAAATATAGCTCCCTGTGCTATATAGTAGGTCCTTGTTGTTTATCCATCCTATATATAGTTTACATCTGCTAGTCCCAAACTCCCAATCCTTCCGTTCCCCTCCCCGCTCCACCTTGTAAAAAGCCTTATATACTCTTGGTACATTCCTAAAAGGAATCATAACACTCTTAGTAAGTCCTAAACTGTGTGTTTAATAATAAGGCACTACAGAGACCTGTAATGCAAATTAGTAGGAGATACAACTAACCTTTCTTCCTGAGTTTGGGCCTTTTTTCCTTGGTGTGATATTTTTAACAGAACTCCCCTTCTTGGGGACTGAAGTATGTGCAGGTGGTTTAGTCCGACCTGATTTCCTGATCTGCTGTGTTGGCAATATTACAGCAGTTTTCTGTAGAGACTGCATTGAACGCTGGGTTGCTTTGGAAGGAGAAGGCTGTGTTTTTGCTATATTCTTTGTAACAGGAACTGACGGAAAAAACACACAACACAAAAATACAATTAAAATAAATGACATAATTAAGGTATTTTCTTCTTATGATTCAAAAGAAATTTAACTCAATCTTTAAAAATATTCCAAAGGTCATTCATTGAAAACCACTTAAAATAAAGGTACCATTTAAAATGACGTTTTTGGTATTTAAGATTTCAGATTATCAGGAAATAGTCTGATTCTCCAGAAAAAATAAAGAGGCTTTTATAATAAGAACCAGTAACTTCCCACTTAATTAGCACAGTGAAAATTTCTGTCAATTTACCTTTTGTCTGCTTCTCATATTTTTAGTCCTTGGCACAGAAAAGAGTTTTTCCTTCAGAAAATTATGCCATAAATACAGGAATCATTTTGCCCACCAATATAGAAAAACATAACAAAGCAGCTACCAACGGCTCCTGCTTCATCTTTTAAACGCCAGGGGAATCCCCCTAACTAGATTTTTAGTGGCTAAAATACATTATGTTCCTATATGTATGTTTAATAGTAAAGCTTCATAAGCTATAATATAGACTCTACATTAACATTGTCATGGAAGGACCACTATCATGCCCAAGTGATTTGTATCTATTAGTTATTTGTAGCCCAATCAAGACAGTTTTAATATTCCAAATGAAGATTACCTGCCAGGTTACTCTTGTATATATTCATAGTTAAGAGAGATATTTTTAGTATTAATCCCTTAATAATTTCATTAGTACAAAAAAATGAACTTTACATAGTAAATAGTACTAACGTCAAAAAGTCTTTACAGGAAGAGCTGTATAAGTAACACATTTATACATCTGTGCAAAAAAAAAATCAACTACTTTTATTTTGAGGGCTTCATTTTACAACTTGAAATGAATCTACCACCTTGCTTCTCCCATCCTCAAAGACTATGTGTAAATGTGACCTCCTATGACCTCCCACATCTTCCCTGCAGCCTTTTTATCTACCTCTATCAATTACCTAGTCAAGAGAATGGAACAGCTGCCAGGGCAAATGGAAGACCACTTAACTGCCACCATCACTTTCCCCCTCCCCTTATTTATAGTAATTTACCTACTTACACCAGCCTTTGTTTAACTCTTTACCATCATCTACCTCATACTCCATACCCACTTCCACTTTCTTCAAATAACTCTAGTAACCTAATTCACATTATTTCTTCTTACAGAGTCTCCCTGTTATCATCTTCAGGAATTTAAATATCATACTTCTGATGCTCCATCATCCCGATCTCATCAATAGACAATTTGTGAAGCTCTTCTACCTCCAAGATAACCAACTGTGCTTCCCTTCTCCACCTCCAACTTCCTTACCTGTCATCTTTGCTTTATACCAACTGATCATGCTTTTCATTCTCATTGTGAGATCTAGCCACAAGCCCTCTCCATTTTCATCCAATCTGTTAGCTTTCTTCTGGCTTTACTTTACCCCCTTATCAACCTGCACCCAACTGTCCACCTCCACCAAAACCCTCATAACTAGTATCCCTTACGTTATCACCCCCTGATCTTCGATCATGTCCAACATGTCAGCTCCAACCACTGAGTCACACTATCATTTGCTCTCTCTGGTCCTGAGCAAGGGTCAGTTCTCTCCTTAAGGGACCAGAGAGTAAATATTTTAGGCTTTGAAGGTCACATATGCTCTCTGTCATACAATCTTCGTCTTTCTTTTTTAAACCCTTTATGAATATAAAAACTATTCCTAGCTCACAGGCTACAAGGGCTAAATGTGGCCCTCAGGTTGTAGTTTGCCAACTCCTGCTACAGAACATTGGGATACTGTAGATCACTGTAACATTCATGCTAACCTCAACTGGGGTGTCACTGCTTCAACTCACTGATTTCCAAGTATGTTTCAATGGCAGAACATTTTCCCCTTTTTAAGCTCCCCTCTCCCTCTCACCCTATTCCATTCAGCAAATGACCCTACCGTACTTTATGAGAAGATTAAAGGCTATCTTTTGGGAGTGATCATAACCATCCCATTCCTCCATCTTAAAATACTTTTATTTTCATTCATTCTCATCTCTTCCTGTTATATCAAATGAAGTTTTCTCCCTACTCTTCTAAGCCAAATCCCCTTTCACTTTTGTCCTAATAACTATCTTCTCTGGTTCCTCTGGAACATTACAGTTTCAATTATCTCCTCGCTTCATGGTATTTAATCACTTGATCCCCAACTCCTTGCTCTCTCTTACAACCCTCATATATCCCTTATTTTGAAGTCACCTTCCCCAGTTTTTGGTACTTTCAAGCCCTTGCATGAATCTTCCTTCTACTCACTACCAAGATACAAAGAAGAATCGCCTATACTTCATACTTCAGTTTCCTTATTATTCTGGGCTTCCTTAGTCTCCTATAATAAGCTTTTCTTCCCCCAACCATTTAAAAAGAATTCTTTCCAAGGTAATGACCCCTTCCCAGTAACTAAATCCAAATAAATCCTCATTCTCTTGTCCCCACCTTTTAATATATGGCATGAAGAAAAGGAAATAGATTGCGCTCTGGACCTGAGTTTAAATTCCTGTACTAGGTTAGTTTAAGACAGAACCTAGGCGTATAGGAGGTCCTCAAAAAATATTTACTAAATGAATGAAAAATATTTTCAACCTGCAAGCCAATGTTAGACCTCCAAAACAAGTATATTTTATATAAAGAATTGTAATAAAATATTACTTTGTGGAACATGGCAAATGTAATGAAATCACTATTTGATCTAAAAAATTTGACATTTGATATTAATAAATCTTGGGACACAAAATATTTGAGCCATAGCTTCAAATATTCCCCCCAAATATAATATTCTATTACAATAAAACTCCTTGATGCATGGTATATATATATGTATGACCAAAGTAAGAAAAATGCATTATAAAAAATTAAAAATTTTTCACTTTAGAAAGCAAGCTTTTCAACGGCAAAGACTCAATTTGATCCACTGCCATATCCCCAGCACCTAGAACAAAATACTTTTTAAACTACTTTAAAGAAGAATGAGTAAACATTCAATACACTGAACAGCAAAATTAAACTATATACATTATACATGTATTTTTATCTCTCCTCCAAAGAGCAATCATATAACATATACACACCATGCTAAAACTCTATTCAGTATTAATTAAACTACTGAAAAAGAAAATAGATTTGTTTAAAAGATAAGGTGAAAATTATATATAGCACTACAACCATGTGTTCATAGTGGTAACAAAGTGAGTAAAAACCTCTTTGAAAAAAGTATGTAAAATATACAGAAGGATGTGCTAATCATCTTTAATAAAAGTTTTATGTGAATACCTAACACAAAAGATAACCTGGTTCCTCAGTTTATCTTCAGGTAGAACAGACAATGTTTGGGTAAGAAAAATGTCCAGGGGATATGAAGTTACTCAATTATGAAAACGCAAAAGAAATGAATAAATCTTGGGAAACAATCAGAAGGCAGGAAATAAAGTCAAGAGTAGGCCTAGAAGCCTGGAACAGGGGGAACTGAAGAAAGAAAGGAGGTAGACGCCAACATGTACTGGCTACCCGTTACATGCTAAGTGCTTCAACATCTGTTATTGCATGTAATCCTCCCAAATGTCCTGTGAGGTAGGTATTATTCCCCACTTTATACCTGAGGAAACTTAGGCTCTGTGCGATTAGGTAACTTTGCCAAGATCACCCATTTGGCTAAGAGACTTTTATCTCCTAAGTGCATGCTTTTTCTAATATGCCACCTTGCTTTCTGTCCTCTAACAAAAAAGCCTATTAAATTCACTCCCCTGAGTCAAAGTGCATGTGTTTTAAAAAAAGAAGAAGAAGAAGGCCCAAAAGACAACCCTGTGAACTCCTATGATAATTCACTAGTTGCTATGTGCTCTCTGACAGAGGAAGTCTTGAGTTTTTTTTAAATCAGATGTGGAGGCATACTTATAAGGAGAAAACATTAACAAGTACAGACAAAAACATGCTGGTAAAACTTTTCATGCCTGGAGATTTAACCTTATTTAATATTTATTGCCAAACAGTACTCATTAAATGTATGTTTCTGTTGACACATGAAGATGCTTTATTATTGAAAGATACTGCTTGCATTCTCCTGAGCTATGAAAAGAGAGTAGCACATACAATTACCATAGAAAAGGAAATACACTTAGAAATGAACAGCAACCCCTATTTCCAGTTACTGTTATACATGTGCTGGTTTGGCTTACACATGGCTGACTTGAAGAGGAACTAAAATGGATTAGAGATATAAATTAATATGTATCTTGCTTTTGATCTAAAAAGACATGATAGAGGTATGGCTACTTACTGTTCTCCAGATTTTTCCATCCACCATTTACTTAATACCTAGTGTGTTCTTTTTACCAATCAAGGCAATTTAGGAAATCCAGAAGAAATAAATATGGTCCCAGTCATACAGTTCATATTTTATATGTATATTTGTGTGTGTGTGTGTGTGTGTATATATATATATATATACATATATATATATATATATATAAAAAATTCCTATCTCCTTAAGAAGACAGATTTATGATTTCCTTCTCCTCAAACAGATTGAATGCTATATATATAACCATACGACAACAAGGGCAGAAACTACTGTAAAAACAGATGCCTTGAATCTGAGGCTAGAAATAGACAAAATCAAAATATGATAGCCAAAAATAGAAAAGTAAAATATGGTTTAGAAAAAACAAAATTGAGTAAAAAAATCTGTTACTGTAAACATTTGACTTTGGAAACTTTTTCAGACTGAGGAATTCTTTGCAAGTCATCTTCCTTATTTTAAAAATGCATGTACAATGAAACTGTCATTATTCTAAGGATCTTTCATACTGGTAACTATAAAACCAAAGAAGCAACACAAGCCTCAATTATGAAAAACATGGAGATATCAACAGAGATGGTTACACCTAAACTATCCAACCTGGAGGCCTGGTATTCATAGAAACTCAGTCAAGGTACCCAATGCCCCTACCTGGAACTTTGCTCCCTGTTCCACAGAGCCCATGTTGCCACAAACTGATGGGTCACGGGCAACAATAAAAGCCAAGGGGAGGCAGAATCAAGTGTAAACCCTATGAACTTCATTCCTTCATTCCTGCTGCCATCCCACGCCATAGCACTGGCCTCCTGGACTGGTATCTTCAGACACTACCCTATTTCTTCTCACCTCTCCCCACACCTGTACCAGAGAAGCCACAATCCTATCCCAGAAACCTTGCTTTAGGAATCAAACATTCATAACGGACAGAGTTTGCTTTACCTCGGAAACTAGCTTTTTGAATACTTTTTTTTTGAAGGACTATTATTGTCACATAAGAGTGACTTCACCTTTTCATAAGCATACTGACAGTCTTTTAAATGCACTTATTTCCTTATTTTTTGTAATAAAAAATCCTTTTAGAAAACCTCAAATAAGCTAAGAAAAACTCTTGAAGGAAACCACAAGGGGTAGTTACTAGTGGAAAAGGAAACAAGGAAGCATGTTCCTGACACTTATCACAGCGGGCGTTTTGGAAGGCAGGAACTAGCTGAGGACTATGAATTTTCTCGGAAGAAGCAGGGTAGAGATCAGATGGACATGGAACTCTGGTACGAGCCACTCTTTACACCTATTCTCTCCCCTGCTTCTTACTATCTAGTACAGAGACACTGGCTCCAGATTAATTACATTCAAAGTCCAGTTTTACCACATAATATCTATGAGAAATAATAGCTTGGGCAAATTAACTGAAATCTGTACGTGGCACATGGTATACACTCAATAAATGTTAGCTGTTATTATCAACACCATCACCATCCCTGTCTCTATTCTCACTCTCCCTTCCCAGATTCTAAGGGTGCTCCTTGCCTTCTTCCATCAATGGATTGGGTAATGGGGAAACATTGCTGTCAATGCCTAACAAATGGAAGAAAGAAGTTTCCTCCAAAGAAGGAACTCCTATTTATCTACATTATCTACAGCTAATACCTTCACTTCTTTTATAACCAAACTTCCTGAAAGACTAGCTCATGGTCACTATTATTGTCATTTTCTCATTTTTCAACCCTCCGCAAGCACACTTCAGGCACCTCTTTTTAGGGAATCTGTGTGCTTACATCACCCATAACCTCCTAACAGCCACTGACAATGATGCTTCTTCCTGATCTTATTTGACTTCCAGCAAGCACTAAACACTTCTTTTTAAAATTCTTTCTTGGATTTCACATGGCCACTCCCTCCTTGCTCTCCTTGTACCTCTGTCACTTTTCCTGTGGTGTCCCCCAGGATTAGCTATCTTCTCCCTACCCTCATCTCAGTTTTGAGCACTTTGGTTCACACCCTTGATTTCAGCTACTGCCTACACATAATAATGATTCCCAAATAGTTCTCTTGCTCATTCAAGCATTCACGTGCCTACCTCCCCCCACCACATCCCCAACAGGCCTGTCTCAAGTTCCAGAGCTGTGTTTTCAATAGCTAACAGATAATCTAAATAGGCATCTCAAACTCAACATGTCCAAAAGGAGAATCATCACGCTTATCCTATATGCTCTATCTTGATGAATGCCATTACCTTTTTTTCACCAAATTACCAGAAGTCAGAAATCTTGAAGTCATCTTTGTACTCTTCCTCCCTTCACATGTCTAACCAAGCCTACCTCCTTTAAGTACTTCCTAGTTGTGTTCTTCTTTATGCCTGTCAATGACTTGGTCCAAGACCTCATGACTTCTCACGTAAGCTACAATACTAGCTTCTTAATTGGCACTCCTGGCTGCCCTTTCCAATACACACTCTATAGTACATCAGCATGACCTTTCTAAAATAGAAACTGTATGTCACTTTCCCACTTAAACATCTTCAGTGATGCCACATTACCCATATGCTAAAATCTGAACTCCTTGGCCTGGTATCCAAGGCCCTCCAGATATCTTCACAGCCTCATCTCATCTCTTCCCCATCTATCATTATAGATTCAGCCATAATCATCTGCTTCAGATCCCCAAACATTCTGACCTTTACTGCCTTTGCAGAGGCTGACCCAAGAAAAGTCTTCCCTCCCTTGTCACTAGCTAAACTACCATGCATTATTTGAAATTCTGCTCAATTACCAGCTCTGTAAAACTCTAGCACTAAGCTCCGAGGCAAACTGTAGGATCTTAATGGTCATATACCACACATACGGCATTTATCTCTACTGGCACAGATCTTACAGCATCTTATCTTTACTTACACATCTATCTGTCTAGACACACTGTGAGCTCCTTTAGGGGAAGGAACCATGTAAGTTCCATTGTTATATCTCCAACATCTGGTCTAGGGTTCCACTGTTATATCTCCAACATCTGGTTATATCTCCAACATCTGCCACATAATGGGCATCCAATAAATGCTTGTTAAATGAATAAATGTTTAATATTCAAGTTTTGTCTCTGATCTTATATTATTATAGACAATTCAGGTAGTTTATGCATTAAATAGATGACCACAGCTTGATCACAACATTACAGATTTCTTGGAAAAATACGCTTCAAATACTAATCAACCAACTTAAAAATCAACTTCTAGAATACATTCCATTCAAAAATGAAGGAAGGACTGCAAATCAAAACCACAGTGAGGTACCACTTCACACCCACTAAGATGGCTATAATTTTAAAAAAAGGAAAATAACAAGTGTTGGCAAGGATATGGAGAAATTGAAACCCTCATACACTGCTGGTGGGAATGTGAAGTTGTGCAGCTCTGTGGAAAACAGTCTGGTGGTCCAAGAAAAAGTTAAACAAGGACTCAAACAAGTACATGTATGGGCATGTTCATAGCAGCACTATTAAAAGTAGCCAAAAGGCGGAAACAGCCCAAATGTCCATCAATAGATAAATGGGTAAACAAATGTGTGGTATATACATACAATGGAATACTATTCAGCCATGAAAAGGAATAACCGATACATGCTATGACATGGATGAACTTTGAAGACATTATGCTAAATGAAAGAAGCCAGACACAAAATCACATACTATATGATCCTATTTACATGAAATATCTGGAACAGGTAAATCTATAGGAACAGAATAGAGATTGGCGATAACCAGGGGCAAGGGGGAAGAGGGAGTGGGGAGCAACTGCTTGATAGGTACGGGGTTTCCTTCTAGGGTGATGAAAATGTTCTGGAACTAGACAAAGGTGGTAGTTGCACAACATTGTGAATGTACTAATAAGTGTTTCTGAATTTGTGCATTTTTAAATGGTTAATTTTATATTATGTGAATTTCACTTCATTTAAAAAAACACACTGGGGGAGAAAAGGGAAGAGAAATTTGTATACTTCAAATGAGCCAGAGACTTCACATATATTATTAAAATTTGTGTTTACAACTTTGTAAAGCAAGTATTATTCTCTCGATTTTACATATAAAGAAATAGAGGCTCAGCGAGGTAAGTAACATCCAATCCAGTATCACACATCTAGTCTAGAAGTGGTAGAAATGGGATTCAAATTCAGGTCTATCTCACCCCAAAGCCCGCGCTCTCTCCTTAAACCGGGTACTATTTTTAATTAGTGAGGGAAAAAATGAAAAGACACGGTCTTTTAATTAAAATATTTTCTATAAACTTAATGAACAAAATGCAGAATTAAGTGGTTGGCTTAAACATTTTTTCAGGTTCAAATCTGAGGAAGCTTACATGTAAACAACAAAGAAAAATATTTAAAGTAATACTGAAAACGAACTATCAACATGCCCTTAATAATCCAGTGTTTTAGGTGCTTCAGTTTTTTCAATTCTCTTGGCTGAATATAAACCCTTAAGGAAAAAAACTGCATCAAATATTGGAGCATCTTCTGATAGTCTTTCTTTACTCTTTAAATTTTCTTGTGGATTTTCTCTAATTCAAATATTTACAATCATAACACATTTTATATTTATCTATTAATTACTAGAATAACAGAGTAAGACTACTTAAGTAGATGGGACCAAACCAATACAATTCTGTATACATGGAACAGAATACAACATATGCTGTCCTCAGTTGGTCTCAATGACTCTTGGCAATGAACATTACTGATTTTTTAATTAAAGTTTCCTAATGTTTATACACCAAAAATATTATCAGTGATTATATCCAGATGGCAGGAATATAAACAATTTTTAGATTTTACTCATCACTTATCTTTGTTTTCTAAATGTTCTACAATAAATACTAATTTTTGTCATTAAAAATATAAAATGCCCCAACAAAGATAAACAACCTAGCCACTTTTTGAATAAGAATATAACCAGTCACTCTAAATATTTAGATGTCTCTAGAGAAAACAATTATTCAACATAAGCATTATAATATTCTGTTTTGATAAAAAGCCATACAACTTTTAGACTAGCATATACGTATTCACTAAAAATAACATTAGAAAAACCTACACAGGTTCACTGCATACCTATAGAGACCTTTAGAATCTATAGCTCAGTCTCCAGCAGGTTCAGAATTAAAGAGCAGATCCCCTCATTACCAAGGCAGAAATCTTTCAGAGAAGCTTACTCAGCAGAACATAATCATAAAAGCATCTCTACTGCCCAAGCAGTTGACCATCAGAGACATATGGGGCCTACCATTCATAGTAGCAGGGGCACTCTCTGTCCTGGTCAGATACCTTCCCACACCTCAATCCTGCCTCCCACAGGTCTCTGCTTGTCATTCTTCCTTTTATCATTACTTAAAGACTTCTCTACCATACCACTTTTTTACTCTATCTCTTACTTGCCCAAAACAAACACAGAAGTCCTTTTTTGACCCTCACCCCTTGTTCACTTTAAAAGGTTTATTTGTTTTACCACTCAACACTACAAGGGAAAAAAAGTTACAAAGGAAAACAAGATCTCTAATTTTTAGTGGTAGTTATCCTGGCTTTTATGGAGACAGAACCTGTCTTTTCAAATTTAACCCTTGTTGGGCCTTGCAGCCAGTTATCTATTCTGACCTGAGGGCTCTGCCCAGTTCCCTGCTCATTGACCAAGCAGAGGTGGTTTGGTTGGCGTGGTGAGAGTCCAGTAGTGTGAACAAACCCTTAGCTCCTCCACTGCCCCTCCTGATTCTCCTTCATGAACCATGTAGGTTTCTCTCAACACCAAGAACCACAGTTTTACAGTATTAAAAACACCTTAAACATATAATAGAAGGTAACTTTCACATAAAAAGAAATAAATCATTCACTCGGAAAAATAAAGATCTCATTTAAAAGAACTTGCTTTTGGGGTCTGATAGAGCGTCTCCATTTGGGAAGTGCTGCTATGTCTCTTCCAGTAGCCTTCAAAAATTATGTCTGGACAAGTAAACCAAAACCAAATATACTGAAAGGATCTGCGGCTTTGAGTCACTCCTTCCCCCGTTTCAAAACAGGGCTTGGAGATCTAAGGTAAACAGATTAAAGAAGAGAGAAGAAATTCTTCATACATATACCTTATAAAACATATGTTAACCTGCATAGAATATTCTATCTTAAGGTGATTTAAAACTTGTAAAAATGTTACTGGGAAAATTTTTCCAAACAAAATTGAAAGGATAGCTCTCTAACTTAAACAAATTACAAAGTCCAGTTATTTATCTCCATACCTAAGTGACAAGGCCTTTTACCCTTGGCATACATACAAAATTAAAACAAGAAAATCGGGGCTTCCCTGGTGGCGCAGCGGTTGAGAGTCCACCTGCCGATGCAGGGGACACAGGTTTGTGCCCCGGTCCGGGAAGATCCCACATGCCGTGGAGCGGCTGGGCCCGTGAGCCACGGCCGCAGAGCCTGCGCTCCGCAACAGGAGAGGCCACAACAGTGAGAGGCCCGTGTACGGGGGGGGGGGGGGGAATCTAATTTAGTAGAATTTGCATTATTTTTCTACCCTGTTGCATAATTATTTCTCATATGTATTTAGTCTAGAAAGGAAATCATAAAAATGCAAGAACAAGCTACAAATTACAATTAGAATTTAGAAGGGCTTTAAGAGTGTTGTTTTAAAAATATACTTGTTTTCTACTTTCGGATCATAGATGCTTTGTAAACCACTCCTGTCAGCTTCACTGGGGGTGCTTCCCGTGAAGATCATTTTATTTCACAATTACTACTCATATCTGGCTCAGTTCATGAGAAACCAAGATTTTGGTTAAAATGACATTACTAAAGAAGATGACAGTTTCCAAAATCTTTAATATTTTGAGAAGAAAGTTCACACAAAAAGAAGCAACTTCAGTTGTTTCAGGTCAATTCACAATTCACCTAACAAGACTAGCTTTTCTTTTTTCTTTATTTTATTGAAGTATAGTTGATTTACGATGTTGTGTTAGTTTCAGGTATACAGCAAAGTGATTCAGTTATATATATATGTATTCTTTTTCATATTCTATTCCATTATGGTTTATCAAGACTGAGCTTTTAAAAGTCACTCAATTTTTAAACCATAACGTCTTTTTTCTTATGGAATGACTTCTATAGAGTGACTTCCATTATGCTCCTAAAAAAAAATATAGCAGTCACCACTATAATTTCCACAAAGCACATTAAATGTATTGACACAATAATTAGTAAAATATGTTATCCACATTTCTATATCATAAAAGTCCTTTTAATAAGTCTCACGTAATACCAGTGAAAAATCATGTTGTATTCCTCAAAGCTATAGAAAAACATTTGGCAACGTTTGATTACAAACTGGAGATCTAAGTGATCAAGTTTGACTTACAATAGGGTTGGTCCTTTCTTATTTTAAACCATTTTTATGGTGGAAATAACCAAAATCTGACTTTTCCCTTGTACTGTAAAACAGTTTTTAGAAGTGACTCATCAAATAATAGTGCCAACAATTTCAGCACGTAATATTTAGAACAAAATAGAGGATTTTTTTTTTAGATAACAGAAATGACTGGGATATTTAATATACAAAAGCTAACAAAGCAGACAATGAATTTCTTTAACCAAACTTCAACTGCAATAGAAAGAAACTTTTGGGGTAATTCCTACCTTTAGAAATATTCCAGAGAACCAAACTGTTGCTGTATTTACCACAAGGGTGATTTAGGTTCCATTTGATAGCCTTTCTCCTACCAGGAATAAAACTGCCTTTCTGGAGAAAGCGAGTTAACAACAAAGCCCATGTTGCCGGAGCAAGCCTGAATTTCTAGCAAATGGGATGAAGCTATTTGCATTTGTTGGTTGCGGGGGGGAGGGGGGGATTAAGAGGGCTGCTAAAGTAATTCGCATATTGTCTGTGGGCTGTATAGACAGTGATCATCAGTCACCTGCTCAAACTTCCTTCACTCCTGCCTTCAGAAAAGAACCAAAGGTTACCCTGGGTCAGAGAATCTGGAAACAAATGAGAAGACATGCAAAAATCTAACTGCCAACTCACTGCGTATGTAGACAAAGTTATTCCCGCTGGACCACATGTCCTAAAAACCAAGACACTTTAATAGTCTCAAGAGAACTTGTTAAAATATATCACAGAACCGAAACAAGAAAGAAGCTTCAGGCTCTGCTTGCAATTACTGCAGTATTTAGCTGAAAACAGAAAAAGGACATTTGTTTTTTTCTTCAAGATACTTCTTTGCATCATAATAGCTGTCTCATTTGCACAAGCAAAACATTTGTTCCAAGCTGTACGTTTGAAAAAGAAAATATCAGCTGTTGAAAATGTCTTGGCTTTTGAGTGAATAATTTGGGTTGATAGCATTTCTACCTATTTCTTTTATACCAAACAGGAAAAGTACTAAATATACTAAGCATTATTAGTCTGTATTTTATTTTGAGCTACATTAAGGGCAAAAATCTAAACAAATACTCGAATTTTTATTCAGAACCTTTCGGATGGGACACCTTTAACTTTTTACAGCCTTAATTTTACGTACCTCTGCTACTTCTGACCCACTATAACACAGAGAGAGGAAAAGTGCTGCTTTATGTGGTGTTTACTGAACACACACAGTCATATAAAAAGAGGGAAAAATTTGGTAAAGATATGTCCGAAAAACTATAAAATCTTAATTTTAAAATTTAGAAAGAGGTGAAGCACAAGTTATAGAAACCACATACTCCTCTGGTTACCCAAACAAAGAGCAAAAGCAACCATAATTTCTGGTTTTGTTTTTTAAAAAAATGTGAATGAGATGACGGTGAGGAGCAGAGCTATTTCTTGTTTGCACATGGAAACTTTGAAATATTTCTCAAAAGACTAACTCTGAAAAAGAATATATATATGTATAACTGAGCCACTTTGCTGTATAGCAGAAATTAACACATTATAAATCAACTATACTTCAATAAAACTTTAAAAAGACTAACTTTTAAATAGTTCCAAAGGAAAATGTTACATAGGAGAAAATAAGACTACAATATAAAATGACTAATTACATTTTTTTTAAAGATCAAAAGTTTAGATTTTAAAACCCACTCCCTTAAAATTTTAATTAGAAGCTAAACCATACACTTGTGCGCGCACACACGATGTAAAATAAACCACCATTCAAAGAAGCAGCTAACAGTGCCCAGGATAATTATATTTAAAATCTATTTTTCACTTTAATCTTAAGAAGAAAGTTCCTATTCATACAATTTATGTCTGAATTACCAACAAAGAAAATCTAATATGCCAGTTCTATCAATTATTCATAATCAGAAATGTTTTACAAAGTTGTGAAGGAAATGTCATGTTACCATTGAGTTCCACCTGGAAATTAAAGCTGTTTCCATGAGAGGCAGGGGGTGGGGGACCCAAATAAATTGAAGGATTTTTATCAAGAGAAGAGTTAAAATGATCACTGCCAGGATATGGTGCCACTAGACAGGAATGCTTGGCTACACCTTTCTGATTCTAGGTTTTCCCCTCCTCTGCATTTCCCTTTGGACCAGAGGAATTCCTCTATACCCTTGGGATCCTGCAACTTTATACTCTAAGCATCTGGAAGCTTGCTGCCCTCTTTCTTGGTTTGTATGGTCACAAATGCTTAAAGAATTAGACTACAAGATGACACTTCACACTAGTATGGGTCATTAATTTGTAATCAATGATGCATAAATCTGAAACTACATTAAAACTAATTCATTAATGTTTCAGAAATTATATAAATTTAAAGTTTAATTTATATAGTTAACTTTAAAAGTATTTAAGTACCTTTAAAGCCAGGTAGAATGGTTTATAATATAGCTATATTTATAAAACAAAACAAAAACCTTTGAATATCCCACAATATTAGAAAAAAATTAACATTGGGTCAAATTTTTAAAAAGAATCCTCTGCTTCTGAATTTCCCCAATTTCTCAGAAGACTAAAAACCTACATTTATCGTGTTTATAAAACAAAATAGTAACCTATTTGTTTACAAACTTTCCCAAATAAAGACAGGGAAAAGAAAAGTTTTTTTAAAAAATCATACATAGCCTTTAAAATAACAGGTGTCCCAGTTCTGATGCTAAGTTGCTGGATTCCAAGTCTTGTCCTTCATGTATTAAACATGTGGACTTTAATGAAATGACTGGCTATAAATCCCTATGACTGTATATGCCAGAGACAAAGGAAGGGCAATATGAGAAGAAACCAATAGTTAACCAATAGTTTACTGGGCATTCCTAAATTTCTATCATTTATTTAGAGAACTAAGTATGAGATACAAAGGGAGGGGGAAAAATCGAAACAGAGAACAGCAAGATCAAATAAATTTTGCAAGAAAAAAATCTACAATGAACTTTGTTTTAGTTTACTTGACTCAGCCTTAAGTTGCCAAGGACACAGCAGCATACATAGTTCTTTCCTCTTTCTCACCAGACACCCTGTGCAGGTCTCTAGAATAAATCTGATGAGCTGTGACAGCACCAACCAGAAGTAAAGAGCTTTGAAAGACTGTAGAGTCATTAACAAGAGCCAAGAAAGGAAAATCTAAATAAACGAGGAAAAAAAGCCACTCAGCTTGCTTTATTTTCTATTGAAGGTATGTTTCTCAGTGGATTTTTATACCAATGATAGGCCTGATAAGAACTTAGCTCTTTCTGATTATAGAAGTGTTAACACCAGCAGAAAAACTGTTAGGAAAAGTTTTAAAGTAAATTAAACCTTATTACTATTCTTGAAAGGAAAACCAGTAAAGCTTAAATAAGGTTTTTAATGTAAAGTCAAATAAAGTAGCACTCATGGAAGCCTCACTACATTTCTTTAAGAAACTATGCTAGTGAATTGTCTTTAGTCATTAATTATTTGAAAAGGTTTTATGTGCTGCAGTCTAAAAAAAAAAAAATTGGAAAAGCAATTAAACAAAGGTCAAAAAACAAACATTTCCAATGTGTTCAAGAAATACTCAAAACAAATGAAAACAATAGATTTTTTTAATTCATAAAATTCAATTGATTTAATATTATTTGTGCCTTTTGAAATTATTTAATTCTAAGGCCCCTGAATTATTTAATATTCAAGTCAAAAAATTTAATATTTCTGTACATTTTCTTAAAAGGCCATAAATAACATTAAAAAGCAAATGACCAAGAAAAGGTTTTTACTTTTATGACAAAGGGTTGATATGTGCAATAAATGAAGCACTCAAACAAATCAACAATGAAAGGAACACTCTAAGAAAAAAATGGGAGAAGACAATTAGGAAAATGATAAAGGAATATTAATGGCCAAAATACATGGAAAGAAAAAGATTCAACCTCATTAGTAATCTAAGAAATGAAAAATTTTAAAATAACATTTTTTAAATTAGCAAAAATAAGAAGATAATGCCCAAAGTTGACCAGAGAAGGAAAAAAACATTTTCACCCACCACTGAGGGGGAGTGGAAGTGAGTATAGCTTTCTGAATGACAATTTGTCAGCCTTAGAAACGTAGCCTCTGACTCAGCAAACTTATTCTATGTAGATAATTAGAAAGGTATGCAAAGATATATTCTTCATATCATCTAGTTTAATAACATAAATGTTGAAACATTCTAAATGCCAAACAAAATAGATATTTGGTTAAATAAATTATGGTATAGTCATATGATGGAGTAAAAAAACAAAATTGAATTTGTAGGGATATATTTCACATAGGAATACAGTCACAAGACAGCATGAAAAAGTAGGCAAGAAAGTGGAATATGAAGGATAATCTGTCTTCAAACTGAAACTGTTAATTAAAGATACAAATGTAACATACCAATACATTCTTGTTTAAAAAAAAAGGCCACAGATAAAAGCAAAAGTCCCCATTACCACTTCCTTTACCACCCTATACCCCTTTTCAGAAATTATCACTATGACACAGATTTGATATACTGTATAGCCTTTCAGATCTTTTCTGTGTATTTATATACATATACCTACAGTTAAATATAGAAATACATAACTACTTGTTTTCTCTTAACTTAATGGTATTATATTGTATGTATGGGGGGGTTGTTTTTTTCAATTAATACATCTTGGAGAGTTTTCTTTCTTAGTACAGGAACACTTTCATTCTTCTAAACTGTTCTATATGATTTTAAAGAATAAATACACCATAACTTAACATTTTTCTACTGATTTGGCTATGTGCGTGTTCTTAAGGTGCATGTGTAAAACAAAAAGAAAAAAAGGCACTATGAACCCAAATATAGATAAAACTGTTTGCCATGGTTATCTCTGCACGCTTTTCTCAACTTTTTCCTTTGAACATTACTTTTCCTATTAGAGTAAAATGATTTAAAACTAATAAAAAATAATTTAAAATATTTGGCTTTCAAGAATATATCACATTATATCTAAGAAATGATACTTATATATTATAGCTGCCATTTAATGAATGATATATTGGCTAAAGTAAATGTTTTCTCTACTCAAAAAGAGTATTTCACCTAGTGTAAGCAAGTACAGTACTAACCCTATTAATCTCTCTGCAATTAATAAGCAATGCTTGAAAAAAAATCAAAATGAATCATATATGCAACATTAAGTATCAACTAACAATCTTTAACCATACTTTTCCCAGAATCCTAAGGTTCTTCTGGGGACTTCTGTGAATCTTTACAAATCAGAATGTGGCACCAGTGGGCACATCTTTGTTTCTACTCTGCTGTTTCCAGATTCTACCTTGTCATGGGTTGATTTATTTGTATTCAAAAAGTAGTCATAAATGATACTACAAAGCTAAGGTAACCAAAACAGCAATGGCAGGGCACAAAAACAGACACACACCAATGGAACAGAATAGAGAGCCCAGAAATAAACCTACACACCTACGGTCAATTAATCTATGACAAAGGAGGCAAGAACATACAATGGAGAAAAGTCTCTTCAACAAGTGGTGCTGGGAAAGCTGGACATCTACATGTAACTCAATGAAATTAGAACACTCCCTCAAACCATATACAAAAATAAACTCAAAATGGTTTAAAGACCTAAATATAAGACATGACACCACAAAACTCCTACAACAGAAGATGGGCAAACATTCTCTGACATTAATTGCAGCAATATTTTCTCAGATCAGTCTCCCAAAGCAAAAGAAATAAAAGAAAAATAAACAAATGGGACCTAATCAAACTTAAAAGCTTTTGCACAGCAAATGTAACCATCAACAAAACAAAAAGACAACCTACAAAATGGGAGAAAATATTTGCAAATGATGCCACCGACAAGGGGTTAAGATCCAAAACAAAGAACTCATGCACTGAACATCAAAAAAACAAACAACCCAATCAAAAAATGGGCGGAAGACTTAAATAGACATTTCTCCAAAGAAGACATACAGATGGCCAACAGGCATACGAAAAGATGCTGAACACTGCTAATTATTAATGAAATGAAAATCAAAACCACAATGAGGTATTGTCTCACACCAGTCAGAATGGCTATCATCAAAAAGTCTATAGGGACTTCCCTAGTGGCGCAGCTGGTTAAGAATCCGCCTGCCAATGGAGGGAACACGGGTTCGATCCCTGGTCTCCCACGTCCAGGAGGCTGCCACATGCTGTGGAGCAAGTAAACCCCTGCGCCACAACTACTGAGCCTGTGCTCTAGAGCCCGTGAGCCACAACTACTGAGCCCACTTGCCACAACTACTGAAGCCCACGTGCTCTAGAGCCCGTGCTCTGCAACAAGAGAAGCCCACGCACCGCAATGAAGAGTAGCCCCCACGTGCCGCAACTAGAGAAAGCCCGTGAGCAGCAACGAAGACCCAACACAGGCAAAACTTAATTAATTTTAAAATCTATTTTTAAAAGTCTACAAATAATAAATGCTGAAGAGGGTGTGGAGAAAAAAGAACCCTCTTACACTGTTGGTGGGAATGTAGATTAGTGCAGCCACTATGGAAAATAGTATGGAGGTTCCTTTAAAAACTAAAAATAGAGCTACCATATGATCCAGCAATCCCACTCCTGGGCATATATCTGGAAAAGATGAAAACTCTTAATTCGAAAAGATACATGCACCCCAATGGCAGCACTATTTACAATAGCCAAGACATGGAAACAATCCAAGTGCCCACCAACAGACAACTGGCTTAAGAAGATGTGGCATATATATATATATATATATATATATAATATTACTCTGCCATTAAAAAGAATGAAATACTGCCATTTGCAGCAACATGGATGGACCTAGAGATTATCATACTAAGTTAAGTCAGACAGAGAAAGACAAAAATTGTATGCTATCCCTTATATGTGGAATCTAAAAAATAATACAAATGCATCTATATACAAAACAGAATACAGACTCACAGACATAGAAAACTTATGGTTACTAAAGGGGAAAAGGGGGGAGGGATAAATTAGGAGTATAGGATTAAGAGATACAAACTATTATATATAAAACAGATAAGCAACAAAGATTTATTGTATAGCACATGGAACTATATTCAATATCTTTTAATAACCTATAATGGAAAACAATCTGAAAAAATATATATATATAACTGAATCACTTTGCTGTACACCCAAAACTAACACAGTATTGTATATCAACTGTACTTCAATTTTTTTAAAGTACAAAAACAAAATGAAAAAAAAGTAGTCATAAAAAATGCTTCACAATGTCAAATTACTTGTGGCATTTGAAATCCTTAATAATGATAAAACAGTTAAATTATAATATCCAACATTTAAAATTTTTCAAAATGAAAGTAAACAACTTATCATTTGTATCTGTGTGGTTTTGCCAAGATTCAACAAAACCCACACCTAGAATTATCAGAGTGAAAATAAAAAACATCAAAGATGACATGAAAATATTAAAGTAGCTAGAGAAAAAAAATGACATTACAGTCAGAGGAAAAATAGAATGACAGCTGAACTGTCAACAGCAATGAAAATCAAAAGGCAAAATAATGATACCTTCAATGTGCGGAAAGAAAACAGCTGTCAACTTAGAATTCTACACCCAGAAAAAATGTCTTTCAAGGAAGGAGGTGAAATAATGACATATTCAGATGAACATAAACTGAGAAAGCATGCCACTAGCAGACATTCACTAAAGGAAATTCTCAAGGATCTATCTCAGGCAGCAGAAAATTAATCCCAGATGAAAGGGATTAAGGAGGATTCCTACTAAGGAGGAATAAAGAGCAAAGAACATGTTGAATATGTTGGTGAATATCAACAAATATTGATTACTTAAACAATAATAGTAATAGTTTATAAGATTACAAAAATATATAATTAAAATATACAACAGTAATAACATGAATTTGAAGGGAGTAAATAGGTAGAGTATTCTAAGTTCCTTTTATTGTCTTAGTGCAGAAGAAAGATATTAATTTCAGACTTCCTTGAAGAAAGCATGTTAAAATTCGTAGAGCATTAAAAGAACGGAAAATACAGTGTATAACTTCCCAACAAGAGGAGAACAAATGGAATAAGAAAAAATAATCCAAAAAAGGATAAGAAAGGAAAACAAAACATAGAAAAGGCAAGACAAATAAAAAGCACAAAATAAGATGGCATACTGAAAACCCGATATATCTGTGATTACAATAAACAGAAACAGATTAAAAGCTCCAGTCAGACTGGCTGACTGGCAAAAAAATAAAAATCCGACTATTTGCAAGAAACACATCTCTTTAGATTAGGATAGATAAAGGCTGAACATTAGAAAGAGAAAGAGAGAATAAGAACACCAACCAAATAAAAGCTGGTATAACAACAACAAAAAGCTGGTATAGCTACATTAATACAAGATAAAAGCAGACTTTTAAGCTAAAAAAACAAAGAGGATTACTACAAGGTTCAATGGACCAGAAAGTTATGAGAGAATTCAAGTTTGTACACACCTGATAATGGAGCCAGAAAACAGAGCATAATGTAAATACTAGAAGAACTACAAGGAAAAACAGACCCATAATCATAATGGAACCTATAGGGGAAAAACAATTCGAATAAAAGCAAACTTCTCATCAGAAACCATGGAAGCCAGAAGGAAGTTGCACAACATTTTTAAAGTGCTGAAAGAAAACAACTGCCAACCTGGAATTCTATATCCAGCAACCACCTTTCAAGAATGAAGGGGAAATAAAGACATTCTTAGATGAAGGAAAACTAAAAATTTGTTGCCAGCCAACTTACCCTAAAAGAATGACTAAAAGAAGTTCTCTAAACAGAAAAAAAAAAAATGATAAAAGGAGAAATCTTTGAAAACCAGGAAAGAAGAACGAACAACTGAAAGGACAAAACTGTGCATAAATACAATAGATTTTCCTTCTCTTCTTGAGTTTTCTAAATTATGCTTTATGATTGAAGCCAAAATTATCACACTATATAATGCCACTCTCAATGAATATAGAGGAAATATTTAAGACAACTATAAATGGTAGAGGGTAAAGGAATATAAATTGAGGTAAAGGTTCTAAATTTCACATTAACTGGTGAACTGTCTAGTGGGGTAAAGGACAGAGGAGGCATATTTCAGAAAGTATTGAAGTCACTTTTTTTTTTTTTTTTTTTTGCGGTACGCAGACCTCTCACTGTTGTGGCCTCTCCCGTTGCGGAGCACAGGCTCCGGACGCGCAGGCTCAGCGGCCATGGCTCACGGGCCAAGCCGCTCGGCGGCACGTGGGATCTTCCCGGACCGGGGCACAAACCCGTGTCCCCTGCATCGGCAGGTGGACTCTCAACCACTGCGCCACCAGGGAAGCCCTGAAGTCACTTTTTTAAAAACACTTTGCATCTCCTATTTACTCCTCAACTTTCTAAATCTGGTTTTTCAAAGAAGTCTAGCAACCATGCTTTTACTTATTTATAGACCACTAATGAGCTCTCTCTCTTGAGTTTTATGCTGCATTTGATAGTGCTGAATACTTATTTGCTTAAAATCTTTCCTCTCCTGTTGTTGGGGGAATCAACCTAGTGCTTTTCCTACATTTATATACTTTTTCTCAGTGTCCTAAATTGAATTCTATCATCTACCCATCTTTTTATTTTACTTTTTTTGCGGTATGCGGGCCTCTCACTGTTGTGGCCTCTCCCGCTGCAGAGCACAGGCTCCAGGCGCAGCAGGCCCAGCAGCCATGGCTCACGGGCCCAGCCGCTCCACGGCATGTGGGATCTTCCCAGACCGGGGCACGAACCCGTGTCCCCTGCATCGGCAGGCGGACTCTCAACCACTGCGCCACCAGGGAAGCCCTACCCATCTCTTATTCTTGTGTTTCTCAAGGTTCAAACCATGTACAGTGGAAACACCTGAGCCCCACTGCGGACCTACTGATTCAGAACCCCTAGATGTGAGCATCAGGATATCAGCCTTTTAACAAGCTCTCCCAGGTGGTTCCAGTGTGAGAATTATTGTTTTAAATGTTGACGCACAAGGTTCTGTGGTTGATCCGCCTCCACCTGTTACACATGTATAAATAAAATCACACCCACTGCTATCAACAGGATGTGTAAGCTGCCCACCTCCACACCAACCCCCCCGCCAGCACCTATAATCCCACCTGACACAAAGCGTATTTATTTGAATGAACGTGATGATTCTCAAACCTGCTTTGTCAACCAAGACCTAACTCTTTTAGGCTTCATACCTGCATGTACATCCATCCAATGGACATGTCTACCTAGATGTCCTAAATTACCCTGAATCAGTTAGGATTAAATTCAGCTAACAGTAACAGAAAAGCCTAAAACAGTGTTTTATATAACACAGAAATTTTTCTCTCTCAAATAATAGTCTGGAATAGGCTAGTATAAAAATTCTGCTCCACAAAGTTCTCAGAGACTCTGGCTCCTTTCTGCTTTCCACTTCGAAATGCCTAGAATGTGGTCCCCATTTCATAATCCAAGATAGAGCTCCATCCAAAACAACCACATTCCTAGCAGCAGGACAGAAGCAAGAAGAAGGAAGAGAGAATGGTACATTCACTTCTCTGTAATACACTACCTGTGCTTTTATCCCACTGACAAGGACTTAAGTCTCACAGCTGTAACTAACTGCTAAAAAGGCTGGAAATCTAGTCTTTATGTCAGGAAGCCAAACTGCGTTACTAAGGAAAAATATAGGGAGACCAGATACTCAAGGACAATATCATTCTGGGCTACACATTCCAAAGTTACCATGTCCCAAATTGAACTCACCAGTTTTCAGAACACACTGTGCAATTTCACACCTTTGTGATGTGTCCACCCTACCTTTATCTCCATTCTGCCTGGCAAACTCCTTCTCCTCTCTTAATACTCACATCATGTGTCTTTTTGTGAAGCTTTCCTTTACCCAACCACCTTTCTGCCAGCCTAAACAGACCGGAGGTCTTTTGGGCACCTTCATATCTAGCATACATCTCTAGTTTTACACTGCTAATTCTGTACTGTATTTTTTTTTAAAGTCTATCCCTCCATTCATCCCTCTCCCACTAGAAGGTAAACTTCTTGAGGGCAGAGACTATGCCTTACTTTATTTATTTATTTATTGGCCACACAACAGGGATTGTGGGATCTTAGTTCCCTGACCAGGGATTGAACCCATGCCCCCTGCTGTGGAAACATGGAGTCCTAATCACTGGACCGGGAGGGGATTCCCATGCCTTATTTTAGTATCATATGCACATAAATCTGTATCACACTAAATTTTACAAAAATCAACCATTAACATCTCTTTCCTAAAATTATGGGAGCAGGGAACCAAAGAGGTACCTAACAAAAAGATCATCATGGTATGTAGTATTGTAGTATAATGGGATGTGTTAAAAGTTCCAAATTACAGAAGATTCTAATAGCAGTTACAAGAATAATACGGCTATGTGCTCATACCTAGCCACTGCCCTCCTCCACCACACTACCTACTCATTTGCTACACCCATCTTTTTTTTCTGGTGTAAATAAATAAATTTAGTGGGGTAAATTTTAAGTATGTTTACATTTGATTCCACTTATAAGTTTACATTTAACTTAGGCCAAATGATTGGGTTCTGTGCTTAGACTCCACTTACATCTCAGCAGTTATTCCATCACAGAAGACCAGGTTAGGCGTGTCTACGTCCTTGGAAGAGTCAAGCAAGAAGCTTCAATATTTTGATGACTTTTCTTTGAAAGAAAATATCTAGACTAGGTGACACTATATTCAACTTAGGAAGCGCAGCATTACAACTGATAAACACATGACGGAAATAACATACTGATCTATGATGGCTTCCACAGTCAAAAATTTTTACGGACATGTAGATTTTACTTAACACTATCAAAGTATCAATTTAACTTGAAAAAACAACCAAAATCATGTAAAACATGTATATAACACTTGTTATGCCCAACCTTTAAAAAACTATCTTCAAGATACAAACAATGGAATGCCACATGCAATTTTAAATAGAATATCAACTATAAAGGTACCTGAGCACCCCAAAATGTTTCTAGCAGCAAGGCTTCAATAGTCTAAGTGTGACTTGTAGCTTTGTCCATATTCCCCAGTGTGGACTGTCAATTCAGACCACGATGTTGTGTTGGCCCTCAAAAATTCTAATTGTAAACTTTTACCTCCAGTTCTCTAACCTGGACAGTACCCTTGCTGTTCTGCCTGGTGCTCCTCAGTTGGACATGAAATCCTACCCCCAATGCCAAGAGCAGTTAGATCTAACTTCAAGAAAATAAAAGAACATGTATTAGTTAGTTATTATCTTACCATAAGTTCCTGGTGGTTGTAATACATCTCCTGTCAGGCGACACCACCCAACTGGGAAAATATCTCGACAATCATACTTGCACCAATAATCAAAAGCTCCACTCCAGCCATCGAATGTGATATAAACTTCATCTCCTTTAACATTTCCAATAGTTGCAGGGCAGATCAGATAAGGGTTCTTTCTGTCTATAGCTTCAAGTTTCATTCCCACTTTAAAATTATTTAGAGGTGGCTTTGGTGGTTCCTACCAAAACATTAAAAAAAAGTTTTCATTGTTAAAATGTACTAAGAAGCATTTGCTCAACTGTATTCTTACAACCTTCAGCAACCAAAAATTAAGCTTCATGTTTATCAGTTAAATACAGGAAGAAACAGTTCTCACAGATTCCTCTGAAACTCTGCTCTACAATATCTCACTTACTCTGGAGCAGAGCCAAGAACCTAGAAGAAAACAAAACCAGCCTGATAGTCATTCATTCATTCATTCACTCAAGAAGTATGTATTATATACTATGTACCAGGAATTTAGCATTCGTAAGTGAACAAAAATATCAAGATCCCTGTTCTGGTGGAGCTTATATTCTAGTAGTGGTGGTAGCAGGGGTAGGGGAGCCAGATAGGATGAAGGGGAGGAAGCAATAACAAGAAATTTTAAAAGAGAGTCAAACAAACCTAAAAATATAAAAATTATAGGGTATTTTGAAAGATAGTAAGTCCAAAGAGAAGGAACAGCAGCAGGTAATATCCAAAAAAACCCTCAAAGTATAAAATGCAGATACAAGAACATGAAAGTCACACAAGTCTGGGGTCATTTATGATAAGCAATCCAGAAACAAATATTTTAAAGTATTCCTTAAGGACTTCCCTGGTGGTCCAGTGGTTAAGAATCCACCTTCCAATGCAAGGGACACGGGTTCGATCGCTGGTCAGGGCACTAAGACCCCACATGCCGCGGGGCTTGCCCTGCTCTACAGTCCACGTGCCACAATTAGAGACAAGCCCACACGCCACAAGGAAGAGCCCGCATGCCGCAATGAAAGATCCCACGTGACACAACTAAGACCTGACAGCTGCCAAATAAATAAATAAATGTTAAATAAAAGTACTCCTTAGTTACAGAAAGTTAAAGCATGCAAATGCTAACAGGATTCTTAGAAAGACCAAGTGCTATGTTAAAAGCAACATCTTTTTTTTTTTCAATTTGCTTTTTATCCTAGTAAATGGCACCATCAGCAATCCAATCACCCAAGCCAGAAACGTGGAAATGGTCCTAGACCTGTGGTTCTCAGCCTGACTGAACATTAGAATCACCTGGAGCCACACTGCCAGCGCTACTGATTAAATCAGTCTAGGTGGGGCCCAGGGCATGTTTTAATTGCCCAGATCCAAGGCTGAGAACCACTACCCTAGATGCATCCTTTCCCCCTAACACAATCAAAGACCACAACCTGCCAATTCCACCCCCTAGATCTTTAGAATAACGATATTGAAAGTTAAACCTTCAGGGGACTTCCCTGGTGGTGCAGTGGTTAAGAATCCGCCTGCCAATGCAGGGGACATGGGTTCGAGCCCTGGTCCGGGAAGATCCTACATGCCACGGAGCAACTAAGCCCACGCACCACAACTACTGAAGCCCGCACTCTAGAGCCCGAGAGCCACAAGAGAAGCCACCGCAGTGAGAAGCCTGTGCACCGCAACAAAGAGTAGCCCCTGCTCACCACAACTAGAGAAAGCTTACGCCCAGCAACGAAGACCCAACGCAGCCATAAATAAATAAATAAATAAATAAATAAGTTAACCTTAAGGAGTGCTTATTATATATACATAAAAAAGGTAACCTTCAATTGTTTAGTATACGCCAGGCACAGTTTAAATATTTTCCACATATTCATTTAATTCTCACAACAATCCTATGAAGTCAGTGCAATTATTATACCCATTTTACAGACAAAACTGATGCACAGTGGCCTAAGACTATACCATAAGTATCAGAGCTAGATTTTAAACTTAAATAGCCAACTTTGTGAAACACCCTACACCCCATCATCTGCTGGGCCAACTCCAACTCATCCACACTTTGAAGCCCAATTCTCCTGGTCTCTTTAAGCCTTCCCTGACCAATGCCTGCCCACTCCAAGGCCCACCAAAGAGGTGCTCTTGCCTTCAACTGTGAAACTATTGTTAAAAATGTGTTCACTCCTCTGGGACTTCCCCAGCGGTCCAGCGGTTGAGACTCTGCCTTCCAATGCAGGAGGTGTGGGTTCAATCCCTGGTTGGGGAGCTAAGATACCACATGCCGTGGGGTGTGGCCAAAAACTTAAAAAATAAAATGTGCTCACTCCTCTATGAGACAAAGGGATTCTTAAAATCAAGTACCACATCTTTTACATATTGTTATTTCCAGCACAGTACCCAACAGTAAGCATTTTTTAAATGAATGAACCAAGGAATCACCTGGAGAACAGTAAATGAGCTCTCAACTAACTCTTTCACCAAGATATAATTTTAAAAACCTATCTGGTAGATTGGTTCCTTTTAAAAATGCCTCCTTTACTGTAAAGCAATTATACTCCAATGAAGATGTTAAAAAAAAAAAAGAAGCCTCCTTTAAACCCATCTCAACATCCCATGCTTTCTCTGTTTCCTTTAGCCTTGCAATCTGAAAATTCCTTAATTCTTAGCCTTCAAAGTCCTTTTAATTACATATTCTTAATATGATTCTTAAAACCACCCTGAAGGGCTTCCCTGGTGGCGCAGTGGTTGAGAGTCCCCCTGACGATGCAGGGGACACGGGTTCGTGCCCCAGTCCGGGAAGATCCCACCTGCCGCGGAGCGGCTGGGCCCGTGAGCCATGGCCGCTGAGCCTGCGCGTCTGGAGCCTGTGCTCCGCAACGGGAGAGGCCACAACAGTGAGAGGCCCACGTACCGCAAAAAAAAAAAAAAAAAAACCCACCCGGAAAGTCAGCAGGGCAAAAGTTAGATTGATCAAGGATCAAAGTATTTGATAAATAGCTGGTAAGTAAGAAGCAGAGTCACATACTGACACTTCATGAAAGGGCCAAAGGTCCGTTATCAGTTATTACACATGGAAAGAAGGGGGGGCAGATTTTACAAAGTATAACCATGGAGGTTGATATATTTGTGCTAGACATTCACAGAATGCAAAAAACATTCAAGACACATATAAGGATCACAGGGCCTTACACTGTCATTCAACAGAGTAAGAGTAAGTCTTTCCATAGCAAAGTAAACTAGATCAAATGGCAATATACATTTCCTGCTACAAAACAGATTTAAGACAGTCATGACAAGAGAAACAGAACTAATTTTAAAATTCAAATGTATAACCTAAAAAGAAATCCCAATATGACAGTATGTTATCAATGTCACTATTGGCTGGCAAGTAACAAAAACCAGAAAATGATTACAGACAAAATGCAATTTATTCTCTAAAGATTTTCATGCTGTTTATTAATTCTTCTAAATTTCATGAAAATTCTATCAAATTTTCTTACATAAGTACAGCCATACAAATAAATATTAATAAAGCTCTAGGAGAAAACAAATTTTTCTTTTAAAAAAATCAAAGGAACTACTGTTTTAATAACACAGTAAATGAAAGGACTTTATCTCAAAACAACCTCCTTCCAGATTTAGGTAACTGGCAAAATGGTTCCCTCTGCTGTCCACAAAAGGTAATGATACAAAGTTGCTTTAAAATGTGTTGTTTTTTTTAAATAAATTTATTTACTTATTTATTTATTTTTAGCTGCATTGGGTCTTCGTTGTTGTGCGCGGTTTTTCTCTAGTTGCGGCGGGCAGGGGCTACTCTTCGTTGCGGTGCGCGGGCTTCTCATTCCGGTGGCTTCTCTTGTTGCAGAGCATGGGCTCTAGGCACGCAGGCTCAGTAGTTGTGGCTCACAGGCTTAGTTGCTCAGCGGCATGCTGGATCTTCCCGGACCAGGGCTCGAGCCCTAAAATATGTTTTTAAAGAATACAGTTCGTGGGCTTCCCTGGTGGTGCAGTGGTTAAGAATCCGCCTGCCAATGCAGGGGACACAGGTTCGAGCCCTGGTCCGGGAAGATCCCACATGCCGCGGAGCAACCAAGCTGGTGAGCCACAACTACTGAGCCTGCGCTCTAGAGCCCACACGCCTAGAGCCCGTGCTCTGCAACAAGAGAAGCCACCGCAGTGAGAAGCCCGTGCACCACAACAAAGAGTAGCCCCACTCACCGCAACTAAAGAAAGCCCACGCAGCAACAAAGACCCAATGCAGCCCCCAAAATTAATTAATTAATTAATTAAAATATATATAGTTTGTCATCATCCATTCTTGAATGACTTCCTAAACACAAAGATATAATTTGCGAAAGCAATAGCTAAAATAAACAAGGGATCATTCTCTTTTACTGTAAGAAAATGATTCTGTTCTAGAAGGTGGCTAGCAAAGAATGGCCTTTTAACCTCCCTCCTTGCTTACCTACAATATGGTTCTCCTTACAGGCTACTTTTTCACATATCCCTGTGACTGAAGCCAGTCTCAGCATTACCTACATTACCCTTTTGCCTGGAATATTTTTACCCTTGTAGTCTCAAGGTTCATTCTCTCCCTTTCTCCACATCTTCACTCATATGGCAACTTCTGAGCAAGACCTTCCTGGCCAACCTATCTAAAATGTCACCCTCCCTTCTCCTTAGCATATACAACTATCAAACATAATACACATGTATTTATTATGGCTTACTATAAATTTATCAAGCTAGAAGGTAAGCTCCATAAAGCCTGGAGTTTTTTATAGCTTTGTTTACAGCTACATTCCTAGAGTCTACCTGTGATCACAAACTCCTATCCTTAATTTCTACTTCCTTACTTTTAATCAATTACTTCTTTGACCTCATCAAGAACTGTAGTCCTTTAACCTTCATTTATTCATTTACAAATATTTACTGAGTGCCTACTAAATGCCAGACACTACTGAAGGCTCTTGATGTGTATTAGCTAGCAAAATAAAAATCTCACCTTGCAGTGCTCACATGCTAGTAAAGAGAAAGATGAGGAACATAATAAGTAAAATATATTCTATGTTATATATGATAAGTGCTTTGCAAAAACAGAGAGAGAGAGACAGAGAGAGAGAGACAGAGACAGAGAGAGAGACAGAGACAGAGAGAAGAGCAGAGTAAAGGGAGATCCAGAGAGCAATGTAGGGGAGGGGTTGTGCAACTGTAAACAAGGTAATCAGGACAAGCCTCATCTGGAAGGTGACATGTGAACAGAAGCCTGAAGGAGGTGATTATTAACCATGCAGTTATCTAGAGAAAGAGTGCTCTAAGCAGAGCCAAGGCCCTAAAACAGGAGATGTGTCTGAAATATTCGAAGAACAAGGAAGCAGAGTGTGGCTAAAATGCAGTATGCAAGTGGGAGGGCAGTAGGAAACGAGGTCAGAGAGAAAGTGAGGGGTCGTATCATGTAGAGCTGTGGAGGCCACTGTAAGAACTCTGGCTTTTACTCTGAGTAAAACAGGGAGCCCCCTGGGTGGTTTTGAGCAGAGAAGTGATATAATCTCACTTTTTTTTTTTTTTTTTTTGCGGTATGCATGCCTCTCACTGTTGTGGCCTCTCCCGCTGTGGAGCACAGGCTCCAGACGCGCAGGCTCAGCGGCCATGGCTCACAGGCCCAGCCGCTCCGCGGCATGTGGGATCTTCCCGGACCGGTACACGAACCTGTGTCCCCTGCATCGGCAGGCGGACCCTCAACTACTGCGCCACCAGGGAAGCCCCTCACTTATGTTTTAAACGGAATACTTTGCTTGCTGTGTTGACTACAGACTGTAAGGTTATAAATAAAGAGATCTATGAAGAGGTTACCACAGTAATCCAAGTGAGAGCTAAAGGCAGCTTGTTCCAGCCTTATAGCAACGGAGATGGCAAGAACTGGTTGAATTTCAAATATATTTTGAAGGTAGAGCAAATAGGGTTTCCATATGGACTGGATGTAGTATGTGACAGAAATAATCACCAAGGTTTTTGGCAGAAGCAAATGGAAGGATAGTTGCTACTCCCTGATATGGGAAAGGCGGCAGGTGGAGCAGTTTGACATGTCTGTTAGACATCCAAGTAGGGATACTGAGTAGGTAGGCTGGATATACAAGTCTGAGTTGGGAGCAAAACATCTGGAGCGGAAATATAAATTTGAAAGTCACCTGCATACAAACTGTATTTAAAGCCAGGAATTAGATGAGATCACCAAGGAATTAATACAGATCAGAGTTTCTCGAACATGACACTACTGTCATTTGGGACCAGAACATTCTGTTGTAGGGGCTGTTCTGTGCAGTGTAGGATGTTTAGTAGCATCCCTGATCTTTACTCACTAGGTATAAGTAGCACCCACATACACACACAGTTGTGATAACCCAAAACGTCCCCTGTTGAGAACCACTGTATAAAGAAGAGAAGAGAGGACTTCCTTGGTGGTGTCCAGGGGTTGAGACTCCGCGCTCCCAATGTAGGGGGCCCAGGTTCGATCCCCGGTCAGGGAGCTAGATCCCATATGCATGCTGCAACTAAGAGTCCGCATGCCGTAATGAAGATCCTGCACACAGCAACAAAGGTCCCATGTGCTGCAGCTAGGACCCGGCACAGCCAAATAAATAAATAAATAAATTTTAAAAAAAAAAAGAAGAGAAGAGGACCAAACACTCTAACATTCCATCACACCCGTTCACGTCCAGGTTACAGTGCATCATATCACCACTTTCTTCTCAGCACCCCAAACCAACTTATCCCCTTGTCCTTGTTCTGTTACCTCCAAACCTTAGTTCAATATCACCATCCACTTTACTATTTATTCTCAGTTTCCAAGCACTGCTGGAGAAAAGTCCCACATGCTTATTACATGTAGTGCTACACATATTTAGTCTTCATCCTCAGGTGAACCCTCCAAAATACTGTCATATGTCCCTAGGTCGATCCCTCTCCCATCCCACATGGCACCTATTCCAAACTTTTATCATTTGCCTTAAGACCAATAATGTTTCCTCACTATACATTCATTACTTTATTTGTTAACTGACTTTCTCCTAAACCACAGAGTAAGCTCTCTGCCTTGGTGTTGGAATATAGTAGACTTTCAATCAATGTATGAATCCTTCCCTCCAGCCTTTGTCAGTTTCCTATTTCACAGTAAATCGAGGCCATCAGGAATGAACTCTATCAATATTCTGCCCCCACAATTACAAATTTAACTCTATCTGGGGACACTTTTCAGCTGGTCTTCAGTTCTTGCTAATGTAACTGATGAACTTCCTATCTACCAAATAGTCAAGAATCAGCTTTCCTTTTAACTGACCTCTACTAAGTACCTGATATGGGTACTTATACATCATGAAGGTGAGTGGGTATTTCTCAAGGTTCTAAACTTGACACTCTTCTCTTCTCCTTCTATATATTCTCTTTGGACTAGCTCATTCATGCTCAAGGCTTCCACCCCTACCATTTAAGCTGAAAACTCCCAAATCCACGTACCCAAGCCAAACCTTATTTCTAGGTTCTAAATACTTTATGTCTAATGTCTGGTGGTAGTCATTCCTCCTCAAACTTCCCAGAGGCACTTCAACATGTCGAAAACTAAACCTATCTTCTCCCTCTCTATGTATTCATCTTCCTGTACTCCCCCATCCTTTCTTTATTCATCGAACAAACAAGTACGTACCAGGACGTATGATAGGCACTGCAAATACAAAGCCATGTTAACTTTTCAAAACGAACTCACAGTCTAGGAACCAAGAGACAGTGAAAATAATAATATAATCCAATAACCACAAAGACTGAGATATGGGGGACTTTCCTGGTGGCGCAGTGGTTAAGAATCCGCCTGCCAATGCAGGGGACACAGGTTCAAGCCCTGGTCCAGGAAGACTCCACATTCCGTGGAGCAACTAAGCCCATGCGCCACAACTACTGAGCCTGCACTCTAGAGCCCGCGAGCCACAACTACTGAAGCCCGCGCGCCTAGAGCCCGTGCTCCACAACAAGAGAAGCCACCGCCATGAGAAGCCCGCGCACCGCAATGAAGAATAGCCTCTGCTCGACGCAACTAGAGAAAGGCCCGCATGCAGCAATGAAGGCCCAACACAGCCAAAAATAAATAAATAAATAAATAAATTTATTTATTTTAAAAAAAGACTGACATATGCACAAGGCGCTACAGAAGTATAAGAATACAGAGGCAAAAATAGGGAAGGTATCCTGGAGGATTTAATGCCTGAAATGAATCTTAAAATAAAAATAGGAATTAACCAGAGATAATCAGCCTAAAAAAAGGAATATTGTACGGACAGGCTATTATAAGCAATTCAGAACATAAAATCCAAAGCAAGAAGTGGCAACTGTAAACCAGAGAGATCACAGAGCACCTTAAAGGCCATATTAACAAACTTATACTTCATCCTGAATGCAAATGGGAACTTCAAAGGAGTTTAAAGTATGGAATGATGTGATATGGCTTCTGTATCAGATATTTCTAGCAGTTGTGTTTAAGGGTGACAATTATAGGCAGTTATAAGGCTAGTTGAACAGTCTAGGCAAGAGGAAAGCCTGCACAAGGGGCAGTGGTATTAAGGTTAGAAAGAAGAGACACAACAAAGAAATAATTAGCAAGCTAAGTAGGTGGGCCTTCCTAATTAATTGGCTATCCAGAGGCCAGGGTCAAGGAGGAGTGAGGATTTAAGATGGCTCCTGGCCAAGTTCCAAGCTTGGCTGAAAAGAGCACCCCACAAATCAGTAAGAGTAAGAAAAGAAATCCAGTAGAAAAAAGGCAAAGGCTATAATCAGGCGATTCACAGAAAAATAAAAGGCCATTAAACACATTTTAAAAGTTCAATTTCACTGGTAATCACTTCAAGGCAAACTACAATGGGATACCATTACCATTCCCAAGGCAAATTACAATGGGATACCATTACCATTCCCACCTCCAAAAAAAGATTTACAAAATTTTAAAAGATAGATAATATTCATTGCTAGTAAAGGTGTGGGAATATGAATATATCTATACACTAATACTGGAGCATAGTTTGGAACACCCTTTTAAGGTGCAATTTAACAGTATATTTCAACACTTAAAGCATACATTCCCTTTGAACCAGGAATTCTACTTCTAAGAATGTAGGCATTCACACTTATATAAAAAGTTCTATATGAACTATAGAACATTCTATAAGAATGTCCACTGTAGATGATTTAAACAAGAATATGGAGACAACCTAAACATCAATCCTTAGGGAGAGATTAAATCACTTACGGTAATCCATACCACAGAACAGTACAATACAACCTAAAATATATATGAAACGAAACGGAAATTTCAAAAAAATCCATATTTTAGGGGAAAAACTAAATCACAAAATATATTCCAATTTATGTTTAAGAAATAAAAGCCCATATATGTTTCTGAATGCACAGATAAAGGTCAAGAAGAACATTTTGGAGAGAACAGTAGAACGGAGGAATGGACGGGATAAATGGACACTCATTTTTCACTTTAGTTAAGTATATAGTTTGATTTTTCCCCCCACACAAAGGTAAATTACTTTTATAATATTAAAAATGAAAAACATAATGTGACATGCGGCATGTGACTAGCTGATAAAGCAACTTAATAAGTAAAATAGATCCAGTGGCTTTTCTAAAGCCACAGCCTAAGCTAGTAAGTATTTAATAAAGACTACTACTAAACATCTCTTTTGTTGTTAGCTATCCTCATATATGCTTTACACAATGCCCAAAGGGATTGCATTCACCTGTGCCCCTTGCTGGTAGGGCAAGCCCACTTACAGCATTCATGCTGCTCAAACCTATACTCCAAGATTTTTTCTTTGCAATGCAGGAATCATGTCAATTGACACTGCACATCTTTATATCTTTAATCTTCTTGAAAAGTTTTTAAAACGTACAATCAATGTTTACCATTCCTGATATGAATGGCTGTAATAAAATTTAAGTGACTGAGAAAACAATGAGGACAGACAGTGAGAAAGAAATATTTTGACCCGTAATTTAACTAAAACTTGGCTTTCATTCATTGTTTCTTAACACAGTGTACTCTTTCAACATTTTCTCAAGAGCATAAACTATTTTTGGAATTTTCCCTCTTTGTTATATAACAAGTATTTCCTTGTAACAAATTCTTTCTGATGACTGTTTATAACATTCTTTTACTTCTGCAACCAAATCTCTCCAAGTAACTTTCAAGTGGTTTTTTGTCCCATCATTTTCTCCAATATCAAAGACACCACTAACATAGCAAACTGAGGCGAAGCTTCACTTCTGAAGGTACATAAAAAATAATAACAAACATTTGCTTCCGGTAGAGTACCCCTTTTTGTATCTGAGGTCAAGAAGGAAGGTACTAATTCATTTTGACTACTGGATGATTAAAACTGAGCCTTTTTTATGACTTGCTGTTACGGGCTGAATTGTGTTTCTGTGTCTCACCCCCCACCCAACCAAAATTCATATGTTTAAGTCCTAACCCCAGTACCTCAGAATGTGATTGCATTTGGAGATAGGGTCTTTAAAGAGATAATTAAGTTAAAATAAGGCCATTATGGTAGGCCCTAATCCAATATGACCAATGTCCTCATAAGAGGAGGAAGTTAGGATGCAGATACGTAGCTCATGTATCTTTTCCTCCCAAAGAGGAGAAGACGACTATCTATAAACCAAGGAGAGGGGCCTCAAAAGAAACCAAGCCTGCTGACACCTTGATCTCAACTTCTAGCCTCCAGAGCTGTGAGAAAATAAATTTCTGTTCAAGCCACTGTTATGGACTGAGTTACATCTTCCAAAAATTCATAATTTGAAGCCCTAACTCCCAATGTGACTATATTTAGAAACAGGACATTTAAGGAGGTAATAAAGGTTAAGTGAGGTCCTAACGGTGGGGCCCTAAGCCCATAGGACTAGTGTCTTTTCTAGAGAAAGGGAAACCAGAGATCCCTCTCTTCCACGCACGCACAGAGAAGAGGCTGTGTGAGGACAGAGCGAAAAGACTATAAGCTGAGAAGAGAGGCCTCACCAGAAACCAACCCTGATGACACTTTGATCTTGGACTTCTTGCCTCCAGAAATGTGAAAAAATGAATTTCAGTTATATAAGCCACCCAGTCTGTGGTACTTTACTACAGCAGCCCGAGCAGACTAATACACTTGCCAATCAAGTAATTTTAAAACCATTTTTGCTTTCCATATCAGAGAAGACAAAGCATTTAAGCACCCACTGAAACAATAAAACCACAGCCCAGTTGATGGAAGCTTTTCATAACATCTTTCTCACCTTCTTAAAGAATGTTGCAGGTGCCATTTCAGATCCACTCAGTGTTCGCAAGAGGAACATTGGCCAAGATGATGTGTTCATCTGGTACCCTATTTTATAAAATAAAGCAGAAATCAATTTTAAAAAGCCTCCCTGTGATATTACAGCAAGGTGGTATTAAAAAAAATGTTTCATTTACCATTCTCCTCCAGAGAATGACTTTCTTATTGACGAACTCAGGAAATGGGCAAAAGGAGCTGGTGTACCCTCCAATCAGTGCTACTGTATCCACTGTACTATTAAACAAGAATGCTACAGTGGGGGTAGAAATTCTCATCTTAAAGAAGCCACTAGCTAGGGTTCACCAACATACACATATATGTTGGGAATGGGCCATAATACTAGGAGAAATCCAAGCCAGAGCCCAGGAGAGCTTCCATTCCCCACCAACAATCACACACGCAGGGTAAAAAGGCCGCAAAAGACTTCCAGTCCCTCTTTTTCCTCAGAGCCCCTGCCTTATTTCCTTTCCGAAAGACAGTTTTCTGTCAAACTCAGCAAATGTACACTTATGATGGTGCATTTCACCATACGTAAATTTCGCCTCAAAAGGAAAAAACATGTAAATAAACAGTGAACTCTAGTTAATGATACGCATGCGAACGTATTTAGGAGAAATGCACTGATGTCAATAACTTATCCTGAAGTGCATTTAAAAATATGATGGACTGATGAATTGACAGGAGGACAGATGGACAGATAAGTGATAAAGCAAGTATAGTAAAATGATAACCGGTAGAACCTAGGTAGTGGGTATGTGGGGGTTCACTACAAAATTCTTTCACCTTTTTTGTAGGTTTGAAATTTTTCATACATTATACTGGGAAAAAAGACAGCTCTCACTTTAGTAAACTTTGCTCACACTAAATGATCTTATCTTAGAACTTTTATCAGATACTATCAAAATAGACTCAACAGGTGTCTTCTCTAGAGATCTCATCAATTAATGGTGAATATCACAGCATCTGGCATGTGCAGCAGGGAGCAGCGGTCTGCTAGTTTTAGTATTTTCTGGGGGCAATCTGTTACATGCAACACTTGCCTCCCTTGATGCCAGAATTGGTGAGAACTTGGCATGCATCCCTGATGAATACATGCATTAAGATAGGGAGGCACATGAATCACATTGGCAATGGGTCCATCAATAGGATAAAATACGCAAGGAAGTTCAGACAGAAAGTCATCCTATAATAATCATGTACCAAAACACCCTTAATCTGACTAGGAAAATAATTGTTGCTAGGGAAAAATGGGGGAGGGTTGTTACACACTCTCTTAAAATAAATCAGTATTATTAGTGATATCTAATAAATAGTTATCCACAGCATGGATTCTCCACACTGTGGTTAGAATAGTACATAAGAATCATTCTCTGGTCCTTATGCCTTTCTCTTAACCCCCATCTTATCCTATTACATGATGTACCACGATTTTCTTTTTTAATTTAGCATTTTTCTTAGTTCTTTAATTGCCTAAAGTCAAACATAGATTAAAAGGTCAAAAAAGATCAAAGTGCACGTTAAAAATTCAAACATAGATAAAACTAATCCATGATATTAGGAAGTCTGGACAGTAGTTACCTTTGGGAAGGAGGAGGATATGACTGGGGATCAGCAGGAATGGGGCTTCTAGGGTGCTGACAATGTTCTATTTCTTGATTTGGGTGTTGGTTATACAAGTGTGTTCATTTATAAGCTGTACACTTTTCTCCATGTGTGTTGAAACTTTAAAAAAAACCTTTTAGGGACTTCCCTGGTGGCGCAGTGGTGAAGAAGGCACCTGCCAATGCAGAGGACATGGGTTCGATCCCTGGTCCAGGAAGATTCCACATGTCACAGAGCAACTAAGCCTGTGTGCCACAACTACTGAGCCCACACGCCACAACTACGGAAGCCCGCGCGCCCTAGAGCCCATGCGCCGCAACTACTGAGCCCACGCACTCTAGGGCCTGTGTGCCACAACTACTGAGCCTGTGTGCTGCAACTACTGAAGCCTGGGTGCCTAGGGCCCATGCTCCACAACAAGAGATGCCACTGCAATGAGAAGCCCATGCACCACAACGAAGAGTAGCCCCCGCTCGCCACAACTAGAGAAAGCCTGTGCGCAGCAACAAAGACCCAACGCAGCCAAAAAAAACACAAAAAAAACACTTTTAAATAATAAGCTTTAAGGTTTAAATAAATAAACCTTTTAAAAAGGAAAATGAAATAAGTTGTGTTATATTTAAATGGAAACTATTCAAAAGCGCCTGATGAGCAAATTGGCAAAAACTGTATTTTTTTATTATGTGCTGTCAAAAAACACACTCATCAGCATGTACTGCTATTTCATATTTTTAATTAAACTCTAAAAGTAATTTGAAAAAAGAATGATTATAAACTTGGTTATGTGTTTGAAATGCTGACAATCACAATAGCTATGTTTCCTTTAAACAAAATACAAACACATAGTATCATATTGTAAACAGAGAAATAAAATCCAAACAGGGAAGAACTAAGTCTCAGGTTTATATTATGTCTCTTACAGAATTCTGTATGATTTAAGAAATACTATAAAAATAAACAACGAAAAGTGTGAATGATATGAAGAAAGAAAAGGGGAAAAGCATAAAACACATATACCCTAAACCATCTTCTTGGAATAACACATCTCTGATTAGTTTTTTCAAATATTTTAAACCAAATTAGGAATAAGTAACAATTACAGCAAGGACAGTATAAAAAGATATTGCTAAAAGAGTAGTTATTATTATCTTACATTTTTGGTTCTCAGGGAATTTTTCACTAGTAGGAGACAAAAAAAATCCATTCTCTCACTGTGCTTTATAATAGAGAATTTTCATTTTTAGCATTGTAAAGAAACAAAAGCCAATACCCACCATTCACTCAGAATGTAGAAGTAATAAACTAAATCCTTATATTCTACAGAATACCATGGTACTCTTATTAAAAGAGAAAATTTTTGCACAAAATTAGTGTCACACACTTCTTACCTTTTAAAAACCTGGTCAAAATTGAGAGCTTTGTATTAAAAATCTTTGCTGAAGAGTTCCATCCATCTCCTCCTTTTCAAAGATCTATAGGTACTGACTCCTACCCCTCTCACCATGACTTCTTCCCACATAGGTGTAATGAAATTTCCAAGTCTGAAACTGGAGTCCTGATGTAAAATCATACCCTTCTGCTGTGCTCATCCCCATACCAAAAATGATGAATGGCTCATTAGACAATATTGAGGGAGGAAGTGACTCATATCAAATGCTACAAACTTCTCCCCCAGAAGGGTTTCTGAATCTGCATGTGTAATCCAGTAGAGCTGCTTTTGACATTTCAAGTTTTAAGGCAGAATGAGTCTTGCTCTGGAGTGGGGAACCTTTAGCACACAAATGCCAAATATGTACTTAGGTGAAACTCTGTAACATATGGTACTGAGTTACTTTCTCATACATTCTCCACAGTAACCACCTGACTATCTATTTGTAAGAATGCCCAGAAAAAGAGATTTTTAAAAGGCCAGTTAAAATTACTTCTATTGAATATTACATTAAGAAAAATATGTTATTTTAAGAACTGTTTATCCTTACCCAGTGGAGGCCGAAGTAAGTCCCCCTCCTTTTCACATGTCCCAACAGGCTGTATGTCCGGAGAATCAACAAGCCGCCAAAAATCATTTCTGTTGTCACTACCATCCAGTCTTAAACGTAGCCTGGCACCAGTAATTCCAACGACTGTGGCGATACATATTGAAATCATATTGCGAGGGTCATGGGCTTCCAATTTCATACCAACTTTGAAGTCATTAGCTGGTGGAATCTGGGACTATATATATACACACATATAAATAAAATTTTGTTAAAACGCATCAACTATAAGAAAATCAAATGGTCAGTTTGATTTTTAAGTACGTTTTAAGTAACAGTCACAGCAGTTGGTGAACAAAAGTAAGAGCTATAAGGGTTAAGAAAAAGATCTTCTCCAAACCCTCTCCTTGGCTTGACATGCAGCCTGACTTGGCTGCCCACTGCTGGTCTTGCTAATCTGCCCACTTCCAGGCAACCCAAATACAGCCTCAAAAATGCATCCTGAGTGGCTTTCTAAAATAAGAATATGATTAGGCCATCCCCCTTAAAATAAGCCAAACGGCAGCTCACCACCGCCTAACATAAAGTCCAAATCCTCAGTAAAGGTTAAAAGCCACCGCACCTTAATCTCATTCCCATACTATCACTGCTACCCACTTTGTGCTTCAGCCACTCCATACCATCCCTTAACACTCAGGTTCTTTTACACCCACGTGCCTTTGCTTTGGATGTTCTCTCTGCCTGGAATATCCCTCCCCTCATCCCAATCACCTCAGATAGCCACCTCTTCTGTAAGCCCTCCCAGTATAGTTATCACACTTTTCATAATTAATTATTTACATGTCTGTCTTTCTCTCCAGATCTGACATAAAGTAAATTCTTAATGAATGGATGCAAAGAGACCATCTGGTTCTTAAGCAGCACTACCACAATCCCACTATCTCCTCACACTACTAGAACCTAACAATCACACAGGCACCCTTCAACAAGTTAATAGTTTACATCAATATATACAACATGACATCTACAGAATTTTGGCATACCTGTCTGAAACACTCTGAAGGAGCACTTAAAGATCCAGTTTCTTTCAAGTAATTTTCCCAGTTAAAATCATCTGGAAAAAAACACGCAAAAATAGTTCTGTTGTTTCCTTTTTTTGGCCATGCCATGCAGCTTGTGGGATCTTAGTTCCCCGACCAGGAATCGAACCTGGGCCCACAGCAGTGAACGTGCCAAGTCTTAACCACTGGACCAGCAGGGAATTCCCATTAATACATATAATATGTATACTAACTTTCAGGAATAAAATGGGTTTTAGTTCCATATCTCTTCAAAGAAATACTTCTTAAAGAACAGATTCAAATTTCCTGATCTACATTTGACTACCAGCATGGAAATAAAAAATAAGACAACTTCCTAATAACAGCTCTGATATAAATTACAATCCAGATCATCTTGATGAAATGAAGACTGCAGCACAGTGATTCCGAAAATGTGAACTCTAGAAATAACTAAAGGACTTTTTATAGAGTAATAGCAAATTCTACTCATATGTCTCAAATATAAATTTACTCAAGACGTGTTTTTACCATTTCATCCCATTACTGTGAAGGCGCTTCTTTGTTTTTCACAGGGATCTAAAGGTGTTTAGATGTGTGGTATAGCGGAAATAAAGCAATACTTTATGGAAAGAAAAACTCTTGAGAACCAGCATTGTTTCTCAATTGACTATTAGATCCCCATCCAGGGTGTTAAGAATATGGCAGCAGAACAAAGCAGAAACCAGTCGTCAGTGCAATGACTGATATGCATTGTTGTAATTATCTATATTTTCTACAAACTCTTGCTGTCCTTTCTCTCACTCAGTCTTCATGATATATTATAATGCTAGAAGAGAAGGTCAGAAAGCAGTATACTTTGCCTGGACACTTCAATTCACTGTGCCAGTCACACTGCCAAGACACTGAAAGACTTGATAGCAGTATTAAAGGTACTATTAATTCATACAAAGTTTAATTCTCATCAACCATGAGGTTTTTTCTATACTCTTGTCTAATTTCCTCACTATAAAAATATTGGGTTTGACAGTTCCCTCCCTAGGGGAATCTGTGTTACTAGCCTCTTATATATCCTTCAAAGGATATAACAGTTCCACTTACACACTGCTAATAAATGTTTAACAGCCAACTTTCCATAAAATACAAACAAACAAAAAGCCTGACTGGTAGTGTTTGCAGATTTCTGTGGTGTAAATACTACCACCATGGCTGATTGATTGCAAGGTGCCAAGGTAAAGTCACCAACCACAAAGTTGGGAAGAAATGTGTACCACTGGCTCTCCCAAGCTGATGTGAGCCAGCTTCAGAATACCACTGTTACCTGAAAGTATGCATTTATATGTGTATGTACACATATTATATATGGTATTAAGCATGTCATATGTAACACTGTATACCCTTTTAGAGGTTTTTCCACTAAAAAAAAAAATACTGGGTTTAATTCTTCTTCCAGATAATGTAAAGCAAGCACTACCACAGCGCTGAAAGGTATGCAGCAGAATGTCAAGAACACAAGCTCTGGAGCTGAACCTGCCGCCTTTCAGTCGGACTCTGCCTCTTACTAGCTATGTGACCCTGAGCAAGTCATTTCACTTTCTCAGCCTCAGTTCCTTCATCTATAAAATGAGGAAAGTAATACATATGGTATAAGGTATTTTGAGAACTAAGTGAAGTAGTACACATGCAAGTAACTCAATAAATGGTTTATGTTATTATTCTAAAACTAAATGTCATAGTTGTGCCTAAACTTAAGAATACTGGATAGCTTTATTAAAAGTGAAAACTGAGATCTGTGGTTCCAAAATTTAACTGACCAGGTTATTTCAGTGACCTCCTAAGCACTAACCTGACAATCAAGAGACCCAAGGTTCTAACTGAAGCTCTACCACCATATGACCTTGGAGAGCATTACAAAAGAAGAACAAAACAAAACATGAATGGGGGAAAAAAATCTGACTAGGATGTCATTAAGGAGCCACCATACCAGGAAGAAAGGAGTATAAGTTGAAAATAATGACTGAGAAATCAAAACCATTTCACAATTATACCTCAAAGAACTTAATTAAGACTCTTCCACAAACCAGTTACATTTGTAAAATTTTCAATGACATTGGAAAATACTTTATCCAACACAATTTTTAAAATATTCTATTACCATTTGTGTCTTAATGGGATATAATTTGAACTAGCAAATCCTTTATACCAGTGCTCCATAATACAATTATTTTCTATTGCACTGCTAGTTAATTTAACCTTTGGAGCCTTAATTTTTTTCTTTATTCATAAGGCAAAAATTTTTAGTCCACAGGACCGTTCAGCTTGGTTGCCCATATGATGAGAGTCTGCCGATAACATGGGGGAAACACACATAGCAAAAGGCTTTACTAATTTAGATTTGATACATCTACAATAACACAGCTGGAATTGCTGACCAGGAGCCAAAACACTCAAAGTCACAGACAAGCATGAAGTTCCCGTCTGCCTCTGCATCTTATCCTCACTGACAGATTTGGGTGGGGGGGGGGGGTTTACCCTCTCTCAGAAAGGAGCCCTGGGAACTCATAGGCCTGTTCATGAGACAGATGTACATACATAACTTTGTGATCTGTTATCTGCACATGTTTATGGTCCTTCTTGTTTGATTTGTACTCTATTCTAGTCCATACATTAACCCAAACACCTTTCAGCAAACTGAACATAATCTATGAGGCCCCCCAGTCTTCTCCAGAGTAAATCAGAATCATAATGTCTTCTACCAGTGCTGGGTTTGGGTTCAGAGGCTATGTAAAGAAAATGGGCAAAATATCTAGAGCTTGAAGCTTCTCAGCTGAACGATCAGCACCCAATACCTCATAGCATTTATCACAACTGTAACTGGGCATTTGTTTAATGTCTACTTAAGCCCAAAGACAGCAAGAATCATGTCTGTCTTATTCATCAATGGATTCCCATAGAAGGTCACCAGTATGTGTCAGGCACTGTACTAGGTACTGCAGATGCAGCAGTTAATAAAACAGACAAAAATCCTGGCTCTCTTGGAGCTTACCTTCCAGCAGTCACTCACTGATTTCTAAAATAAGATGTTAGAGTGAGAGCCCTGAGAAATATCTGCAGATGTCTGTCAATTTGATTAAGTAATACCATTTTTAATCAGAATTTCTCAAACAGAGTTTGAGAATTTTGAAAAGTTAACTAGTTTCAACCTTTAAGAATATATTTTTTCAAATTTATTTTCATGAAATTTCCAGAATAGGAAAATCTATAGACAGAAAATAGATAAGTGGTTGCCTAGGGAGAGGCACTGGGAGGAAATGGGGAGTGGCTGTTAATTGGGTACAGGATTTCTTTTTAGGGTGATGAAAATGTTCTAAAATTGATTACGGTGATGGTTACACAACTCTGAGAATGTACTACTGAGAAGGACTGAATTGTATATTTGAAATGGGTGGATTGTATGATATACGGATTATATCTCAATAAAACTGTTATATTAAAAAAATGGAAAGGAATTTGTAGGGATAAGGAAGAACATTCTAACCTAATGGCCTCCATTTCCTTTGGAGGGTTTTGGGGGTTGGAAGGAAGACCTGAGGAACAAAACAAGGCCAATGAGAAAGAGAGCTAAGGAAACACTGAGGACACAGCTACAGTGAGAAAGAATGACTCCATGGGGATTACCTCTATAGGCAATCTTCCTATAGGAACAGAAAGTCATGGGTGAACTACTTACTCCAAGAGTAGGGCTGGCAGGGCAGGTACAACAGAAAGACAAGGGGCAAGAGGTTTGCCTGGAAATCTCTGGTAAACACAGTAAGTTTGCTGTAGTATTTTTTAAATTCAGCCTTTTGTCTATGTATGACTTATTTTCTCATTTTCCTTAAGAGCAGGTGCAATGAGTCAGATCCTATCTCCTGAGTCTCTGATGTAGTGCTATATACATGCTGTTCACAATAAAAAAACTTAAAACATGAATAACTCAGACTTCATAAATAAAGTTAACATTTACTGAACATTTACTATAAGCCTAGGCATTATATTAGGTGCTTTACACTCATTTTCTTTAATTCTAATAGTTCCACGAGGTAAGTAGTATTATCCCTGTGCTACACAGGAGAAAAAGGAGACTAAGAATGTTGAGTAATTTGCCCAAGGTCACAAGGCCAGTAAAGAATGAGGCCAAGATTCTAGAACAGGTCTGTCAGACCCCCTCAATGCCTAAGCTTTAATCCACTGGACTGTCTTTTGACCATCAAAAAAGGACTTTCACATTGACTCTAGTGTTAGAAGAGTTTTTATTAATAATCAAATTATTTTAAATCGGTAATTCATGGTAATTAATAACTATATATCTTTAATTTGGCAACATTTGCACTGAAATACAGGGTTATCTTTTAACTTAATCCCTCTCTACGTGAAACCAAAGTAAAATTTCCAAAATTAAACACTATCTTTTTGACCTTTCCTATTGCTTAGATTTTATATTTACAGGACCTTACTATACAGAGATTATACCAAAAGCAGTAAGAAAAGAGTTTATATCAACACTGAGTGAGGAAGAAAAATATGTTGTACTGAACTAATTTAAAACCTACCATCTTGCACAGAAGATGTGCCTGACTGAGGAGCTTTCTCTTGATTCTCCTTCTTTGCATCCATTGACTCTTAAAAAAAAAAGAAAGAAAATAGTGAGAAATAACAGAAGGCCAGAGAAACAGTTTGAAAGAGTACTTATAAAAACCATAAACTAAAACTATTTTCTAATAGAAGCCAGTTTTAATTTTATAATTAATATCCTCATTTTCTGCATAGGACTTCACTTTCCAATATATAATGTACCTTTTTTTAAAATTTTATTTATTTATTTATCTATCTATTTTTATTTTTGGCTGAGTTGGGTCTTTTGTTGCTGCGTGCAGGCTTCTCTCCAGTTGTGGCGAGCAGCGGCCACTCCTCGTTGCAGTGCGCGGGCCTCCCCTGCTGTGGAGCATGGGCCCTAGGCGTGTGGGCCTCAGTAGTTGTGGCACGTGCGCTCAGCAGTTGTGGCTGGAGGGCTCTAGAGCACAGGCTCAGCAGCTGTGGCACACGGGCTTTGCCGCTCCACGGCATGTGAGATCTTCCCAGAGCTGGGCTCGAACCCGTGTCCCCTGCATTGGCAGGCGGACTCCCAACCACTGAGCCACCAGGGAAGCCCATAATGTACCTTATAATTTGCTTATTTGTTGATTGTATGTCTCACTTCACTCAAATGTAAGCTCCAAAAGATCAGGAATTTTTAAATTTTACTTTGTCTCCTTTGTTCACTGCTGTATCCTCAGTGCCTAGAAAAGGACCTGGCATACAGAACACCCTTGAGCATTTGTTAAATGAATGAACGAACGAGCCAAAATGAGCTGAGCTGATCCTTACAATGTTCAGATTAATGTGCCTCAGAAATAAAGCACATGCTTTTGAGAATTTAAAACAAAAGGGGGGCTTTCCTGGTGGCCCAGTGGTTGAGAGTCCGCCTGCTGATGCGGATGTGTTTCCATCTATTGCTGTTTTACCCTTACTGATGCTTGAGTTGTCAAGTGACAAGCTTCTTAAAAAAGAATGTATGAATGATGCCAGGTGTACCATTTAAGGTAACAGATCTACTTTCTGGTTATGACTGAGTGACTCTTCAAGATACGTGAACACTCGACAGGGATGTATGGGCTGCTCTCTATTTAAATAATTTGGCTAGTATGAAGACAGTACACATTTATATTTACTAAATAGTTCTACAGTAAGATTTTCTAATAGGAAAGAAAGTGAAATTATAAAGGCCTGGTTCCTGCTCTAGGGAAGCTAAGAATCTAGGTACAGAGACTATACTAAACTAATACACTTGACAAAAATGGAAATAGCAGAGCACAACATTCAGCATGCAGCCAGAGGAAAAGTCATGAGAGACAGAAGACTTAAACTGGGTCTTGAAGGAAGAACAGGATTTAGAACAACAAAGGTATGAAGAATGTATTAACGGGAAAGAAAACACAACTCAAAACAGAGAGTGCAAATGAGTGTGGCATATTCATGGGACAGTGAGCAAACTTCTCACTAGAGCAGGACAGGATGAAGCATTTTTTAAATCACCCATATTAGAGTAAGAAAATCTGGACTGTGATCTTGGCTGTCACAGATTGTTATATGAGCTGTTCACTTCAACTCCCTCAGTGTCAGCTTTCTCATTTATAAAACTAAGAAGGGAAGACAAGATTACCTTTAATAGCTATTCAGTTCTAAAATTCCAATTCTAAGCACCTAACGTCTTCTATAACTTTACTTTTAAAAAGGCTTTTTTTCCCCCAAACATTCAATCTACCAAAAGATACTCATTCCCAATGAATAAATGAAAATATTTATCATCTTTAGACAAGTAAATCTTACCTTCATTCACTGTTCGCCCCATGGTATCCCTCTCTGGTGTTCTTTCCTACAAGGTGAAAAATCAATTACTACCTCCTTTTAACATAATACATTTCTGAATGGTGGTATTATTACAAATCAGCTATAATGGGACTACATCAAACTAAAAAGCTTTTGCACAGCGAAGGAAACTATCAACAAAATGAAATAGCGACCTACTGAATGGTGAAAGATATTTGCAAATAATATATCCAATAAGGGGTTGATATCCAAAATATACAAATATCTCATACAACTCAACATCAAAAAAACAAACAACCCGATTAAAAAATGGGCAGAGAATGTGAACAGACACTTTTCCAAAGAAGATATACAAATGGCCAATAGGCACATGAAAAGATGTTCAACACTAGTCATCAGGGAAATGCAAATCAAAACTTCAATGACATACCACCTCACACCTGTCAGAATGGCTATTATCAAAAGACAACAAATAGGGCTTCCCTGGTGGCGCAGTGGTTGAGAGTCCGCCTGCCGATGCAGGGGACACGGGTTCGTGCCCCGGTCCGGGAAGATCCCACATGCCGCGGAGCGGTTGGGCCCGTGAGCCATGGCCGCTGAGCCTGCGTGTCTGGAGCCTGTGTTCCGCAACAGGAGAAGCCACAACAGTGAGAGGCCCACATACCGCAAAAAAAAAAAAAAAAGACAACAAATAACAAGTGTTGGTGAGGGTGTGGAGAAAAGGGAGCCCTCGTGCACTGTTGTTGAGAATGCAAATTGGTGCAGCCACTATGGAAAACAGTATGGAAACTCCTCAAAAAATTAAAAATATAACTACTGTATGATCCAGCAACCCCACTCCTGGGTATTTATCTAAAGAAAACAAAAACACTAATCAAAAATATATATGCACCCCTACGTTCACTGCAGCATTATTTACAACAGCCAAGATATGGAAGCAACCCAAGCGTCCATAAACAGATGAATGGATAAAGAAGATGTGATATATATACACAATGAAGTATTACTCAGCCATAAAAAATAAAATAAAATCCTGCCATTTGCAAACAACATGGATGGACCTAGAGGGTATTATGCTAAGTGAAGTAAGTCAGACAAAGACAAATACTGTATGATTTCTTATACGTGGAATCTAAAAAAACAAAACAAATGAACAAACATAACAAAACAAAAACAGTCATAGATACAGAAAACAAATGGGGTTGCCACAGGGGAAGGGGTTGGGAGGAAGAAAGAAAGGTGAGGGAGATTAAGAGGCTCAAACTCAGCTGCAAAAAATGAGTCAGAGGCATGAAATGTACAGTGTGCGGAATACTGTCAATAATTATGTAATATCTTTGTATGGTAACAGATCATAATTGTGACTAGACTTATCGTGGTAATCATTTTGAAATGTACAGAAATATGAAATCACTATGTTGTGTAACAGGAACTAACATAGTGTTGTAGGTCAATTACACTTTAAAAACAAAGAAACAAACTCAGAAAAAAAGATCAGATTTAATTATCAGATCAGATAAATAAATAATTATCTAACAAAGCAGGATAAAATACAGGCTCTTTGGGAAGTTAGGAGGTACTGTGAACTGGGAATATATAAGAAGCCTTCTCAGAGGAAATGGTAGGTAAACTGGTACTTTAAAGGTGAGCATTTCAATGAACAGAGAAGAATGAGAGAGGAATTTCAGGCTGAAGGTACAAAATGAGTGGACACTAAAGAAGAGCCTGCCTCCTCTACTTGATTATGAAATGCTGGAGTTGCTCAGGTTCCTTCTGGGCTCTCATCTCCCTCTATAGTCTCTCAGGAGCCACCCATACACAGATGACTTGCAAAGCATTACCTTTCCTTCCCAGACTTCTCCTCTGAAAGTCAGACTGAAATAATTAAATGGATTGGCTATTTGATACCACTGGGAAGATGCTGTCAATTAAGGACTATAGCCTAGCAGCAAAAGAAAAAGTGAAATACATAGAGAGTGCTGAATCGAAGCAGAAAGTAAAGGGAGACGAGCTGTAATCCAGGTAGGGAACAAAGGCACTTAACCAACTCTAGTCAGAAAGTAAAAAGCTGTGAATTACATTAAAGTTAAGTCCCATTACTACACAAAGGGATTCAGTTCAAAAAAACTCAGGGATGGGTCACACATAGAAGATATACCCAGGTTCCCATGTCCTTCTCTAAAATCTCTAACTCATAACTGAGTTCTGAATCTCAACTGGTATCCATTCCTCCCATTAGTTGAGTAAGTGATTTTGTAAATCCTAGAAGGTGAAAATATATGTTTAGAAATAATTAAAACCAAATCTTTTTTATCTTTTTTTAAATTGAAGTATAGTTGATTTACAATGTTGTGTTAGTTTCTGCTCTACAGCAAAGTGACTCTATACACATATATACATTCTTTTTTATACACTTTTCCTGAAGACCTAAATAAAGAAATCCATGTATCATGTTCACAAGTTGGAAGATTTCTTGGATAGGGATAAAAATGCACTAATCACAAGAGAAACTGGATTTAACCATGATTAAATTTTCTGTTTATCCAAAGGTACTGTTTAATCAAGATGGAGTAGTATTGGCATCAGAGCAGACATACAGGTCAATGGAACAGAACAGAGTCCTGAAAGGTCCACCTATATACGGTCAATAGATTTTCAACAAAGCGCCAAGGTAATTCAGTGGACAAAGGATGGTTTTGGTTTTTTGCTTATTTTTTCAACAAATGGTGCTAGAACATATCTACATACAAAAAAAAAAAAAAAAACCTACAATGAGGTACCACCTCACACCGGTCAGAATGGCCATCACTGGAAATGAAATCATCTCAAGGAAATAACTGTACTCCCATGTTCACTGCAGCATTATCTGCAATAGTGAGGGTATCGAAACACCTAAGTGTCCATCGACAGATAAACAGATAAAGAAAATGTGGTGTGTATATGTCCAATGGAATATTATTTAACCTTATAAAAGAAGGAAACCTTGCCATTTGTGACAATACAAATGAACCTGGAGAGCATTATACTAAATGAAATGAGCCAAAGACAAATACTACATGGTATTATTTACATGTGAAATCTTAAAAAAAAAAAAAAAAAAGGAAATATGTGAGGTGATGGATATGTTAATTAACTTGATTGTGGAAATCCTTTCACACTATATATGAATATCAAATTATTACTTTGTGCACTTCAAATATACTACAATTTTATTAGTCAATTATACCTCAATAAAGCTGGGTGGGGAAAAAAAAGAATGCCCATCATTAAAAAGTCTTCAAATAACAAATGCTGGGGACTTCCCTGGTGGTCTAGTGGTAAAGAATCCACCTTCCAATGCAAGGAACGTGGGTTCGATCCCTGGTCAGGGAACTAAGATCCCACATGCTGTGGGGCAACTAAGCTCGTGGCCATAACTACTGAGCTCACCCACCTCAACGAGAGAGCCTGCATGCCACAAACTACAGAGCCCACGCGCCACAACTAGAGAGAGAAAACCTGCACGCCACAACCAGAGAGAAGTCCACGCACTGCAACAAAGTGCCTACATGCCACAACAAAAGACCCCGCATGCCTCAACGAAGATCCCACATGCCGCATCTAAGACCCGATGCGGCCAAAACAATAAAGAAAAAAAAATGCCACACTGGGAGTGTGGGATTAGCAGATGTAAACTACTTATATAGGATAGATAAACAACAGGGTCCTACTGTATAGCACGGGAACTATATTCAATATCCTGTGGTAAACCATAATGGACGGACTTCCCTGGTGGTCCAGTGGTTAAGAATCCGCCTTCCAATGCAGGGGAAGAGGGTTTGATCCCTGGTTGGGGAACTAAGATCCACATGCCGTGGGGCAACTTAAGCCTGCACGCCGCAACTAGAGAAGCCTGAGCACCGCAACTAAGACCTGCTGCAGCCAAATAAATTTAAATAAACAAACAAAAATGGTCCACATCAAAAAAATCTTTAAAAAAAACCATAATGGAAAAGAATATTAAAAAAAGAATGTGTATGTGTATAACTGAGTTACTTTGCTGTACAGCAGAGATTGGCACAGCATTGTAAATCAACTATACTTCAATTTAAAAAAAAGAAGAAAAACACTTACCTCACAACAGACAAAAACTGCTACCTTGAGATAGATCATAAATGTAAATGTAAAGCCTAAAACTATAAAGTTTCTAGAGGAAAACATAGAGATCTTGTGACTTTGAGTTAGGCAATGATTTCTTAGATATGACACAAAAAAGCACAACACATAAAACAAAAAATTGATAAATTGGACTTCAGAACTAACAACTGCTCTTCAAATGACACTGTTAAGAAAATAAAAGGATAAGCTACAGGATTGGAGAAAATATCTGCAAAACACATATCTGATAAGAGATCTGTACCCAGAATATACAAACTACTCTGACAACTCAATTTTAAAAAGGCAAACAGAGCCCAATAAAAACATAATTGGCAAAAGATTTGGACAATCACTTCGATAAAAAAGATACATAAACGGCCAACTAGCATGTGAAAAGATGTTCAACATCGTTAGTATTCTGGGAAGCACAAATTAAAGCCACAATGATATACCACCACATAAATGGCTAAAATTAAAAAGACTAACACTACCAAATGTTGGTGAAGATGAGGAACTGGAACTCTCATTCATTGTTGATGGTAATGTAAAATAAGTATTCCTATTAAAATAGAACCTTCTTAGAGTTAAATGCAAAGCAAATATTCTTAACTTCAAAACCAATGTTTTGGAATCCAAAGCACTTCCTTTAGAGGTAGAACCACAGACCAAAGAATAAAATATTCTACTTATCCCTAGATAAAAACAGAAAGAATTCCAGACCCCTTTAGTTTGAGATTAGCCATATTAGATAAAATCAACTCTTTCAGAGTCTGGAAACGTTTCCTTTTCAATTATCATAGTCATTCAGCACCACTGAGCAGACATATACTCTTATGAAGTCCGAAGTCATGTCAAAAAAAAGACTTCAACATAAAAAAAGAACCCAAACTCTTTAGGAAATGAGTCAGTGATTCAATAAGCCTTCCCTTTCAGTCATTATGGTGTTACAGTGCAGAGAGGTTTTAGGAAGACATCATCAAAAGTGAGCTTGTGTCCACTGTGGTAATTTAAGGGTTCTTGCAGGGTCACGATAAAGTCAAAATCATTTGCCCTAAACACTCTTCTTCACTATAAACAGCCTTTACTGTCTTCCCTCTTGAGCCATGTAGCTTCCATGTTCCACCGCACCAATCATTCCAATGTAAAATGAAATAGTTTTCCCTTTAAGAGAATATGATCCTGCCCTGTTTTATTTCCTTTATATATATTCCACACCACCTAGAACAGCACTACGCACAGGTAGATTCAAACTGAACACCTGAGTGAATATTCACCAACCTTTAATAAAACTATTTCTTTTCAAATATTTTGAAATTCATAAACTTCACTGGAGGCTTATTTTATTTCCTACTCTCTCCAATATTCCTACTATCCAAGTTCTATATTTGGCCTATGCAAATGTGTAAATTCTCATTCAATTTATGTACCAAATGTACAACCAAAGTGAATGCTTAAACTTACTTTTGAGCAAATAGAGTTCTGTCTTAAAAAGTATCACTACTTAAACTATCTTAAACTTCAAAGTGTCATGCACTATACAGACAAAACTGTACAGCAAAATATTACAGCATCCTCCTTGTTAGAAAAATGCCCAAACTCTCTGATGGGAAAATGGGTAATTCCATTCCAAAGGAACAAAGTAAATATACCAACTGTCTCTCTACTGGGCTCTCAAAACTACAAAAGCTAATCCATTTAAACCTGCAAAGAGAATAATCTTTTTTGTTTTACTTGAACACATGACTTTTAGTTACAGACATTTATTTACAGACATGTGGGCATAATCCCATGTGTCAAGGGTTTATGCCCATAAGAATCAACAAGACAAGGCCTCTGCCCTCTGGGAGCTCCCCGGCAGGGCTCCCAGGCTGTGGAGCAGATATGGAAGCAAGTCTTATATAATACGAGTTGTTTACCTGCTCACCTCTCCTCACAGACTGTAAAGTGATTGAGAATTACTCTTCCTTGTAGCTCTCCCACAGCTAGCACAAAGCCTTGCACTTAAAAAAAGTACTCAAAGGTTCTGTTAGTTACTAAAATCTCACTCTAAATGTATATCTAGGTCTCTATAGGATTATATGAGTAAAAGATTATTTAAGCATGGAGAGAAACATAGGACATATACTAGGCTGTTAATAAGGCTTACCTGGGAGGGTAAAGATGATGGGGTGTGTGTGGGAGAGGGCATTATAAATATATTTTGTGTGATATAATTCTATTTGTATAAAATTTTGCACAAGCTTGCATAAAGTAATGCAAAAATATTTTGGTGATCCTCCTTTTCTGCATCACAGGGTGGTGAGATTTCAGGTGACCTTTATTTTCTTCCTTATATTTTTATGTATGATTTGAATTCTTTACAATGGTATATATTAAATAATCAGAGAAAGTTATTTTCATTTGTGGGGGGAATGTACCCTGACAGTTTTTTAAAAATAATCCCTAAATGTTGTTATATTATTAAGAAGCTCTGTATATGCAATCCTGGCTTATCACATAAGTTTTAACAAATTATATGGTTACTGTGATGGTTACTGGCAGCCATAACAATTACACAGAAATATTATTTCTAGTGCTTAAAGCCATTACAAATTACTTCATCTCCCTGAGTCTTGGGTTTTCCCATGTGTAAATTAAGGCTAATACCATCTACACTTCATAGTGTGGTCATGAAATTAAATGTAGTCATGAAATTAAACGAGATAGTATAGGTACAGCATCTAGCATAGTACCCTGAACAACTGGAAGCTCAGACTGTTTTCTATCCCATCCCAACACCCCAAGGTGAGTGAGTTTTAGCATTAACACAACATTAATTACATTGTAAAGTGGAACTACATTCCTACTTTGATTCCTGAGCATTACTTATTCTCTTCCAAAGTATAAACTAAAAAGGTGTTGTTTAAAGAAACAAATGCTAACTTTAAGGCACTCTTAAATTAAGCAGTAATATATATATATATATATATATATATATAAAATGCCCAGACATATAATTACTAAAGAAAGCAGCCATCATCTCCCAACCAGCATTATCAGAAAGCCTGTATATTCTAGCTAAAGCCAAAAAAAACCTTATGTCACCCCATGTTGGATGACTCTGAGGTATAATTATTCATGAATATATTATTTCCTTTAGGGTTGGTGAGTACTGGAAATAGCTTTAGGTTCTTTGTGAACTAAAATGGCCTTTGTGGGCTTCCCTGGTGGTACAGTGGTTGAGAATCCGCCTGCTAATGCAGGGGACACGGGTTCGAGCCCTGGTCCGGGGAGATCCCACATGCCACAGAGCAACTACGCCCACGAGCCACAACTACTGAAGCCCACGTGCCTAGAGCCCACAATCCACAACAAGAAAAGCCACCGCAATGAGAAGCCCGCACACCGCAACGAAGAGTAGCCTCTGCTCGCTGCAACTAGAGAAAGCCCACGCACAGCAACGAAGACCCAATGCAGCCAAAAAAAAAAAAAAAAAAAAGGCACATACAAATTGAATGGGAAAGATAGACATTTTCCTATGAATACTAGGAGAAATTTGTACAGATTATGATGTAAAGGAATACTGGCTAATTTAATAGGAAGTATCTTTGACTATAATTTGAGAAAAAATAAAAGTTGCATTGTCCCTGTTATAATGCCCCAGCATTACAATGTAATTCACCTATGTCCTTCAGTCGCAGTAGAAGGACAGAGATTATAGGAGTTAAGGGACTACACCATGATCTGTTGGTAAACCTGGATAGCATCAATTCATAGCTGAATCCTCAGAATGCCTCACATAAAGATATACTGTGGAGTTAAGACTTACATACCACATACACAGACAGCACAGCTATTACCTTTCTGGAAAATATTAGGAGCCTGACCTTCTTTTAGAAATAAAGACGTACCTCATTTCCACAATGGTGGTCTGCAGAAGAAACTACAGAAAAGCTTAGCTTTGCTCTCAATATACTTTGAACTGCCTCAGCACTTCAAGAAAAACTCAAATAAGACCCCCAAAGTAGTTCTCCATGTTACATGGGAGAGAAAAATTAAAAGCTTTGTTTTATTTTTGCCAGCACTAAGAGAAGCTGTTTCACTAAATGTATATAAGGAGCAACTTCACTGCATTAAAAAAAAGAAAAATCCAGGGACTTCCCTGGTGGTCCAGCAGTTAAAACTCCACGCTCCCAACGCAGGCAGCCCGGGTTAGATCAGGAAACTAGATCCCGGCACACCGCAACGAAGATCCCACATGCCGGAACGAAGACCTGACGCAGCCAAATAAATAAATAAATATTTTAAAATAATAATAATAAAGATTACCTGGTACTGTGTGTTTGAATCACATAACAGCTCTTGGCACATCCACTGTGCTCAAAAATATTTTTAAAAATAAATCCAAAAATTCAAGTATAAGCCCAAAAATGTAGTAGGTTATAGCGTCTGACATTGACATTTATTTCCTTTACCACAAGACCACAGTTACACTAAACCTAGTAGTTGTATCCAGCAGACTTTGAACAAGGATAGATACACTGGGGTCTTTTACAAAACCATTTGTTTTGCAGATTGTATCTTATAACAGAATTAAGGGCTGATAATAGATCAACAAATGCTTTGAAAGTCTTGCATTGTTTTAAAACATTTTCTCAGTATGATTAAACAATGTAAAACACTGATTAAAGTGAAATTATTAAACCTAAAACTCCTATTGCTCTTATCTGATTCTGGAGAAAATTCTACAATTTTTTTTTTGAGAAGGACAGTTTTAAAGGACTATTTAGCAAGTTAATGGGTCCATAATTCTAAGATTACAGGGCTCTTCCATTATTTGTTTGCTTTTTTTTTCTTTTTGCCTTTCCATTGTGTTTTGTTTTGAAGATGAGGTAATACACCTTGAGTCTCTAATTAGAGACCACTACCTGAAGAGTCAATAAGGGGCAACATTTTGACAAGGACAGGAACTAGCAAGAAATTTCCCAGGGCCCTTTTCGACTTTAGGCCATTAGTCAGATGTTATAAAATGGATGGAATTACAGAATCTAAACCTGAGAGAATATAAAAATAAACAAAATACAGATGCTAAACCAAAAAAAATAAATTTGTTCCCTCACCAACAGCAAGGTTTGCTGCCATATGTGCCAGACAGAAGTCCCATAGGTGAGAATAAAGTCCAAATTTAAGCATTCATTATTCACTTGTTCACTCAACCTCCCATTTGACAGACATTAAAATCCACATTTTTTGAAAGAGTAAAGTGACCTTAAATTGAGACAACACTGAATTTTTTATCGGTGTAGAAAAATTCTCAACTATATTATACATTTACCAGACTAACCGTTTCCTGATAACCAGGGTTTTTGGTAATAAATATAATGATAACACCCATAACACAAAGAGTTGCTGGGCTACCTCACTTCCTGCAATCTGGCCTCTACCTCCCCACTTCTATAACTGCTTTCCAAGGCCCCAATTACCCTCCAGACAACAAACCCAATTACAGTGTTTCAATCCTACTTCCCCTTGACATTTCAGGAACTCTCTGTGATAGATCCGTCAACTCTCATCTTAGACACCGCTCCTCTCTGAGCCTCATATGTAGGTAGGACCTAGTGGTCCTACCTCTATCTCTTTGTGTCTACTTCCTCCTTCTGTCCCAGCCATTGATCTTCTGTAGTCACTCAGTCTCTTCCTCTATATTCTACAAATTTTTAGAGTCTAGAATCTCATTCTATTCCACGGTTCATGCAACATCCCTATGTGCATAACTCCTATATCAGCACCTCTAGTCCCAATCTCTCTCCAAAATTTCTACTCTAGCCAAATGAACATCAGTCTGAATGCCTCACAACTCCTCAAATACTACATATTTTTAAAAATCAAACTCGGGAATTACGTGGTGGTCCAGTGGTTAGGACTCCACGCTTCCACCGCAGGGGGCCTGGATTCAATCCCTGGTTGGGGAACTAAGATCCCACAAGCCGAGTAGCACGGCCAGAAAACAGAAAAACAAAAAAACCAAACTCTTTTGTCCTCCAAAATGAGCTCCTCTTCCTCTGCTTCCTATTCTAGACATCACAAACTCCCAATTTTTCTGAATTAGAAGTCATCTTTGAGTCCCCTCCTCCTTTGCCCAATATCTTATCAGTTACCAAGTTCTGTTGATTCTAGAAGCTCGGAAAGCTGGCAGTGAAAGAAAAATGATTCAAACCTAAGTTTGTCAGACACCAAAAGACAGGGATACAATACACTGTTCACGCTTTGAAAGGGAGAAGTAAGGAGACATACACACCATGCACCCTGCACAGAATGGATCCTTGAAGGCAGGAGAAAATAAAGATTATGGTCCCTGGGGTCTACTGATGGTGGTGCTGGCAGTGGTAATAATACTAAGAGCTGTCACTTACTGACCTCTTGCTAAATGTCTGGCACCCAACTAGGGCCTTTATAGTCATTTTTCTTATCTAAAGCCTATTACAAGCCTGTAGGGTTAATACTGTTATTAATGGCCATTTGAAAGTTAAAGATGTTGAAGCTCAAAGACCTGTACAATTATTACCCAGCTAGATTTAAACCTAGCTTCATGAATGCTAAGCCATTATGCTAAAATTGCTTCTGTTGTGTTTGTGTGCATGCCTTATCTCCCCTACTAGATAAGCTTTTGGGGGCAGTATCATGTCTGGTTCACCTTCGTATTCTGCAGTGTCTATCCACCATGTCTATCACATAGTAGGGCCCCCAAAATATTTGCAAAATGAGTAAATCTGTTGTGCTACAGTATACTTATACCTAAACCATATAGTCCCAGAACATTGTGGTTTTTTAAAATAATTTTGGTGAGGTTTTCTTTTGGCTGTCATTGTTCTCCATTCTTTTCTGCAATGTCTACTCTGCTGTCTTAGTTTACCCACAAATCTTGATCGGTGGGCCAAGGAGAAAGTTCTGTGAGATATGAGATAGTCCCCCACTCCCCACATCTCCCTCCTTCCCAACATCTAATACACCTTCATTTTTCTTACTCTGAATTTGATTTCTAGGATGTTCGAAGTCTCAAAAAGACAGGCCCCAGTACAAATGTGTTATTATTACAGGCATTTTTCCAGGGAGAAGAACTAGATATACTATTCTGTACCAGAGTTCAGTTTATAAATTGCAACTACATAGCAGTTTGAACTAAAATATGCGTTTTAAACCAATATTCACAAAAAAAGGAAAAGACACAGTCCCTACACACAAAATAATTTAACTGCAAAAATATTTCATTATATCCCCGTGAGCATAATCAATAGTATAAGAAGTTTCAAGGCTAAAAGAGGTTTACATATATGTCTGCTGGTAGTTTTAAAGAAAAGGTTGAAAGAAGTGACTGAAGTTATACACACACACATAATTCACCACAAACTACTGATGAAATAGCACAGGTAGAACTTTTTTTCTTTTTTAGTGTATCTTGTTATAAAGACACTGTTTTCAAATTTGAAAAACAAACAAAAAAGTTCTTCTTTATTGCTCAGTCAATATGCAAGAAAATGATAGAGAAGTCTAAATTAACTGCATAAAATAACACCTTTAAGTTTTTCATTTTGACTTGAAAATAGTTTATTACTTTCATTTCAAGAAGTACTTCACATTCATACCTAAATGCAAAAGCACTTGACTTAATTGAAATATATTATAGCTATATGTTTTCCTTTGACAAAGAGAAGCTGGCTCTTCTAACTAAAAATTTGATCCTGGTAAGATGATTATCTTAACAGGTTTACAGAAGTGTATACAGTTGGCTCTCAGTATCCAGGGATGTAGAACCCACGGATACAGAGGGCCGATTGTGCTAAGCCATTTTATATAAGGGACTTGAGCACCCACAGGTTTTGGTATCCGAGGGGGTCCTGGAACCAATACCCCACAGATACAGAGGGACAACTGTCGGATATCCATTGCACAGCTATACATAACTTGTTGAATTGGACATGATTCATCATTTTAAGATTTCACAAGCATCTACTCTATTTACTTAGTATTCAAATTTCCCCATTTTCTGATATATTTATAAATATAATCAGAAAAAATCTAAATTCTAATGTTGTAATTACTTTTAAAAATAAGATCCCATCTCTCAACTGTGAGTAGTCAATATTAAGAATGAACATTTTTAGGGACTTCCCTGGTGGTCCAGTGGTTAAGACTCTGTGCTCCTAATGCAGGAGACCGAGGTTCAATCCCTGGTCAGGGAACTAGATCCTACATGCTGCAACTAAAAGATCCCGCACACCGCAACTAAGACCCAGTGCAGCCAAATAAATAAATATAAATATTTTTTAAAAAGAATGAACATTTTTAGTAGTGAGGATGTATCAAATCAAGCCTTCTGGAGGAGCAACTTTACTTATGCTTTAGTAAAGTCTACCCCCAACGACTTAGAAATTAATCTTTTTCTGTGTTAAAGCAAACCCAAGAAGAAAACAACTATTTTAAAAAAATTTTAATTTATCTAACAAATTATAGTCTCCAGGGCTCCCCTGGTGGCTCAGTGGTTAAGAATCCGCCTGCCAATGCAGGGGACACGGGTTCGAGCCCTGGCCCACAAAGATCCCACATGCCGCGGAGCAACTAAGCCCATGCACCACAACTACTGAGCCTGCACTCTAGAGCCCGCATGCCACAACTACTGAGCCCGCGTGCCACAACTACTGAAGCCCACGCGCCTATAGCCCGTGCTCTGCAGCGAGAAGCCACTGCAATAAGAAGCCCGCGCACCTCAACAAAGAGTAGCCCCTGCTCGCCGCAACCAGAGAAACCCTGCGCACAGCAATGAAGACCCAAAGCAGCCAAATAAATAAATTATAGTCTCCAAGTTAAATAATTAATCCCTTACAATTTTAAAACAATATATGTGAATGCTATGCATTTAGTTAAGAAGTGAGTCATTCAGAAAACAGATAAATGAAAAAAGTCAAGGGTTGCCAAAATCCCAGTTTATAATTGTAAATTCCTAAGGTTTTAAAGCACGGCCACAGGCTAATTGCCCAAAGACCTGTTGCCCACCGACATTTGCAGAGGACTGAAGTTAATAGCAGGGCATGTCAATTTACCACAGGCAGCTCTCGAGTGCGACATTTTGACAAAAGAACTGGGTCAGGTTACAGCCTGCTCCTATTATCACAGCAGTCTAGATTTATAGTTTCTAACACTGGCCCTACAAGAAATAATGGAAATGATGACAACAACAATCCCTGCTAGACAACAGATTACAGAAAAGCATGCAATAAACCACAATCTGAAGTGACCAGAAAACTAAACATCCCTGACAATGCTTAAAACATGAGGCAGGTGTCAGTAAATTACCCATTTAAACATTTCTACAACCTCTCAAAACCTCAGCACAAAAAAATCTCAAATCAGAGTTTCTAATCTAAAGTCAAGCAATATACAAAGGTATTTAAATTATTGAGTACTATAGTTTAATTCTTTTAGTAACCATCAAAGACAATGTAGTTCATTTGAACAGATTTATGAAACTATACCAAATTAATAAAAAATAAAGAGAATAATGAACATTACTTTTCAAATAACTTTACAGTATACTGGAAAACACTCCAAATAATACTTAACATCTTTCAAAAGAAAAAAAAAGGCAGTTTCACAGCAAAGGGCACAAGTTTACAACTGTATTCAGAGAGGCAAGAGAACTGCAGAAAATAAGCATGTGATTAATTCACTGCTTAATTTAAAACTAAAAGAAGTTTGTCAATACATTTGCTTAAAAGACTATGTCAAGGTTACAAGGTACATACCAAGCAAACGGAGCTGTCTGTCTGGAATTCAACACCAGTTAATCCTTATGAGAAACAGAGGTCGAGAAAAATCAAATATGTATTCTAAACCCAAAAGGCGAAGAGAGTTCCACCACCTTTCCCCTGAGAAAAGAAAAGCATCCTCAAGATATGCCCTAAAATTGCAATATATCTGTCCCTCCAGAAGTTTACAATGGCATGTTACCACAAAAGGTGGGTACTCCCTTTCCGCTCTTACAACAATTTGCTCCTATAAACTTAGGAAGGGGCAGAGCCACAGCCATAAACACAGGTCACAAGTAGTAGGTAGTCAAATGCTCTCTACCTTCAAATGTTTACCAGCTCATTACTCATACAAAGCTTATCTTTTTTTTTTTAACTCCTTGGTTAAATAATGAATTCACCTTATCTATGTCAGACGAGTATGAAATTCAGTTGAACAGCACCATCATATAAAACTGCTTATAGGAGCCTCAAATCTTTCACTGTTAACACAGTAAGATATTCTCATTTCTTAAGCTAAAACCTTTCCATCACATGCCTAAAAAATGAAAGTAAGAGAAAGGTTTAGGAATATATGTTTAGTAGAAATCATTTAGCATAAAAATCACAAGTATTATTATTTCTAAGGTAGCCAAGGTTTACTTATTAGACAACATAAAGACAAAATAAGCAAAAACGCCTTACTCATGAAAACCAAACAACACATGCATATTTCAAATCTTAGGTGGTTTCTGAAATTTTCTAAAGTTATCATGCTTTAAGAATGGTCACCTCGTGCTTCCCTGGTGGCGCAGTGGTTGAGAGTCCGCCTGCCGATGCAGGGGACACGGGTTCGTGCTCCGGTCCGGGAAGATCCCACATGCCACGGAGCGGCTACGCCCGTGAGCCATGGCCGCTGAGCCTGCGCGTCCGGAGCCTGTGCTCCGCAACAGGAGAGGCCACAGCAGTGAGAGACCCGCGTACCGCAAAAAAAAAAAAAAAAAAGAATGGTCACCTCTGCTATCTTTTAAAAAATGAGACGTTATCGCTACAGTAAAGTCATTTCTACTCTTAGAGTAACCAAAGCTCAAATGAGTTAGAGCCTGGAAAACTTGTCACTAAATTATACCAACCTATTTTAATCTAAGAGCAGTGGTTTCTCTTATTTATTTCCCCAAGACGAAAGGATTATAAAGATTAAGACTCCAAGACGGGACTTACCTGGTGGCGCAGTGGTTAAGAATCTGCCTGCCAATGCAGGGGACACGGGTTCGAGCCCTGGTCCGGGAAGATCCCACATGCCGCGGAGCAACCAAGCCCATGAGCCACAACTACTGAGCCCACGCCCCACAACTACTGGAGCCCGCGCGCCCTACAGCTCATGCTCCACAACAAGAGAAGCCACCGCAATGAGAAGCCCTCAGCAACTAGAGAAAGCCCGCGCGCAGCAACTAAGACCCAACACAGCCAAAAACAAAAAAAGACTCCAAGCCAAGGAAGGGTAAACTTTTCCTTTCAAAATGACCAACATTTGCCATTTTCAAAATTTCCACATCTTTGGTTCCTGAAAGCATCAATCACTTCAAATTCTAAGATATTATATAGTAATTTTCAGACACTAATAATGTTCCTTAAATTCTTAGGGGCACTTGATTTGCTCACTCCAAAGTACAAAATATCTGGCAATGGCAGACCAATATTCATACCATAGCCTCATGGCTCTAACGTTGATGGCTAGCAGAGTTCACTTTGTTCATATCTTATACATCCTAAAAACCAGGAATATTACTAGGAGGAGACAATGAGACTCCCAGGGAGGTGACCTAATAGAGAACATGACCTCAGATTTCCATTCACAACTGGAATGAAAATTGCCCTGGCCTAAAGGGAAAAAAAGCAACAGAGTAACCTGGCAAAAAAAAAAAAAAAAAACTAGAGGTGACTAATAACTCAAATAGCAGAGGATCCTTTGCATCCTCCAGTGTTCCAGTTACCAAAGTTCCAACAGTCATTTCTATTAACCCAAAAAGAGGGGCAGTAAAATATTCAAGTGAAGTTTTCCTCCTCCCTCCCTCTCTCCCCACCCTGCAAGAGCTCAAACTAAAATTGGGATTTGGATCTTCCTTAAGTGGAAAAAGGGGCTACATCATTTTCATTCAAAAAATTTGGCATTTACTCAGCCTTCTCAAGGCACTTTACTATCATCAATTATTTCTCAGTGAGAGAGTGCAGGATTACCCTGACCATTTCACTGATGCGGAAACAGACACCAACAGCAAAGGGAACAGGGGCAGGAAGAGGGGCGATAGGAAGCATCTGGGAGGAACAGGCAGGCAGCTAAAAAGGAACAAACCCAAAAGAAAATGAGAGTCACATCTGGCTTAAAGCTGACCATCATAACCCTTGTTATTTTTTAGCTCAGAGAGATTTCTGAAACGTTCTGAAAACAGAAAGTGCTCTAAATTATCAGTTCATATCTTGTTACAGTCTAAACTTCTTGGTCATAGAAGTAAAGTTACTTAGCATTAAAAACTCACTATCCAGAGCCCATACTGATTTCAATTTATACCAGTAATTCATTTTCTCTCTCAAGCCTAACCAGTATGTTACCTGTTTGACCCAGAAAACAATCTCTCATAAAAATATATCTTTATATCAACATAATCATAAAAAGGCACAAAGTTAATATCACGTAAGTCAGAAATAATTCACAGTTCCACTCAAATTTTGTTTAGAGAATTATGACCAAAACATTGACTCCCTGAATTTGCCATTGAAATAAGAGGACTACTTGTTCTACATTTGTATTGATTTTCTTAACTATAACCTTGAAATTTTCAGGAATAAACTACTAATGGGAAGCCTTAAACACCCCAGAAACCAGCACACATAGCAGTAGGTTGAACTGAACCCCATACTACAGGCAGCACAGACAGTTAATAAAAATGTGTTGACTGAAGCATAAATCAAAAAGACTGACCAACTGCCTCATGAGAAACACCACCTCTTGAAGACTGACTCCAGGGGCTTCCCTGGTGGTGCAGTGGTTAAGAATCCGCCTGCCAATGCAGGGGACACGGGTTCGAGCCCTAGGCCGGGAAGATCCCGCATGCCGTGGAGCAACTAAGCCCGTGTGCCTCAACTACTGAGCCTGCGCTCTAGAGCCGGCGAGCCACAACTACTGAAGCCCGCGAGCCACAACTCCTGAAGCCAGCGCGCCTAGAGCCCGTGCTCCGCAACGAGAAGCCACCGCAATGAGAAGCCCGCGCACCTCAACGAAGAGTAGCCCCCACTCGCTGCAAATAGAGAAAGCCTGTGCGCAGCAACGAAGACCCAACGCGGCCAAAAATATATAAATAAAATAAATTAAAAATAAAAAATTCTATCCGACTGTTTTGAAGAATATGGATAAAGACATAGCCAAACAAATACAAGGCATCAGGTGAGCACTCAAACTTTTCTCAAAATCCCAACTGGACTCAATTCCAAAAGCTATTTTCACATTCCTGCCATTAAATATACAAAACCACAAACATAATGAAAGAACGTTCATCCTTGGAAATACATTATTTAACGCGTAATTTAAAAAAAGAATGGCAAGAAAGGCAGAACTGTCATTACTGAAGAACATTTCCAAGCAGTGTTACTGAGAAAAATTAAATATGAGTCTATTAACTATTATTATAATACAACTGCTTGTCATAGGAAGTTGTACTCCATAAATGTTATACATCTTATAATACTCTTTCCCCAAACTAGAAATATGAATAGCTCTGGGAGCATTAAAAATGCAGCAGCATCTGCAGTTGTTTTCGGGAAGAAAACCATCTCCAATAATTTCGCAAATCATATGATCAGAAAGAAGTATTCACTTTCCCTGCCTCAGTTTTCCCCTCCAAACCGACCCATTCACTTTTAGAGATGTCTGTCCTAAAATCACCTTATAGGTACGTCATAAATGTTAATCTTCTAATTCTTCAAAGAGGCTAACACCAAATTGTAATCACACTTTATAATGAACGACAAACGTATTAAAACCTTTTTTTAAAAAAATCAAGACCTTAAACGGGAACCTGTAACTAAGTACCTGTGCTGCCCTAACATTTGGGGGGGGGGGGGCGAGGGGAAGGCGGCGCGAATTTTCAGCTCAGCCCTCAAAGCAACGTATAACCTCAAGACGCAAAATCTATTAAATTCGTCTACTCGCTCTTCCCCTGGCGATTCACACTAGGGTGTAGCACAACCAATATCCAGATGGAAAAAGCGAGAACGGTATCTCAAAGTAAAGGCAACAGTGGTCCTTTGGCCCACTCATGCCGCGAGTGCACGGCGGCCGCCTCTCCGCTCCTGGGGAGAGCTGGAGCCCGGCTCTCCGGCCCCCACTGCCACCCGCACCCCACCCCCAGGGCGGGCCACGCCTTCCCGCCCCGCTTCTCCCCCGAGGGCGAGCCACCGGCGCTGCCCCCCACCCAACCGCCTGGAGCCCCGGGCCGCGGGTCCAACGGACACCTGGCACCGGGACCCGAGCCCGCGCTTGGACACAGGCGCATCCTTCCGCACTGACGTTTTACCTCCAAACTCCAAAAGTTATCTCACAAGTCCCCGGAAGGTTCCCGGGCGAGTTTCAGCCCAGACCACGCAAAGTCATTCCTACTCCTCAGCCCCGCCGCCTACCCGCGCTGTCCCGGGACCCCAGCCCGGCCCCATCCACGGCCGGAGGATGCTCTGGAGAGTGCTGTCCGAGATTCGGGTAAGGGGACGACTGGGGAAGAGAGGCCCGGCACCCGAACGCCGCGGGCGGGATGGGCCGGTGTCCGGCGACCGGGCCCCGGGTGAGTGAGGGGCGTCGCGGAGAGCGCTACATGGGGCAGGGGAGCCCCGGCCTTGGGGGTAAGGCCGCCGAGGGGCACGGGAGCTCTGGCCTCGAGGGTGAGGCCACCGAGAGTGGGTGACCGAAGTGCGGGGCCGAGCTCGGGCCGGACCCCGCGGGGCGGTGAGGGGGCGTTCCGCGAGGGAGACGCGCCGCCGAGGACTCCCACCCGCCCGCGGGCAACGGCCAGAGCCCAGACGCCACAGCTGCGCCTCTCCGGTACTCACGGGGCCTGGAGTCGCCACGCACCTCCAGTCTCGTCGGCGAAAAGAGGGAAATTCTGTCACACTGGTCCAGCGAGCCGGTACAGGTCTTCACACCGCCGCCGCCATGTTTGAGAAGCCGCGCGCGGAGCCGCGCATGCCCCGCAACCGCCACCGCTGCCCCGCCCCCCGCCCCGCTGCCCGCGTGCCCCGGGGTTGCCGCAAGCTTGCCCTCTGACCTCGGCCGCGTGCGGAGCTCGAGCCCGGGGCTCAGCCGGAAGCCCGCGCGGGCGGTGGCAAGCGATGAGACTCTGCGGCTCGGGGAAAGCCCTAGGCAGTTCTCCCTCATCCTCCCCCCGCCCCAATCTGCCCTCCCGCCAAAAAAAAAAAAAAAAAAGCCAGTCGCAGCCCATGCACCCAAGACCGTGGTGGGCCCCCAGTTGGGAACCCAGGGTCCGCGTCAAGTTTCATCCAAGGGGAACTCGCTCCCCTTGGCCATCGACTTCAACTCTCGGCCACCGCCCACCCTCGCCACGCACCGAAAAGGCAGGCGCTTCCCTAAGAACTCAAGCAAGTTCGATGAGCAAGGAAAAAGCAACTCGTTAGAGCAGCTTGAGAAAAGCCATTCCTTCGCGGGTTGCAGCATAGTTCTTGAAACAGCTTTTCTCTTTTTCCCGTGGGTTTTTGCCACGCATTCCCCTCCAGCTCCACATTCCGGATTTAGTTGTTCCTCTAAACCCTGGTTTGAGATAACGGGAACTAGATTAACCTGGAGAGTAAAATAATTTGCTCACAGGTTTCAGGGTGCTCGGGAGCGTGCTCGGGAGCGTCTTCGAGAGTGCATTTTGGGGTCTCCTCTGCCCTATTCCCCTCGCCCCGGACCGAGCGGTTGCGCAGGTGGAGGTCGCACCAGGGGGGAGGGGGAGGGCGTAAAAATAGCTCCAAAAGAAATCTCTCCGCACAAAATGTGGCAAACAGAAATCCAGAGAAAAACATCCCATTCTTCATTGTTAGGTTGGGTATAGGCAGATTTAAAACTTTTGTTTGAAAAATAATACAACATGCTGTGTTAGCCAAAAGTAAACCATTGGCAGGCCTTCTCTCTCTCTACAACTCTTTTCAAAAGTCGGATGGAGGTTTTGCATCCGTGATCTGCTTAACTTAGTATATAGGACATGAGTATTTTTTAAATCATAACTCGGAAATCAGAACCTAAAATTTAAAAAAAAACCGCGGAATATAGCCATTTTCTACAATGCAGAATAAAATTATTTTCATACGGCACAACTTTTGCAATGCTAAACAAGGGCCAAATTAAAGTATTTTCTATTGTATCTGAACACTGGCGAATGGCACAAGATCAAATTGCTCTAGTTGTTCTTGCATCCTTTAAAAATAAATAAGTAGGAAATCAAGAAAACACTCCCATTTACCATTGCAACAAAAAGAATAAAATATCTAGGAATAAACTTACCTAAGGAGACAAAAGACCTGTATGCAGAAAATTATAAGACACTGATGAAAGAAATTAAAGATGATACAAATAGATGGAGAGATATACCATGTTCTTGGATTGGAAGAATCAACATTGTGAAAATGGCTATACTACCCAAAGCAATCTATAGATTCAATGCAATCCCTATCAAACTACCACTGGCATTTTTCACAGAACTAGAACAAAAAATTTCACAATTTGTATGGAAACACAAAAGACCCAGAATAGCCAAAGCAATCTTTTTTTTTTATATATATAAATTTATTTATTTATTTTTGGCTGTGTTGGGTCTTCGTTTCTGTGCGAGGGCTTTCTCCAATTGCGGTGAGCGGGGGCCACTCTTCATCGCGGTGCGCAGGCCTCTCACTGTCGCGACCTCTCCTGTTGAGGAGCACAGGCTCCAGATGCGCAGGCTCAGCAGTTGTGGCCCACGGGCCCAGTTGCTCCGCGGCATGTGGGATCCTCCCAGACCAGGGCTCGAACCCGTGTCCCCTGCATCAGCAGGCAGATTCTCAACCACTGCGCCACCAGGGAAGCCCCAAAGCAATCTTGAGAACGAAAAAAGGAGCTGGAGGAATCAGGCTCCCTGACTTCAGACTATACTACAAAGCTACAGTAATCAAGACAGTATGGTACTGGCACAAAAACAGAAAGATAGATCAATGGAACGGGATAGAAAGCCCAGAGATAAACCCACGCACATATGATCACCTTATCTTTGATAAAGGTGGCAGGAATGTACAGTGAAGAAAGGACAGCCTCTTCAATAAGTGGTGCTGGGAAAACTGGACAGATACATGTAAAAGTATGAGATTAGATCACTCCCTAACACCATACACAAAAATAAGCTCAAAATGGATTAAAGACCTAAATGTAAGGCCAGAAACTATCAAACTCTTAGAGGAAAACATAGGCAGAACACTCTATGACATAAATCACAGCAAGATCCTTTCTGACCCACCTCCTAGAGAGATGGAAATAAAAACAAAAATAAACAAATGGGACCTAATGAAACTTCAAAGCTTTTGCACAGCAAAGGAAACCATAAACAAGACCAAAAGACAACCCTCATAATGGGAGAAAATATTTGCAAATGAAGCAACTGACAAAGGATTAATCTCCAGATTTTACAAGCAGCTCATGCAGCTCAATATCAAAAAAACAAACAACCCAATCCAAAAATGGGCGGAAGACCTAAATAGACATTTCTCCAAAGAAGATATACAGACTGCCAACAAACACATGAAAGAATGCTCAACATCATTAATCATTAGAGAAATGCAAATCAAAACTACAATGAGATATCATCTCACACCAGTCAGAATGGCCATCAACAAAAAATCTAGAAACAATAAATGCTGGAGAGGGTGTGGAGAAAAGGGAACACTCTTGCACTGCTGGTGGGAATGTGAATTGGTTCAGCCACTATGGAGAACAGTATGGAGGTTCCTTAAAAAACTACAAATAGAACTACCATATGACCCAGCAATCCCACTACTGGGCATATACCCTGAGAAAACCAAAATCCAAGAAGAGTCATGTACCAAAATGTTCATTGCAGCTCTATTTACAATAGCCCGGAGATGGAAACAACCTAAGTGCCCATCATCGGATGAATGGATAAAGAAGATGTGGCACATATATACAATGGAATATTACTCAGCCATAAAAAGAAACGAAATTGAGCTATTTGTAATGAGGTGGATAGACCTAGAGTCTGTCATACAGAGTGAAGTAAGTCAGAAAGAAAAAGACAAATACCGTATGCTAACACATATATATGGAATTTAAGAAGAAAAAAAATGTCATGAAGAACCCAGGGGTAAGACAGGAATAAAGACACAGACCTACTGGAGAATGGACTTGAGGATATGGGGAGGGGGAAGGGTGAGCTGTGACAGGGCGAAAGAGAGTCATGGACATATACACACTAACAAACGTAAGGTAGATAGCTAGTGGGAAGCAGCCGCATGGCACAGGGAGATCAGCTCGGTGCTTTGTGACCGCCTGGAGGGGTGGGATAGGGAGGGTGGGAGGGAGGGAGACGCAAGAGGGAAGAGATATGGGAACATATGTATATGTATAACTGATTCACTTTGTTATAAAGCAGAAACTAACACACCATTGTAAAGCAATTATACCCCAATAAAGATGTTAAAAAAAATGAATAAGTAAATGTTAATGCAAAATTCAAGAAAACTTGAAGGCAACAATAGAAAAACTAGCCCATTGATGTGCAAATATTAAAGAGAGATTTGGTCCATCTCTGTATAACATATATCACATAGGAGGGAATGTTGAAATGGTCTAAGATGAAGGTTCGAAAATGTTTTTAAGAGCCAGAAAGGTACCTTTAACAGAAAGAAATTAAACAGGTTTAAGTTTAATCTTAGCAAACCCTTAGTATGGGCTACAGTGGGGGGGGGTCAAATTTTTAATTACTGGCCATTGTCTTTCTAATCTGGTTGCAATGGAAATATTTGAAAGTCATCTCTACATTCTATGAAAGATATGAGTTATCATTTATGCCTCTTTTACATGTACGGACCTTTTCTTAAGTTGTAGAAATACTACTCTGATTGTAAATTGCCTGTCTCAGGGATGCCTTGTCTACTTCCCATATTTCTTTCCCATATTTCCCATGAAATTACTGAAGCCCTTATTCTAAAAATGTAATTCACATTATCTATATTAGAACATCTTCTCAATGACTCTGTTCACCTAAGCATTTATAGAAGTGTCTCCTTGTTATATTAAATATGAGTTATTGATAATGATAAGAGCTACCATCTATTGAGCACCTACCATGTGCTGAGAATCATGCTAGCCTCTTTAGTTACATAATTTTCAATATTCATAATGTTCTTTCACAGAGTTCTTATGAGGTAGGTACCCTTATTCCCATTTTACAGACGAGGAAATTGAATATTACACAGCAAATAAGTGGCAGAATCAGCTTCTGAACATATACTTGAAACTCTCCTAACTATCCCTTCCATCTTTGTCATCAATCATATGCTTTCATCGTAGATTATGTATATAAACATTCAATAAAAATTCTTTTATTTACTTATACCTTGCTTTTTCCCCCTTTGCCAAAATAAACTCAAGACTGCTTTTTAATGATGTTAGCATAGTTTGAAACATCACTGTTTCTTTTACATTACATGGAAGCATCTTGCACACAGTAGGAACCTGGTAAATACCAAGTTGAATGAGTGAATAGATGAATGGATGAATGAATTCCTACTATTATGATGTTTAATTAACTTTGCCTAGATAACATGAAAATGAGGAGACTGGGCTTCCCTGGTGGCACAGTGGTTGGGAATCTGCCTGCCAATGCAGGGGACACGGGTTCAAGCCCTGGTCCGGGAAGATCCCACATGCTGTGGAGCAACTAAGCCTGTGAGCCACAACTACTGAGCCTGTGATCTAGAGCTTACATGCCGCAACTACTGACCCTGCGTGCCACAACTACTGAGCCTGCGTGCTGCAACTACTGAAGCCCGTGCACCTAGAGGCCGTGCCCTGTAACAAGAGAAGCCACCGCACCTCACACCAGTTAGAATGGGCATCATCAGAAAATCTACAAACAACAAATGCTGGAGAGGGTGTAGAGAATAGGGAACCCTATTGCACTGTTGGTTAGAATGTAAATTGATATAGCCACTATGGAGAACAGTATGGAGGTTCCTTAAAAAACTAAAAATAGAATTACCATATGACCCAGCAATCCCACTACTGGGCATATACGCAGAGAAAACCGTAATTCAAAAAGACACATGCACCCCAATGTTCATTACAGCACTATTTACAATAGCCAGGTCACGGAAGCAACCTAAATGCCCATCAACAGACAAATGGATAAGAAGATGTGGTACATATATACAATGGAATATTACTCAGCCATAAAAAGGAACGAAATTGGGCCATTTGTAGAGACGTGGATGGATCTAGAGACTGTCATACAGAGTGAAGTAAGTCAGAAAGAGAAAAACAAGTATCGTATATTAACGCATATATGTGGAACCTAGAAAAATGGTACAAATGAACCAGATTGTAGGGCAGAAATAGAGACACAGATGTAGAGAACAAACGTATGGACACCAAGGGGAGAAAGTGGCCCGGCATCGGGGGGAGGGGGGTGGTGCGATGAACTGTGAGATTGGGATTGACATATATACACTAATATGTATAAAATGGATAACTAATAAGAACCTGCTGTATAAGAAATAAAAATTCAAAAATTCAAAAAAGAAAACCAGAAGCCACCACAATGAGAAGCCCGCGCACCACAACAAAGAGTAGCCCCTGCTTGCTGCAACTAGAGAAAGCCCACGTGCAGCAACGAAGACCCAACACAGCCATAAATAAATAAATGAATAAATAAATAAATTTAAGAGCACATATCAGTAAGATATAAATTGTTTTTAGAATTGTTATTGGTGGTTAAAATAAACCTCTTTTTCTAACTTCAAAATAGTAACTTCCTTGGAAAAATATCAAGAGGTGAAGTCTGTGACATGAAGAGAGAGAAGCCAGTCTAACAGAAAGGCTATGTCTTGTCAAAGGACAGAATTGCATCAGGAGGTCTGAGCCCTTGTCTTGAGTTCCTAGTCTATCATCCACTAACTAGATTTCTTTAGAATCTTTCCATGCCTCACTTATCTGCCACACTCCACAGATGAGAAAGTGCTACTCAAATCTATCAGAAAACCACATGGTCTTCCCTTAATGGATCTGCACACTTTTTAAAAAAACATAAATTCATCTTTTACCAACAAAACGTATGAGATCTAAGCTGACTTTGGCCATGTCAAATATTTTATATGTTGTGAAAAGTGGCATAACCTCAATAAACATTATACACTACACTTGGCCATTATTACATTCACTCTGTCCTTCATTCAAAAACCAAACATTTATTGAGTGCTTGTTTTATGGAGGTGGGGATACCAAAATGAATATGACAAACTGAACACTCCAGTTTACACCCAGAGTCCAGAAAAAGTGGCGGGGGGGGGGGGGGGGGGGGGTTGTTTCAACGTCTTCAAAAGAACATTTTTTGATGTACCATATAATCCTGTATAACTAGATGAATGGAATTGCAGCTGACCAACTGACATAATGTCCTTTGGACATTTAATTAAAACATTTATTCGTTCTGATTTTACACTTTTTGTGCTGGTTATTCTCCATTTGAGCCATCACCCCCCCATGCATTTTCACCCTTCTTTGTCCCTGGGGAGTTACTTCAGTAGTGCTAGCTCTTGTCAGCTGGTCTGGCCAATGGCAAGTGTGACTGAAGCGGGTGGCGGAGGCGGGGAGGAGTTCTTCCCCACTCCCTTCCTGCCTGGGACCGCCGTCTGGCAGTGGCAGTGGCTCCCCTTTCTGCGCTGGTTCTCACTGGGTCCTCAGGAAGGGGAGGAGCAGGTACAGCTTCCAGCTTCCAGTTTTTACTAATCCCTGGGCAACCTCAGCATCCCTTGTTAGTTCCCCTAAACCTACCCACACTTCTTTAAATAATTCATTCAATGCTCTTCAAAATCATATATGACTGTACCTTCTGTTCCCGCTTGGACCATTATTGAAATGGTTTTATTCTCATATTTCGAGCAGAGCAATTGAGAGGATAGGGTAGGGGTTTCAGATATTTCTGTAAGCCTTTTGAGAACTTATGAACCCGAGGCACTGTGTCTATAGCACCTAAGGATTTTACAGCCTGTTATATTGTAAACAAGTCACTATAATACTGTGGATAAAACAACTTGGAGATATTGTCTTAGAGTGAAGGTTAAAGAAGATAATGTGTGGAAAGCACCTAAATGCTGTCTGTTTATTGATAATAAACATTCCACAATTACTAGTTCCCCATATGCCTATTTCTTTTTTTTTTTTTTTTTTTGGCTGCGTCAGGTCTTAATTGCGGCATGCAGGATCTTTTGTTGCGGCATGCGGGCTTCTATAGTTGTGACGCACAAGCTTCTCTCCAGTTGTGGTGCGCGGGCTTAGTTGCCCCGCAACATGTGGGATCTTAGTTCTCCGACCAAGGATCGAACCCGCTTCCCCTGCATTGGAAGGCAGATTCTTTACCACTGAACCACCAGGAAAGTCCCCCCTATTTCTTTTTTTTTTTTTAATAGTTAAGCAGAGTTATTGTTATTGTTTCAAGTTTTGTTGAGGTACAATTAACATACAAACTGCACATATATAAAGGATACAATTTGATAAGTTTTGGTATGTTTGCTACTATGAAAACATTGCCACAATCAAGATAACACATCTGTCACCCCTCCCTTCTTTTGGTAATCCCTTTCTTCTGCCTCTCTTACCATCCACCATTGCCATTCCCTCCCTTTACCACTAACAAGTTGTTCCTGTAGCCATTTATCTGCTTTCTATCATTATAAGTTAATTTTCAACAATTTTGCATAGACAAAAAAAGCACATACTATATGATTCTAACTTCTTTCGCTGAGTAAAATTATTTTGAGTTTCATCTACTGCACATCAATACTTCATTCCTTTTTATTGCCAAATAGTACTCCATGTGTTCCCCCTATTTCTTAAGAGGGTAAAAGAGATGACATTTGAACTTAGAGGGGAAGAATACAGAGTTTGCCAAACAGGCAAACAAGATCATAGGGAACAACATATGTGCAAAGTAATGAAAAGTCACTGCATCGTCTTTGAAGAGGGAAAGGTTCAAAAGGTTCATTGGGCTGAACAAAATAAGAAGGGGTCAATTTAGAGATGACTTTGAGTGCCATGCTAAGGTGTTTGAACCTTATGCAGTGGGTGGATGGGGAGCTATTGAAGGTTATTAAGCAGGGTAGTTGTCGAAAGAGAGTTGCAGATCCCTGCAACCCCTCTAGCTGTTGCCACAGTGCTGAGGGCTCTGCTCCCCTCTCCTAATGGAAGCCTGACCTCTGTGAGAGCAGCCGAGATGGGCATGCGCTGGCAGGACGTCACTGGCCATCCAGCAGCAGCCCCGGAGAGCATGCGCTGGAGTGGGCAGAGGCTGGGAACTGTCAGAGCAATTAGGCTTTTATGGTCACAGGGAGGAGGATGAGGACCAGAGCAACAGAGCAGGCGGCCAGCAAGCCAGACTGACCACCTTACAAGGCCACTTCAACAAGTGTGCTCTCCTTCTTGGCTTTTTTTCAATTGAGCTTTAAGCTACATTCAATAAAGTACACATATCATAAATGTACAACTTGATTAATTTTTACATGTGTATGCACCGATGTACTCACACTGACATCAAGGTATAGGGATTTCCAGCATGCCATAAAATCTTATGACTCCTTCCAGTCAAGAATATCCCCTTCCAAAAAAAAAAAAAGAATATCCCCTTCCTTGCCTCCAAGTAACCATTATTCTGACTTCCATTGTTAAGGCAAGTTCGTGTGCCCGACGCACAGTGAGGGCAAACAAACTGAAACGTCAGAGTTTGGAGCAGAGAAACAGAAAGGTTTATTGCCAGGCAATGCAAGGAGACACGGTGGCTCATGCCCTGAAAAGCCTCGAGCTCCCCGTAGGGTTTCGGCAAAGCATTTTTCAAGGCCAGAAGAGGGTGGGGCGGGGGTCACAGGGTACGTGATCAGCTTGTGCACAATTCCCTGATTGGCTGATGGTGAGGCAGCAGGGTCTTGTCACAGGGGTTCACATTATCAGTCCTTAGGCTCTAGGAGGCCTGGGGCTCTGTGCCCATGGTCAACAAGTAGTTCTTCCATTTGATGGGGGCGGGGGAGGTCTTCACATCTGCGAAACAACTCAGGAAATTTGCATCAACTACTATTATCTAGGTACTTCAGAGAGGAGCTAAAGCAGAGGACATGGGGGAAGGCCTGTCCCAGGAAGGCCTGCTCAGTTACACTACACTATCATTATAGATCAGTTTCTTGACTTAACGTTTTGTCCCCAAGATTCATCTGTATTGTTGAAACATCACCCTCATTCTTAGCAAGTGTTGCAGACAACTTCGCTGTCCCCCTCTTTCCCACAAGCTGTTCTTTTTTATTAAAGCTATTGTAATTTGTCTTCCAATTATTTTCTCCTTCTCCTTCTTATGATGAATTCTCTTTACTTAAGGCAGTAGTTTGGCCTCCAATTATGTTAAACTTTAGTTATCTTGATAGTGAAAGCTTTGCTTTATTCAAAGTCAAGGGCAGATTTCACTTCATACCTGCAATGGGTACTCTGTAGGTAAACTATTGACCCTTCTTCCATTTTGGGTCCTCTGGTCTAAATACAGATTTGTAAACCAACACAGTGGTTGGGAAGACAAACACTTAGAGGCCCTTTGGATTCCATGTAGTCCATAGATTTGGGCAGCTGGGTTTCGTTTGCTATTTACTTCTTCCTGGCCAAAAACAAACAAGCAAAAAATAAAGCCAACTACCAAGAGAGTTTGATTGAAAAAGTAGAAAGGCAAACTAACATAAGCAATAGTGGAAAAGCAGGCAATGGCATCTGACAAAAGGAAGAGTATAATTAGGAGAGTCTGGGTTCAAGAGAAGCAGGAACGTGGTGAATAGAAGTGGTCACCTGCCTACCTTCAAAGGCCAAGGTGACTGGAAGCCTAAGAGATAGCACGTATCATTTTTTGCCCTGTGAAGCATGGAATGTTCTTTGTTCCTTGACTGGTTCAATTAATTGCATTTCTGTTCCTTTGTGCATATGGATGTCTGGGGATTTAACTCTTCCACTTCCCTGGGGCCTCCCACCATTCTTTCCCTTCCAGCCCCTGTTTTTCTGGGCCAGCCTCCTGTCCCAGCACCAGCTTGAATGGCCCCTTTCACTTCCCATCCTGATAATACTTTTACTCTGGCTATGTTACCATCCCTAGGTAAGTCCAGCTTGGATTACACCAGCCTAGGTCTTTGGAAGTCTTTTAGGTCATAACACTTACACTTAACTACTTTTTTTCTTGTGTATGTGAATGTGTTTAATTTTTAAAATACACAAAAGTAGAATAGTGTAATGGACCCTATGCACCCATCACTCAGCCCCAATGATTATGGCCAATCCTACCTCATCCACACCCCTCTCCGATCTCCCCCATCCTCTATTATTTTGAAACAAATTCTAGACATCATATTTATTTTGTAAACATTTCATTATATATCTCTAAAAGATGACTCTTTGTATAACATAACTGCATCAGTATTCTATTGCAGCTATAACAAATTACCACAAACTTAGCAACTTAAAACAACAGAAGTTTGTTATCTTACAGTTCCGGAGGTCTAAGTCCAAAATGAGTAAGCAGGGCTGTGTTTCTTTTGGAAGCCCTATAGGACTATCAGTTTCCTTGCCTTTTCCAGCTTCTAGACACCACCTGCATTCTTCGGTTTACAGCTGCTTCCTCCATCTTCAAAGCCAGCAGTACAACATCTTCAAATCTCTCTCACTCTGACCTTTGCTTCCATTGTCACATCTCCTCTGACTCTGACTCTCCTGCCCTGCCTCTTTCCTTCATAAGGACCCTGTGATTACACTGGGCACACCGGATAATCCAAAATAATTTCCCCATACAAGATCATTAACTTAACCACATCTGCAAAGTCCCTTTTGCCACACATTCACAGGCTCCAGGGATTAGGATGTGGACATCTTTGGAGAAAGGCATTATCCTGTCTACCACAATAACGCAATGAGCTAAGCAATTAGAAATAGTTTCTTAATATCATCAAATATCCACTCCCTGTTCAAATTTCCAACTATCCCATAAAGTATCATACTTCTTCCACAGCTTTAGAAAAAAAAAAAAAAAGGATGCAAGTAAGATCCACAAGTTTGGATGGTAAGACTTTGGAGTCCCTTTTCATCTATAGGTCGCTTCTCCATCTCTCTATTTTTTTTCCCCTTGCAATTTGATAGTTGAAAAATTCTGGGTACCTCCCTGATAGCGCAGTGGTTGAGAATCCGCCTGCCAATGCAGGGGACACGGGTTCGAGCCCTGGTCCGGGAGGATTCCACATGCCGCGGAGCAACTAAGCCCGCGCGCCACAACTACTGAAGCCAGTGCTCCTAGAGCCCGTGTTCCGCAACAAGAGAAGCCACCGCAATGAGAGGCCCACGCACTGCAACGAAGAGTGGCCCCTGCTCGCCACAACTAGGGAAAGCCTGCACGCAGCAATGAAGACCCAATGCAGCCAAAAATAAATAAATAAATAAACTTACTAAAAAAAAAAGAAAGAAAAATCCTAGCTCCCCAAAACACATTACAGAAACTCAAAAACAAAGGCTTACCCTTTAAGAATATATAAATTTATTCCTTTGAAATAACAGGGTAAGTTAAGAATGCTTTGGGGGGCTTTCCTGGTGGCGCAGTGGTTGAGAGTCCGCCTGCCAATGCAGGGGACACGGGTTCGTGCCCTGGTCCGGGAAGATCCCACATGCCACGGAGCGGCTGGGCCCGGGAGCCATGGCCGCTGAGCCTGCGCGTCCGGAGCCTGTGCTCCGCAACGGGAGAGGCCACAACAGTGAGAGGCCCGCATACCGCAAAAAAAAAAAAAAAAAAAAAAAAAAAAAAGAATGTTTTGGAATCCACACAATCTCTCATCAAGATTTAGGAAGGATTTTTAAAAATGGAGAACAATAGCAACAGCAATGTTGAGTTAATGAGCAAACTGATGGAAAGAATAAAAAGCAATACTATGGACACTTGGGCATTCAAAGGCTTGAATTCAGAAAGACATAACCACAATTCAAACATTCTAGACAGGTTTTATAGCAGTATCTCTATTCCAAAGGTACATGATTTCCAAACAGGGTCTATCATGAGGGTATTAGAGAAAGCATGGGGAGTCAGGGGACGTGGGTTAAATTTGGCTCTGCTCCTTTCTGGGACTGGGACTGATTTAAAGTGCACCAGACTCTAAAGTGAATGGAAAACAACCCCACCAGCCGGCCATAAGCCCCTCTCAGGCTGGTCTAAAGCCAGTATCTGGCATTGTAATCCATCTGCAGGATACCCTGGGGACATTCAGTCCTCATTCAGGAAGGAAGTATTTACTGAGCCTACTACATGCAGATCATGTGCTAGATGCATACAATCTGCAGACAAGTAAAGAAGGATCTTAATGTTAAGAGCTATCAGTGAAGTTAACACACCAATTATAGGCACCAACAGGTATTTATTCACTTGTTAAGCAAATGGACTCTTACCTGTGTTTATGTAAATGAATAAAAATAACCCTTCATACAAAATCCTGTAAACTTTGAATATAGGACACAGTGAAATCAGACAAGCCAACATGAAATTCACTCAGAGAATATTTTCCTCCTTTTCTTAAAGAAGTTCCTTAGCTCCTAGCTTTTGGAAATTTCCACCAAACTCTCCTTCACACATTCCCAGCAAGTTGTCTTTCCAAACCATGCCTCTAGGCATCTGGAGGGAGGGAGCCAGTCAACCACATGGTTTAAAGCCCAGGGTCCTGCAGACCTCTAACAGCATAGCACTCTCAATGGCCTCTCTTCTCCCCTCTAGTGCTGGGGACCTCAACCCAGGTGCTTGAGAAAAGAAGATGGAAAGTTGTGGTTTTGTGGGTTGCTTTGTGTAAACCCACAGTGTGCAAACCTTTTTTATTATATAGTGTCGGCTAGGAAAGGGGGAAAAAAATACCAGGCCTAAGTCCACGAACTTCCAAAGCACGACACAACACGTTAAAGGTTTAGTATCATGAACAATCAGGTCCTTGTCGTCTACCCATTTGCTAGCAAGTTTCCACAAATAACAGGCAAGCTCAAAACTTTCATAAAACGTTTTGGCAGTGCAGGATGGGCCAGCTTTTTGGCCGTCTCTCTAAGGAAATGACTGCAAATGTTTTTTGGTGTGAACAACCTTAAGTATTTTAAATCCTTGGTAAATAGAGTTGCCAACAGTCCCAAATATGTTTTACTATTTCTGAATTGGACATTCAGGATTATTTTAAGGGGATATTTTTCAACAACAAATATTTCAATAAATGAGTTATCCTAATTCCCTTTCTCAAATATTAGTGACTTTGGAAAACTTTGTAAATGAGAAACAAACTTTAGTAGCCAAATTGCAGAGGATGACATAAATAATAATTTCCTAGAAAGCATACTTAAAGAGAACATGATTCTATTGAGGCTTCCAAAAATAATATACACCCGCAGTTTTGACCACATGAGAACGCTGATTTCTAAATCAAAGGTTTGACACACCAGTATAACTTACTAAACTGAAATGATTCTAGAGTTCTTTCTGCAAGTTATCCTGAAGGACGTTTGTTCTAAATCTGGTTTCCAATATGGTAGTCACTAGCCACATGTAGCTATTTTAAAAAATTTTTAATTTATATTGGAACATAGTCGATTAACAATGTTGTGTTAGTTTCAGGTGTACTGCAAAGTGATTCAGTTATACATATACATGTATCCTTTTTCAAATCACGTGTAGCTATTTTGAATTAAACTAATTAAAATGAAATAAAATTAAAAATTCAGTCCCTCAGTCACACTAGCCTCCTTTCAAGTGCTGTATAACTACATGTGGCTAGCGGATGTCATACTGGATAGTGCAGAACATTTCCATCTCAAAGAAAATCTATTGAACTGAGTTGTTCTAAATCCTTATTACTCAAAAGGTGGGCCAGCAGCTTCAGCATGTGAGAGCTTGTTTGTCTTTTTCTTTTTTTTAATTTTTTGGCTGCACCGAGCAGCATGTGGGATCTTAGTTCCTCAACCAGGGATCAAACCAGCGCCCCCTGCAATGGAAGCGTGGAGTCTTAACCACTGGACAGCCAGGGAATTCTGAGAACTTGTTGAAAAGACAGAATCCATGCCCCACACCAAATGCACTGAATCAGAATCTCCATTTTTTTAATTAATTAATTTTATTTATTTATTTTTGGTTGCGTTGGGTCTTCATTGCTGCGCACAGGCTTTCTCTAGTTGTGGTGAGCGGGGGCTACTCTTCGTTGCGCTGCGTGGGCTTCTCATTGTGGTGGCTTCTTTTGTTGCCGAGCACGGGCTCTAGGCGCGCAGGCTTCAGTAGTTGCGGCACGTGGGCTCAGTAGTTGTGGCTCGAGGGCTCTAGAGCTCAGGCTCCGTAGTTGTGGCACACTGGCTTAGTTGCTCCGCAGCATGTGGGATCTTCCTGGACCAGGGATCGAACCCTTGTCCCCTGCATTGGCAGGTGGATTCTTAACCACTGCGCCACCAGGGAAGTCCTGGGAGTGCAGAGTCAACCACTGGACCACCAGGGAAGTCCCAAGAATCTTCATTTTTAACAAGTCGCCCAGGCGATTTGTGTACATAGTTTGAGGAGCATTGATCTAAATCAGTGTTTCCCAGACCTGGCTTGGTCATGAGAATCACCTAGTGCACTCATGAATCACTCAGGGTCCAGGGCCTTGCTCTAGATCTACTAAATTTGACTCTTCAGAACAGGTGCTTGGGAATCTGTATGTTTAATAAGCACTCTAAGTAATTCTTATTACTCTGGAATTGGGCACTGATATTTCTTCAGAACTCCCCAGGATTCTGATGGGCAGCCCAGGTTAAGAACCACCGCTATAAATTATTAGATCTCAAAACTACTTCCGGTCTTAAAATTGGGTATTAGATTTTTAAATAGATGAAAAATGAAATGACATTAAAAGTAAATCTAGGGACTTCCCTGGTGGTGCAGTGGTTAAGAATCCACCTGCCAATACAGGGGACACGGGTTCGAGCCCTGGTCCAGGAAGATCCCACATACCGCGGAGCAACTAAGCCCATGTGCCACAACTACTCAAGCCCATGTGCTCTAGAGCCCTTGCTCTGCAACAAGAGAAGCTACTGTAATGAGAAGCCCCTGCTAGCCACAACTAGAGAAAGACCACGTGCAGCAACGAAGACCTAACACAGCCCCAAAAAAACTAATCAATTAATTAATTTTAAAAAAGTAAATTTAACAGTCTATGCAGTTTAGAAACACAGCTAAAGAGCTTGTTGTGTATTCCACGAGCTAAAACAGGAAGCACTGATATAAAGTTTTGGCTACTTTGCCAATTTCTATGTTATATAATCAGAATTCTATATGGTACTTTTTTGGTTTTGTTATGTTTTATCTATTTTTTTATGTCTTGGCTTTCTAAATAAAATGACTAGCTCGAGGATAAAAATAAGATTTTCTAATTTTTGGAGCCTATGACTCCTACCACAAAATATACACTTGTTGACTCATATTAACCGATAATGAGACCCAGATAAAACAAAGCCACAGTATTTTAATAGCAACAGCAGCAGATAAGAAAGTCCCAGAAAAAAGACTACCCACCCATGAAGAACTAACAGTCCTAAAGATATGAGTGGGTAACAAAAAGAGAAGTGTCAAAACATGATAGGGAAGTGTCCAGAGTCAGAAAACAAAAGTTTGTTGTTTCTAAGATATTAATTTTATTATTATGCTTTATAACTTAACTTTTATAGCCCTAGATGCCTAGAGTAGAAAATAAGAAAGACTTAAAATTAATTAGTTAACTGTCCAACTTAAGAAGTTAAAAAAAAAAGAAAGAATAAACCCAAGGAAAGTAGAAGGAAAGAAAAAAACAAGTGAGAATATCAATGAAATGAAAAACAAAGAATAGAGACTAGCAAAGCTGAAACTTGGTTCTTAAAACAACAACAACAACATTAGAAATGATTCATATAGTCAATCAGTTTTCTCCAGATTAATCTGTAGATTCAGTGCAATTCCAGTCAAAATTCCAATGGGTTTTTTTCAAGAATTCCAATAAGCTGATTATAAACTTTCTATCAAGCTTTCTCACCCTTGACAGTGTTGACATTTGGGGCTGAATAACTTTTGTCCTGGGAAGTTGTCCTGTGTGCATTGTAGGATGTTTTGTAGTATCCCTGGCCTCTACTTACTATATACTAGTAGAAACCTACCCGCTACCCCATTGCAAGTTGTGACAATCAAAAATGACTACACGGGCTTCCCTGGTGGCGCAGTGGTTGAGAGTCCACCTGCCGATGCAGGGGACACGGGTTCGTGCCCCGGTCCGGGAAGATCCCACATGCCATGGAGCAGCTAGGCCCGTGAGCCATGGCCGCTGAGCCTGCGCGTCCGGAGCCTGTGCTCCGCAATGGGAGAGGCCACAACAGTGAGGGGCCCGCGTACCGCAAAAAAAAAAAAAAAAAGACTACAGACATTGCCAATGCGGTGGCAGGGGTGGGGGCGGGGGTGATAAAATCTCTTCCAGAAGAGAACGACAGCTTTATAGCTTTAAAGGGAAAGGACCAAAAATAGCCAGAATACTTCTACAGTAGAACAGGCCTGGTCCCCCAGATCTCAGAACTAATTATGAAGCTATAGTAATTAGGACAACTATATGGTCCTAGAATAGACCATCAAACCCAGATATAGTCCTCCTTCCAAATTACAAACTAGGAGAAGATATTTTCAATCCACACAACTAGAATATATAAAGAACTCCTACAAATAAATAAGAAAAGCACAAGCAATCAAATAGAAAAATGGGCAAAAGGCATTGTTATGGACTGAACGTTTGTGTCCCCCCAAAATCCATATGTTGAAATCCTAACCCTCAATGTGACGGTATTGGGAGGTGGAGCTTTTAGGAGGTGATTAGGTCATGAGGGTGGAGCCCTCATAAATGAGGTTAGTGCCTTTATAAAAGATACCCCAGAGGGCTCCCATGCGAGGACACAACAAGAAGATGATCATGTATGAATGTGGAAGTGGGTTCTCACCAGACACCAAATTGGCCAGTGCTTTGATCTTGTACTTCCTAGCCTCCAGATCAGTGAGAAATAAATTTCTGTTGTTTATAAGCCACCCGGTCCATGGTATCTGTTATAGCAGCCCAAAAGGACTAAGATAGGCAAGAACATACATTTCACAGAAGACAAAACACATATGACCAATTAGCATGTGAAAAGCTGTTAAATATCATTAATGATCAGGGAAATTCAAATCAAGACCAAAATAAGATACTATTTTCCACGTATTAATTGGCAAAAATTTTAAAGTCTAACAATATCAAGTGTTGAGAATGATATATTTCAAAAGAATTGTTGCTGTTAGGTGTGTATATTGATATAATCATTATAGAAGATAGTTTCACCTTATATCATGAAGTTGAACAATCACATGCTCTATGATACAGTAATTCTATTCCTAAATTTATCCCAGAGAAACTCTTACACATGTATACTTGGAGACGTATATGATCATAGTAGCATTGTTCACTATAGCGAAAATCTGAAAATAACTCAAATATGCATCAATAGAAGACTGGATTGATCAACTGTAATATATTCATACAATAGAATATTATAGCCAGTCAAAATGAGTAAGCTATAGCAACACATACCAACAAGGACAAATCTTAGCAACATAATGTTAAGTGAAAAGAGTAAGTGCAAATATGTCATACAACTTGATACCCTTTTTAAAAGTTAAAAACAACTAAAATTAAAAATGGACTTTTAGGTCTGAATATAGATGAGATCAAGGAAAGCAAGAGGAAGATCTAAATAGACATTTCTCCAAAGAAGATATACAGATGGCCAAAAAGCACATGAAAAGATGCTCAACATCACTAGTTATTAGAGAAATGCAAATCAAAACTACAGTGAGGTATCACCTCACACTGGTCAGAATGGCCATCATCAAAAAACCTACAAACAATAAATGTTGGGGACTTCCCTGGTGGTGCAGTGGTTAAGAATCCGCCTGCCAATGCAAGAGTCACGGGTTCGAGCCCTGGTCCAGGAAGATCCCACATGCAGTGGAGCAACTAAGCCTGTGCGCCACAACTACTGAAGCCTGCACGCCTACAGCCCGTGCTCCACAACACGAGAAGCCACTGCAGTGAGAAGCCCGCACACCACAAGGAAAACTAGCCCCCACTCACCGCAACTAGAGAAAGCCCACACACAGCAATGAAGACCCAACGCAGCCATAAATAAATAAACAAATAAATAAAATTATTTAAAAAAATAAATCAATGCTGGAGAGGGTGTGGAGAAAAGGGAACACTCCTACACTGTTGGTGGGAATGTAAATTGGTACAGCCACTATGGAGAACAGTATGGAGGTTCCTTAAAAAACTAAAAATAGAACTACCATATGACCCAGCAATCCCACTAGTGGGCATATACCCTGAGAAAACCATAATCCGAAACAATACATGCACCCCAGTGTTCAATGTAGCAGTAATTACAGTAGCCAGGACATGGAAGCAACCTAAATGTCCATCGACAGAGGAATGGATAAAGAAGATGTGGCACATATATATACCATGGACTATCACTCAGCCATAAAAAAAGAACAAAATAATGCCATTTGCAGCAACATGGATGGACCTAGAGATTATCATACTGAGTGAAGTAAGTCAGACACAGAAAGACAAATAGCATATGATAATCGTTTATATGTGGAATTTTTAAAAAAGGGTAAAAATGAACTTATTTACAAAACAGAAGTAGAGTTATGGATGTAGAAAACAAACTTATGGTTACCAGGGGGTAAGGGGGGGCAGGGATAAATTGACATATACACACTACCATATATTAAATACATAAGTAATAAGAACCTGCTGTATAGCACAGGGAACTCTACTCAATACTCCGTAATGGCCTATATGGGAAAAGAATCTAAAAAAAAAAAAAAAAAAGAGTGGATACATGTATATGTATAACTGATTCACTTTGCTGTACACCGGAAACTAACACAACACTGTAAATCAACTATAGTCCAATAAAAATTTTTAAAAAATGAAAGGAAAGCAAGAGAATGACTAACAAAGGATTCAGATGCTTAGCTCAGCTCAGGAGGAGCAGAGTGATGAAACAGCTGAAGACCACATAGCTGGATGTACGTTGTTGTACAAGTCCTAGCTTTCATATTAGATGGTAGGTTCACTGCTGCTTACTTAATTGTAAATTTTATTAGATAGATGGATGGATAGACAGATAGACATAGTAGTTAGAAAGTGTCATGAATGGAATAATGATGAGAGTAGTCCTGAACCAAGGATTAAAATTAATCCAAATTAAAAAAAAATTAATGCAAATCTGTGTATCTAAGGTCCATTAAAAACATGTCACATATAAAATATTTCATAATTAAAGAAAATAGAAAAATAAGAAAGCACACACTCACTTGAACCTGTGCATGTATTTCTGAAAAACTGTACACAACATTTTTTTTTGCCAGTGGAACGGAATCAAATTCCAAATGTCTTACTGGACCTTGTCTTTTGTTGCTATTTTTGTTTTTATGAGCAACCCTATAACAAATCTTTCTGTAAGGTAAATAACCACTCTGCTGTGCATATAGTTATCTCCTAATTTACATATTTAGTAAGTTTCCGCTTTCAGCCACGCTCTGACCTCTCTATCTCTGTCTGTCTGTCTGTCTGTCTCTCTCTCTCTCTATATATATATATACATATAAATCCTCTACATATATAATCTCCTTCATACAAATAGCTACCCAGGGGACCTCCCACAACTTTCCTCTCCCAACTTTGACAGATAGGGTTTCCATCCCCTCAACCCAGCTTACCCTTCTCCAGCCTAGCATCTCTCTCACACTTCACTGATCCCGGCTTCTCATCGCATCTCATTGCCTGTGCAGGTCTATGCTTTTTTTTTTTTGCGGTACGCGGGCCTCTCACTGTTGTGGCCTCTCCCGTTGCGGAGCACAGGCTCCGGACGCGCAGGCTCAGCGGCCATGGCTCACGGGCCCAGCCGCTCCACGGTACGTGGGATCTTCCCGGACCGGGGCACGAACCCGTGTCCCCTGCATCGGCAGGCGGACTCTCAACTACTGCGCCACCAGGGAAGCCTGGTCTATGCTTTTTGAATGCACAGCTCCTTCTCCATCCCCAACAACCACACCCCAGTCCCTATTTCTTCACTCGAGACCAGGCCTATTCCTTTCTTCACTCAACAAATATTTACAAATATACTTTCACTATATTCAATGCACTGAATTAGGTACAATGGGAGATATAATGTGAACCAAAGAAGCCCTGCCTCAGGAACATGCAGACCAGTGGAGGAGATGACACACATACAGCAGAAATAATTACAAGGGAGAAGGTAATGTGTCAAGTCTTGGACACAGCTATAAAATCAACACTGATCCAGATCCCAGGATGAATGTGACCTAAGGCAGGAAGCATTTAACAGTCTCCAGTCACCTGCAAGGCTGGACATAGGCATTCATCTGCCTTTTCGCATTATTTGGTTCTCACTTTGTCACTGCACCCTAGGTCCTGTTCTGGAAACTTGCTTAACATCTCAGTCCCCTACTAGGGGCTCCACACCTTATCATTCAATTCTACCTTGGCCTCCGCCCCTCATTTTTGGTTCTAGTAACTTTTACAGTATGATATCTTTTCATTAGCCTGGGGTCCATGCAAGAACTGGGGAACTGCCCCTAACCTGCAGCTACTAGATGGGATATAGAGAAAGGTGGGATCAAAATCAGAATCAGGGTCCAGTCAGGAAACGGGAACCACACCAGCGATTTGAACAGGGAAAACTGAATATAAAGAATTGTTAACTTGGCAAAGGGTGGTTAACTACTGAAATATAGAGAACTGAAAGGTGTAACAGAAATAACACTGCGGGGATTCCCTGGTGGCGCAGTGGTTAAGAATCTGCCTGCCAATGCAGGCGACAGGGGTTCGAGCCCTGGTCCGGGAAGATCCCACATGCTGCAGAACAACTAAGCCCATGCACCAGAACTACTGAGCCTGAGCTCTAGAGCCTGTGAGCCACAACTGCTGAAGACTGCGCACCTAGAGCCCGTGCTCCGCAACAAGAGAAGCCACCGCAATGCGAAGCTCACGCACTGCAACAACGAGTAGCCCCCGCTCGCCGCAATTAGAGAAAGCCCGCGCACAGCAACGAAGACCCAACGCAGCCAAAAATAAATAAATAAAATAAAATTTAAAAAAGAAAGAAAGAAAGAAATAACACTGCGGAAAGAGGCTACCACTTCCAGGGCTGAGGGAAAAGTAAACAAAGAAGGAACTTAGAAAATTCGAGGATATTCACCCCCCTCCACTCCCACTCCCCCAGAGCTGAGATTCAAACCTCTAGGTGATAGTGCGACGGCTGCAGGAACACATCAATCCACCAGAAGGAGGAAGAAACCCACTGGAGGCGGCTAGGCAGAACTGTAAGAGCAGCGCCCTGCCGAGAGAACACCACAGCGACCACTTGCTCACAGCAGTGGGAAGAAACAAATAAGCAAACCGGAAGCAGAAAAGTCCTCTGGCGCCCCCTATTGGCAGAGCCTAACATGGAACCAGCTGCCAAAGGAGAAAATAGGGTTTGCAGAGACCAGCTCTGGTACTATTGTACAAAGTAGGAAAAAGAAGGTTGGGTTTGGAGCCAACAGTCAATAAATTAGTAACTGAGACACTGGCATTCATCTAAACTTAGATGTGGGAATAAGGGAAGTTAGACAAGAAACAGGATAAGCTTGAAATCGCAAGTAGGAATCTTTGGCCACCAATCAAAGCCTGACAAAACTCCATTAACCTCATTGGCAAGCAGGGAAATGTAAATTAAAGCCACAGTGGGATACCACTACAAACCCACCAGGTTGGCAAAAATGTTAATTTGCAGTCTTTTAAAAGAATGTCAATTATACATCAATAAAAAGGTGTTTTTAAAAAAAAGACTGACCTTATCAGGTTTTGAGAATAAAGTGGAGCATAGGAACTCTCATACACCCACTGGTGGGAGTATAAATTAGTACAAATGCTTTAGAGAACAGTTTGGCATTATCTAATAAAGTGGAAGATAAACATAGCCTATGGCCCAGCAGTTCTACTTCTATGTATATACCCCAGAAGAACTTGTGCATGCACATCATAGACAAATAAACTGTTAAGAATGTTCATGGCAACATGATTTGTAATAGCCCCCAAAATGAAAACCCAAGTCCATCTATAGTAAAATAGAAATATATATTGTGGTATAATCATTCAATGGAATAAATACTCAATAGCAACGAAAATACACAGCTACACACTGGGATGTGGATGAAGCCTCAAAAACATAATGTTAAAAAAAAGAAGTGGGACTTCACTGGTGGTCCAGTGGCTAAGACTCCGTGCTCTCAATGCAGGGGGCCCAGGTTCGATCCCTGGTCAGGGAACTAGATCACACATGTCACAACTAAGAGTTTGCATGCCACCACTAAAGATCCCACATGCCACAACTAAAACCCAGCACAGCCAAATAAATAAATAAATATTTTTAAAAAATAAAAGAAGAAGAGAGAGAGAAAGATAACCCAAATGGTATGATTCCATTCAGACAATACTCAATCCAGGATGCATACCTGGGGGTAAAACAAAACAAAGAAACTTGAAAAACAAGGACATGATTTTCAGGAGCTAGGAGTTACCTCTGGGGAGGTTGGGGGTCATGGTCAAGTAGGTTGCATGTGGAGAACGTCTGTCAGGTTCTATTTTATTGACATGGGTGACAGTTACCCCGTATTTGGTTTTGGGTTTAAAATACATGTGTTTGTCATACATTTTATATGTATATTATATTTCATAATTTTAAAAGAGAAAGCACAAAAAAGCAAGAAACATTGTCTGTAATCCACCACTTGGGAATACAAATAGTTTATTTTTTAATGGATTTCCTTCCTGTTCTTCTCTTTTCCTGGGCATAAATACCCTTTTTTTGCTTCGTGTGTTTTTACAAAATTGAAATTATACTGCAAAACTTACAAAATCGAGATCAAAACTGGTTTTTTCTCTTTATTAATATTTTGCCCTAATCTTATTGGAGTTCTTTGAAAGACCAATGTCCTATAGTGGTAGAGGTAGAAGACATTGTGTAGGAGGTTGTCTGGGTGATGGGCAAGGTACTAGAGAAGGCAGCTTACTTTTCTTTTTTAAGAAGCTTAGAATACCTAATGTCTTTTAGAATGAGTGCAACCAACACGTCATGTGTATTTGGGTTAAATAGGACTTTGTATGCAGACCTAACCATTGACCCAACAAAATATGCTGAAACCTGGTACATTTGAAGAACAGTGAAAAGTTAATTGAGAGTGAAGCACTGGATATGTAAGAAGTGGCAGAAAATTTGTCTGAAGTGGTAGATGGAGCCAGATTGTGAAGGGTTTTCTAATGTTAATGATATTGGATTTGGATTAATCCTATAGGTAACAGGTAGCCAGGAGAGCATTTTTTTCCTTTTTAAAAAATTTAAATACATTTTTAATTTTAGTATAGTTTCAGATCTCCATAAAAGTTGTGAAGATAGTACAGAAAGTTCTCATATACCACATACCCAGTTTTCCCTATTGTTAACAACTTACATTGGTAAGGTACATTTGTCACAACTAATGAACCAATACTGATGCATTATTATTATAAACTACAACCCATGGTTTATTCAGATTTCCTTAGTTTTTACTTAATGTCTTTTTTCTGTTCCAAAATCCCATCCAGGCGACCATATCACATTTAGTCATCATGTCTCCTTAGGCTCCTCTTCTCTATGACAGTTTCTCAGACTTTTTGTGGTTTTGATGACCTTGACAGTTTTGAGGAGGACTGGTCAGGTATTTTGTAGAATGTCCCTCCACTGGAATTTGTCTTGTGCTTTTCTCATGATTACATAGGGTTATGCATTTCTGTCAAGAAGAACACAGAGGTAAAATGTCATTATTATCACATTATATTAAGGGAACATACTATCAACATGGCTTATCACTGGTGTTGTTGACCTTGATCAACTGGCTGAATAGTGTTTACCAGGTTTCTCCACTATAAAGTTATTCCTCTCACCCCTGATCCCCCACAATTTCCATACCATACTCTTTGGAGAGAAGTAATTTAGTGCAGCCTGCTCTCAAGAGGGGTGTGTGTGTGTGTGTGTGTGTGTGTGTGTGTGTGTGTCAAGCTCCACCTTCTTGAGGGTGGAGTATCTACATAAATTATTTGCAATTTTTCTGCATGGGAGATTTATCTCTTCTTCAGGGAAGAATTTTAAGCAAAGAAATTGTACTGTCAGATTTGGTTTGGGGAGGGAAAATTTAACAGCAGTGTGAAGAAGGGGATAGAGTAGGGAAAGGCAGAGGACCAAAGGATCAGATAAGACACTCTTGGGACAGACTAGGCCAGAGACACAGAAGTGGTCCTGGGAATAGAGAAGAGGGTCCTACAGGATTTGTGGAGGGGGTGGGAGGGAGGAGACAAAATGCCAGAAGTGGAGAGAATAATAAGTCCATGTTCAGTTTAACTGAGATATCAAGGAAGAAGTATCAAGTAGCTTGAGAGAATTCTTAGTGAAGAGCTCTGATCACAGATAGAGTTAAACTGTTGGCAGTTGTAAGCTGGCACCTCGAAGGTGAAGCCATAGGAAGAGCTGGGATCATCCAAGGAGAACACATATTTGAAGAAGAAAAGAGGAACAAAGGAAGAAATTCTGGGAACACCAATTATGTGGAACAATATTTGCCAAGTTCCAAATCAATAGCTGAATAATTTTGGAACATTCATGCATTTGCTTGCACCAGTTCAAGAAATGGCTAATAATCAAGAACATATTTTGGTACTGCTTTCTCTCTTTATGTAATTCAGAAAACTTTTCATGTGGATGTTATAAAGAGACATAGTTCATCCAAAAATGTATGAAGCATGCCAGTGTAATTTATTTATGTAGAGTACCAGTAAAAAAAAAATCAAGATTTGTGGGTTCTTTTTCAGATCAAAACAAATACTATTGCTCAGAGCAGGAACTAAAGAAAATACAAAGTTAGAGATTTAAGAGTAGACTCTGCTTTTTAAACTATTCTTTTAATAAATTTTAAATTGTGCAATATTTAAGACATTCAAGAATGATGAATTAGAAGTGGTAAGAATAATCATTTTTGTCTTTTTCCCTATTTAAAGGAAAGTTTTCAAAGTTTCACATTAAAATGCTATTTGCCTTGCATGTTTTTGTAGTTTAACTCAACTAAATCTCTGGAGAATAGAAGATATTGTAGAAAAAGTGTCATATCATGGAAAAAAACATTAGACTAGTTATCAGAAAACCCAGGATCCATTTCTGATTCTCTTACTAATTGGGCAGTCATACGGCATTGGCATTTCTGGGTCTCGGTTTCCTCATCGATAAAAATGAGGTGGGGGGGATCCACCTACCCATCCAAAGATAGTTGAAAGGCTGAAAAGAAACAGATGACACTACTTGAGAAAATATAAAACACTATAAAAAACAAGACATTATTATTATTATTGAAAAAATTCTGAGAGCATATTAAGGAAAAGAATAAGGACTGGAATATCAAGAAGAGAAAGATAAGAAAGCCTCAGCTTTTACTATTCCTTCATTCATTCCATTTATTGAGCACAACTACCATGGAATATTGTTTGGTGCTGAGGAACTCTGAGTTTTGAAAGGCCGGTAAACAAGTAAACTGATACCTACAGAAGTAAGGAAGGTCTACTATGAGAAAAGTGACTAATTCTGCCTGGGAAAATAAAAGTAGGCTTCTCAGAGGAGGTGACATTTGAACTGGATCTTGATAGATGAACTGGAGTTTTCAGGAGAGAAAATTTCGGGCAAGAGACAAAGAAGTCGCTATAGCCCCTATAAAGGACTGAGGGGGAAAATGTACAAATATATCATAGAGTTTTGTAAGGGTGGGCAAGGTGAGTTTGGGGCTTTATGAGACACTCAGCGAACACGCAAATGACCTGTCTCATCAGGATGTAGATGAGTGTTTTTTTTTTTTAAGCTCTTTTTGTAAAAGGACTTAAGTCTAATCGGTTTCAAAATTCTGTACATGTGGCAGACTCCAGGCTGGAAGGCCTTCTGACAAAGGCTATTTGTATAACTAATTTGTGTTGTATTTTTCACATTAAAAAAATCCTTATAATAGTTTAAATGATAAGGATTTTGATGAACAGTGAAAACGTTTACTAGTCACATCTTGATCAGATTAATGTCATGCTCTTTTTCTTTTCAAGTTAAAAGATGTTATATTTCATTTCTCTAGTTAAAAAATATGCATTAGGCAAGCCATAGCAATCAAGCCACCCCTCCTTTCCTAGCTACAAAGTTAGCTTCACACAAAACTTTCACTCACACAAAAACTTTCTTAATGGTCTGGGAGCAGTGAAAAACATTTTTCTAAAAGCAACCTAAAAGTTGCTGAAAAGTTAGACATTCTCCTCTGTGCTCTTTTGCTGCTTAAATTCTAATAATGGTAAGAGTTTGCCCACCTGTCAGAATAAAAGCAAAGCTAACATTTGATGGCATTCAATTAAATACGAAAAGGCTGAGATAACTCAGTTTCCTAGTCTAAAGGAGGTACTTAATGGATGGCTAGAGAGCAATCAAAATTAACATAGAAAGACTCCTAAACATAGACCCAAGATCAAAAAGAAATGAATACTATTAGAAATTCACCAGAATCTAGACCCCATGCGGAGGGTTGGCTGACAGAAAGTATCCCAGGATACACCAGTGTGGTGTGATTTAAGAAAGACTGATGCTAAGATTATAATCCTTTCTCAACCTAAAATATAAAGGAAAATTTCCAGTAAACCTGGGAACTATAATGTGTACAATGAGATTTTGTAATGACAAATGCAAGCAGAGAACGGACCTTGCGGATTCTTTAACAAAAGAAGAGGGTTAAATCTCAGAACTAGAATTTAATAATACCCAACTAGAGATAACACTTCACCAGATATCAAAATGTTCTCTACAACAAGGTACTGATGAAGAAACCAAATCAATGAAACAGGATAAGGAGTTTGGAAATAGACTCATATATGTGAAAAGTTAGCATACGATAAAGGTGGTATTTCAAAGGACAGCCTGGTCAGAAGTGTTGAAATGATTAGCTATCCATTGGGGGAAAAAAGGACTCCTACTCCACACGATAAACAAAAAGGAATTCCAGATGGATTGAGGGTGTAACTGTAAAAATAAAAATCTCTGAAAATAGTAAAGGTATACATATGGGAACATGTTTGTAAACCTGATGCAGAGTTGTTCATCCTGAGGAAGAAAAGAGTTCACAAACCATCAAGGGAAATATTCATAATTTTGACTAAGTAATAACTAAACGTTCTGTCCCATTTTAAAAGACACTAAAGGTTTAAAGACAGACTGTAGACTAGTACAAAATATTTGTAACACAAATTACAGTCACATAATTAATTTCCATAATATATAAAGAACCAGAGTTTAAGAAAAAAGATTACCACTTATGCATAGATGACTTACACACACATTTTTATGCTCATTCCAGGCCTCTCTTGTGAGTGCCAGACACCTGTACTCACCTTCTACTTGACATCTCTTGCATGACTCAAAGGCTCTTCAAACTCATCAGGCCTTAAACTGAATTTATGATCTTCCCACACATACCGGGTCTTCTCCAACATTCTTTTTTCTCCATGAAAATATCAATCTACCATTTTTATTTTTTCAATTGGAGTTGAAAGAATCAATTGATCCTACCAGTGCTCTGAGTATCAAGTCTATCAATTGATTCCCAGAAATCAATCAACCAGAAAGCTACGAGTCAACCTTGGTGTCTCCCTCTCTGTCATCCACCATTTCCAATCCTTCACTAAGCCTTGTCAATTGCACCTCCTTAATAGTTTTTAAGTCCATCCACTTCACCCTATCTCCAGCACTACCTCCCTCATCCAAGCCATCTGACCTTGGCTACTGCAATAGCTTCCTAGCTGGTCCCCATATATCCACTCTGTCCTCCTAGATTCCTGTTCTTCTCAATGTAGTCTAAGTGATCTACTCAAAAGCAAATCTACTCTTACCACTCAGACTCTGGTCTTTAAATGCCACTCTCCATTAAAAGGAACCAGGACTCCATGGAGAAATGGCTGATTCCAGGTCAGTGGCATGAAATGCATGAGATAACCCTTTTCCTGCCAGGTAGCAAGGAAGCTATCAAAGACTAAGAAGTCTGTCAGAAGGAAACAGGAAGAAAAAAAAAAAAAGAAGCAGGAACCACCTTAAGTGGTCCCCATTGGCCTAAAAGGAGACAATTTGGGCATAAAACATAATGATAGAATGGATTAAAACACATTGAGTGTATAAAATCCATGAGCTCGAATTGATAATATGAAAAGAGAAAGCCAAAACAAACAAATAGACTTACTAGTTGCCATTGGAAGTAGCTTGGTCATCAACACCTTGCTTTGAAAACTGGTAATGAAGGGGAAAGGATTAGTCTTTATTAAGAATAATAACCCTGTTTTAGGATTGCCAAATAGTCCTAATTGATGGAAAAAAGTTCCCCACAGAAGAATTACAGCTAATAAGCACAAGAGGCATGACAGAATTATAAAATCTCCACTTTTGACACGCCTAATGAAATAACTGATACAGATAATAATCATCAAGGGGTGATAAAACCATTACAGGAAAGGCGGCCGTGGAACTAGACGATATCAGGAGACCAAAGTATCACGTCATTGATCACTCACTGTAAAGGACAAGCATCTTTACAATGGATGGATCAGACTGTCATCACCTGAACCCAGTGTTCAGTCTAAAAGAGGGATGACATACATTTTATGCATCTTGATGTGATCAAGATGAAGTACATAGAATTGCCTATGAAATGCTGTGTTCTCTAAACCATTGAGCCTTAATCCAATCGAGCCTTTAGATCTAACTTCTACTTTAGAGGAAATATGAGGGATAGAGGAACAAATTAAACACATAATGAGGAAGTAACCAGACTAATTCAGAGGGTTAAATATTCCATGAGACAACTCACCTGGTTTCCTCCAAAAGTCAAGGCATGAAACAAAAAGAGGGAGCGAAGACTGTTGTAAAGTAAAAGAGATTTAAAAGGCTTAATAGGGCTTCCCTGGTGGTGCAGTGGTTAAGAATCCACCTGCCAGCGCAGGGGACACGGGTTTGAGCCCTGGTCCGGGAAATCCCACATGCCGTAGAGCAACTAAGCCCATGCACCACAACTACTGAACCTGCGCTCTAGAGCCCGTGAGCCACAACTACTGAAGCCCACGTGCCACAATCACTGAAGCCCGCGTGCCTAGGGCCTGTGCTCCTCAATAAGGGAAGCCACCTCAATGAGAAGCCCACGAACCGCAACGAAGAGTAGCCCCCGCTCGCAGCAACCAGAGAAAAGCCCACGCACAGCAACGGAGACCCAGCGCAGCCAAAATAAATAAATAAAATAAAATAATAAATTAGATAAATTTAAAAAAATAATAAAAGGCCTAATGAACACAATGTGTGGACCTTATTTAGATCCTAATTCCAAAAAACCAACAGTAACAAAAGGCATTTTTTTTTAGACTATTGGGGAATATAGAGTAGGTATTAGATGATGTTAAGGAATTATTGTTAATTTTATTAGATGTGATAATGGTATTGTGGTCACTTGAGAAATTGTGGTTTATTTTTTGAAAAATTCTTATATACAAATGATGGAGATGTATGACTTTGGCAAACAGTTTGACAGTTTCCTTTTATTTATTTACTTATTTTTGGCTGTGTTGGGTCTCCGTTGCTGCGTGCGGCCTTTCTCTAGTTGCGGCGAACGGGGGCTACTCTTTGTTGCGGTGTGTGGGCTTCTCACTGCGGTGGCTTCTCGTTGCGGAGCACGGGCTCGAGGTGTGCGGGCTTCAGTAGTTGTGGCTCACAGGCTCTAGAGCGCAGGCTCAGTAGTTGTGGCGCACGGGCTTAGCTGCTCCGCGGCCTGTGGGATCTTCCCGGACCAGAGCTTGAACCCATGTTCCCTGCATTGGCAGGTGGAGTCTTAACCACTGTGCCACCAGGGAGGTCCCGAGAAATTGTTCTTATTTATTAGATATGCACACTGAAGTTTTTAGAGGTAAAATGTCATAACGTATGGGATTTATTTTTAAATATTTCCATTTTAAAAAGTGAGAGAGAGAGACACCTTGCAGACACTGCTGCCCCTGAGCCTCCTGCCCCCCCAGTCATGGTCAACCCCACCGTGTTCTTCAACATCGCCATCGATGGCAAGCCCTTGGGCCGCATCTCCTTGGAGCTGTTTGCAGACAAATTTCCAAAGACAGAAGAGAACTTCCATGCTCTGAGCACTGAGGAGAAAGGGTTTGGTTATAAAGGTTCCTGTTTTCACAGAATAATTCCGGGATTTATGTGCCAGGGTGGTGACTTCAGATGCCATAATGGCACTGGTGGCAAGTCCATCTATGGGGAGAAATTTGATGATGAGAATTTCCTCCTGAAGCATACGAGTCCTGGCATCTTGTCCATGGCAAATGCTGGCCCCAACACAAATGGTTCCCAGTTTTTCATCTGCACTGCCAAGACTGAGTGCTTGGATGGCAAACATGTGGTCTTTGGCAAGGTGAAGGAGTACATGAATATTGTGGAAGCCATGGAGTGCTCTGGGTCCAGAAATTGCAAGACCAGCAAGAAGATCACCATCGCTGACTGTGGACAAATCTAATAAATTTGACTTGTGTTTTATCTTAACCACCAGACCATTCCTTCTGTAGCTCAGGAGAGCACCCCTTCAACCTCATCTGCTCAAAATATCCTATAATCTTTGTGCTCTTGAAAAGGAGCAGGACCCTATGGTCCTTGCCGCCCCCCCTCCATGTCCTCAGCCTGCCTTTTGTCTGTGAAAAACTTTAGCCAAAGAATAAGTTTCATCAGAGAAGTGAGAAAATGCAGAAACAAAGGAAAACAGTCAAAGGAGACCAAATAATAATAGTTTAGTCATTAAGCAACGTCAAGGACCTTTAGTTCCTCCTTAAGGGCTATAGATCATGTTCTGAGCGGTATCCTGTGGGCTGCCTTATAGATACTGAGACCCCCACCAGGTGGAAGAAGTTACCTACATGATGAGCAGGCTGTAGCCATGACATAAGCTGCCACAATTCTTACTGGCCTCAAAGAAATGGAAACAAACCGATCCTGGAACTGAAGATTAACTGTACTGTAGTGGAATAACTGAGGACATGGAAAGGAGACGTGACCCATGAGCCCCTCCCCCCCCAGCAAACTGGGGGCTGGCGAATAAGCCAGAGCTGCAAACAGTCCTGATTGCTTTGAGCAACCCCCCCAGCAAACCGGGGGCCTGCAAAGAAGCATTGAGTGCTTTGGGCACTGATCCATGAGATGTCCTCAGTATAATCAGAATGGTGGGAACACAAGGAAATGTCCTTGTGCTACTTCAGTATAATCAGAATAATGGTGGGAACTTTGTGCTGCTTTTGCGCTCAAGGACGAAGCACGGCATGTTTTCAAGAAAGCCAATTATTGCTTGTATAATTAATAAAAACATAGTTGCTGCTTTGGCATTTCTGAAATGTTAAGAAAACAAGTCTTAAAGTGTAAACCTAGATAATGCTTTAATAAAAGCTACCACAGCAGGACAGACGGCGCTGTTTTGCCTGAGCGAGCGGCAGCCCTCTACTGCTGTGCTTCGGCACAACTCATCTTGTGTGATGAGCTTACTTTCGGCCCTGTCGTAAGATAAACTACAACACTGTACCTAAAACAATCGAGATGATGCTGGTCAGACCACTGACGACCAGTTTCAAGATGACTGTCAGAGCTGACTGTATTTTTTCTGCAGGTAGCCCCCTCTCTCTGTCTATAAAAGCTCTTGTCCCCTGATTGTCAGGGGGGCAGTCGGCCTTTGGACAGGTGTGCACCCCCCCGCCCCCCCACCCCCGGTTGCCAGACTCCGAAATAAAGCAACCTTTCCTTTCCTACCAACACTTGTCTCTTGAGAATTGGCTTTCAAGCGGCGAGCAGCCGGACCTGGGCTCGGTAACACTCTCACTGCAGTTCTTTCGGTTCCATATTTTCCTTATCCCCCTCCAAGTTTAACTGGATTGCAAAGTTCACTTTATGATTATGAAATTAAAACTAAGCAACAAAAAGAAAATGAAAACTAAAAGGAGAGAGAGAAGGAAAAAAGGGATAGATGAATCAAGTGTGGTAAATGTTAATAGCTGTTAAAACTGGAGGGATGGTTTTCTGCCGGTTTCTTATACTTATTCTCTATACCTTTGAGTAAGTGGAATTTTTAAGTTTAAAAAGTTTTTTTTAATGTGAAAAAAAAAGGCATGTCTGATTCTGTCAACTCCCTACCTAGAATCCCTCCATGGTTTCCCACTGTTCTTCAGATAAAGACAAAAGTGCTTACTGGGTTTTACAAGGCCCTAGGAGCTGACCCCTTCCTTCCTCTCCAGGGTCATCTCATACCACAAGCCTTGCCTTCTAGAAACTAAGAATTCAGTTGGAGAACCGAGAAAGACATTTGGCATCACAAAATCGATTTAATTTTGCACGACTACCTATAGGAATTGGTTATATTCTCTGTGGCCCTAAGCCATTCATTCTAGCAGCTGCCGTTGAATGTATGGTGGTGCCTGTTAATAGTGTCCAGTGGTTAGGCCATCCCACCATGGCCAAGTGAGAGATGTATCAAAGCCCACAATTCTACGTATGCAATTTGAAAAACTAAAATTATTTTTTTAGAGAAACTGTACAAAGGGATGTCTTGAAGATCCCTCTTTGAAAAGGGTTTTGGGTCCATTCCACAGCCATCTGCCACTGCCCTAATCTAGGCCATGGTTGTCTTGCTCCTGGCCTAGGGCAGCAACCTCCCAGCTGGTCTCTCAACTTCCGGTTTCCTCCCCTGTGATCCATTTTCCATATGACAACCAGAATGAATTTCTACAGTGCAAAAGTAATCATGTCCCTGCTCTGCTTAAGTAGCTGCCTGTTGCTCCCTAGAGAAATCCTGAACCTCTTAACAGGCTTGGAAAGCCCTTCAAGGCTTCATTCTCTCTCTCCAATCTCATGTTTCCCCATTTCCCCCTCCTCTTCCCTACCCTCCAACTCAGAGGCTCTAGACATACCGAACTTCTTCCAGTTCCTCAAAGAAGCTCTCTTCCCTCACCTCTGAGCCTTTGAATGTGCTTTTCAATCTGCCTGGATGGTTCTTCCCGCCACTTCGCCTCATCCTTCGGTGGAGTCACTCCTGACTCATCCTTCAGATGTCAGCTTAAATGTTGCTTTTTCTACTTGTCTTTGTTGTGTTTTCAGAGTATCCTCTATTTAGCACTTACTATGCTGGATTGTCAGTTCTCACTTAATTACTATAAACTTCACTAAGGCAGAGTCAGTCTTGCTTCAACTGTATCCTCAGCATCTGGTGCAAAGCCTGGGGAATAATAACAACTCGATAAGTGGCGGTCAAATGAACGAATGAACGAAGTCTCTACGAAAATAGCCTGCTAGATAGATAGCTTACCTGATTCCACCTTCTTCTCCTTTAATTCTTGTTAGACTTATCTTTCTAAAACACCACTGTCATCACGCTAAAAGCATTTAATTGCTCCTCGTTTCTTACAGATCAAGTACGAAAGTTTTCAAGTGCCTCCATATTTTTTTCCTATGCTGTCTATCCAAATTTATACTATGAAGAAGATTTTTTTTTCTCCAGAAATGATAAGTTTGTTTGTTTGTTTTTGCAAGAAAAGAATTAAAACTCCCAGGGCTCCCCACCAGCTTTCATTTACAGGGACTGCAAGGGGCAAGGTGGACATAGAGTCCTGGATCCTCCAGCTGTCCTAGAGCAGCCCAGAGTAGCTAAAGTGGGGAGAGAGGAAGTCCTAGTGGCCACTTTTCCCTGGGAGAAAAGTGCATAATGCAGTGAAGGAGAAGGTGAAAAGCAGGAGTTGCTACTATAATGATTGGATGTGTTACCGGGTCCAAGCTCACTCTGCTCGCCGCACGACAGGTCAATGAATCGGAGACGAGGTGATGAGGCAAGGAATACGACTTTATTCGGAAAGCCGGCCGACTGAGAAGATGACAGACTAGTGTCTCTGAAAAACCGTCTTATCTAGGTCTGGATGCCAGTTTCTTTTATAGAATCAGAGAGGGAGAGGCAGTGAGGAAGTAAAGGAAAAGGTCCATCAGTCTTGCAAAACATCTCCTGGAATCACCAGCCTTGATGAGGGGATGTGTTAGTTTCTTTTTTTCTTGCAGCCACTCACAGGTGGGCAGGGTTCCCAGAGGCAGGCCATTATGTATGATTACAATAACAAAAGCAACGAAAAGCAAAGGTTAGGGACTTCCCTGGCAGTGGTTAAGAATCCACCTGCCAATACAGGGCACACAGGTTTGAGCCCTGGTCCGGGAAGATACCGCATGCAATGGAGCAACTAAGCCCGTGCGCCACACCTACTGAGCCTGCGCTCTAGAGCCCACAAGCCACAACTACTGAGCCCGTGTGCCACAACTACTGAAGCCCGCGCGCCTAGAGCCCGTGCTCCACAACAAGAGAAGCCACCACAGTGAGAAGCCCGCGCACCACAACGAAGAGTAGCCCCCGCTCTCCGCAACTAGGGAAAGCCCGTGCCCAGCAACAAAGACGCAACACAGCCAAAATTAAATAAATTTTAAAAACAAAACAAAACAAAGGTTAAAGTCAAAGAAACAGATCCAACATGGAATCTGATTTAGCTCTTCCCTGTTACAGATGCATAGCTAAAATCTAGTTTCCATGGCTACAGCCTCTTGACACCCACCAGGCTGACTAGACCCCAGATCATGGATGCATAAACCTCTCGTCTTCAGGATTGTGCTTGTCAGCGGTAACACTGAAGCATCAGGAAGATGCCTTCTACCTCACTTCCACTGGGGAATGTAGTTTTTAGCTTTTTAGCCCCTGTAGTTTTTAGCTTTTTAGCCCAGCATACACATGAGAAGGAGGTTGAAATGCATGCCAGGTGCCAATTGACCATACCAACCAAATAGATGGGGGAGGAATAGATGGCAGAAGTAGTAGCTTACAGTGGCGGCAGCAGCAGGAAAGTGCTAATGACTTTGAACCTTCTTTGTACTTATGAAAGAAACTGCTCAAGTCTATGACAGTAGCCTGATTGTCACAAGATGATGTATATTTCCATCATGGAAGCTCTTGAGCCTCAGTGTACTAACTCATAAAATGACATGGTTAGACCAGATTTCTATTACTTTAGAAATAGTCAAACTCAATAAATACATTGAAGTAAGAGCAGCATATTCATTTAGAGAAGAGCAGGAATATTTCGATCTAAAGCAAAACACATTTTCATGCTTTCAAGAATATATATAATAGCATCTGTAATTGGACTAGTGATGCCTTGCCCAGGAAACCAGTTTTAGCAAACAGATAAAAATTTTTGTCATCAGCATACTGATTTAGTGCTTATATTTAGCATATCAAGTGTTTACATATTGTATGTAAATTGTCGCCTCTAAAGGGATTGAATACAGCCTCTCCACTCAATAGTCTTGTCTACACAATTAATTTATTTAACAGATTTTCATTATAGAAAATACAACAGGGCTTCCCTGGTGGCGCAGTGGTTGAGAGTCCGCCTGCCGGTGCAGGGGACACGGGTTCGTGCCCCAGTCCGGGAGGATCCCACATGCCGCGGAGCGGCTGGGCCCGTGAGACATGGCCGCTGAGCCTGCGCATCCGGAGCCTGTGCTCCGCAGCGGGAGAGGCCACAGCAGTGAGAGGCCCGCGTACCGCAAAAAAAAAAAAAAAAGAAAATACAACAATATGCTTCAGCTCAACCACAAAGTCAATGTTACTGGTATATTCATTAAGGAAGTTTAATTGTAATTATTAGCTGTGGTAGCAGCTACAATGATCATTTGAGAAAATATTATTACATCACTGTACCCGACAACCTGCCTCCTTGTATTGCCTCTGAATTTTCTAGTGAGTAATAACTTACATGAATAAATCTATGTCCCACCTCTTAAGCAGGCAATGTGGCATTATGGAAGGATCTGACTGGCTTCAGGGACCTCCCTTTTCCCTACTACCCACCAAGTCTCTGACCCTGAGCAGTTATGTTTAAATGTAATTTTATTTTCAGTTTAGAACAAACTGAACACGAGCCCAAAGCAGAGTCAGCCGCAGAAGATAAACAGCATGCATTGGGCCACAGATGAAAAGTCATGATAAAGCTTCAGCACTCATGAGATAAGGGTGTCAAGATCCAGATGATCCAAACACTGAAAATCATGGTATATAATTTAATGTTTTAAAAGATCTCACATTCAGATCCCTTCATGCACATGAGTGTTGGCCCAGTCACCTACCATGTATGGTGTCTACGTATTGGGCATATGGGCTGCAGTCCTCTCTCTTTCACCTGCTGCTGTTCTGCTAGGTTTGTGTCTCTCACAACCACCTCCTTTGTCATTGTGTCACACTGTCATGACAATTTTAAAGGAGCTCAATTACTGTGAAATCAGGATTTTTAAGCTCTGGAAGTTTTAACATTTGATCCATCATTATGTCATTAGTGGGACGCCACGAAAGGAGAGGTAGAATCTGCTTCTATTTTTGGTATCCACACACAACAATTAAATCAATGGGCAACAGGAGTTCTTGTCTCTATGGCTGTACTATCTGGGTCTTTGTGTGTATAACACCCAGGCAACTGTGCCCTGCAGTTCTAACATACTTTGCCCTAGCACCCAGGATAGGGTAGTTTTGAAGGTGGCTTGGTGAAAACCAAGATATTAGAGCTACTGATCCTCCATCAACGGGGCAACATTTGCTGGAAAGAGTCCCCCAGACATTATGAATTTCAAGGCACAAACTCTAATTTTCTACACTGTAGAACTGCCTGTAAGTACAAAACATACGCATGATGCACATACAAAGCAGTGACTACCAGGTTCACCTTAGGAATATCAAGGCATAAAGCGTAGGAGAAGGACCACAAAGTAGGAGTTTTAATTAAATGCAATGTGTAGTTAATATAGCATTGGAATGGAATTCACAAAAGCGATTGGCCAGCAGAGATTAGATCCTGTGAGAATTCAAGCTTCTGTAATGGCTTTTAATTACATTCCTGAAATAGAAGTCTGCAAACAGAATTTGAATAGATGGCTTAGGTAAGTCTTTGCTCCACTGACAAATTTTACTAGCAATATTCTCAGTCTACCAAAATTTGAAGGTGATAAGTTGATAAAGAAGCATTCTAAAGAGAATTGTCAGAAAAGAGATCCAAAACTAATGTGTTTATACAATTTAAAGTTTTTTTTAGGAGAGTAGATCTCACAGAAGTTTATGCCATTGGTAGTAAAGAAGCATAAGCAGCATTTTAAAATCTCTTTTTCTCTCTTTAGAACTTTCAGGTCAAATATTCTGCCAAGTTCTTTTTACTTCTTTAGCTTGCAAGGTAAAAGTGAATACCTATGTCTCTGTAATATAGGTTATTTCTGTATATTTCATAGGAAAGGTCAGGAACAATGAAGTCTAATTACAAAACCACTCCCATTTCTGCATCTTCTTTTACATTGCCTGCCATGGACTGGACAGCTGTAGGTGACTTTTTAGATAATAATACTGTATTAGTTTACTGTGGCTGTTGCAATTACCACAAACTTGGTGGCTTAAAATAACAGGCAATTATTCTCTTACAATTCTGGAGGCTAGAAATTTGAAATCAGTTTCACTGGGCTGAAATCAAGTTGTCAACAGGTCCACGCTCCCTCTAGAGGCTCTAGGGGAGACTGTTTCTTGCCTCTTCCTCCTTGTTGGGACTGCCAGCATTCCTTGGCTCATGGCAGCACCACTCGAACCTCTACTTCCGTGGCGACGTTGTCTTCTCCTCTGTGCGTGTAATCTCCCTCTGCCTCCCTCTCTTAAGGACCCTTGTGATTGCATTTAGGGCCAATCCAGATACTCTAACAGCAACATATATTTGGGATTTATCACATGGGAAGTACTGAGCTATGCACGTATGTTTATTTAATCCTCACCATCACCCCAAGAGGTGGATACAACTGTTACCCCATTTTACAGATGAGGAAGCTGAGTCTTAGGTAACTTGTCCACAGTCACCCAGCTGGCAGCCAAGACCCATCTCTTGGTAACAGGGAAAATGAGGACCAGAAATATCTGTGTATATTTGATAATTAATCCTCTAGTAGTAGTAGTAGTAACTAGAGCCAAGGCCACCATTGAGCTTCAGGCCAACCTGGGCAGGTTTGAAGGCCTGGCAGGTGGCTGAACGCCTGCTTGTATGAGGAATGGTATTAGACAACTGTTATGTTGGCCTGTCCAGCATCATTTCAAAGATCAGCAAGATCTCCATTTTTAAGGTATTGGCACCACAGCTTTCCTTTGGGAAACTTCCACTCAGGTCCTTTGGCTTGGCTCTGGTTTGGATGGGGCTTTCAACTATATTACCTGATTTCCCTGACCACGAATGTTGGCATATGGGCTAGTCATCTATTGCTGTGTAACTAATTCCTTTAGAACTTAGTAGCTCACAACAGGAAACATTTATTATCTCACAACTTCTATGCATCAAGAATTTGGAAGCAGCTTAGCTAGGTGGCTCTGGCTCAGGGCGTCTCATGAGGTAGCAGTCCAGATGTTGGCCAGGACTACAATCATCTGAAGGCTAGTGGCTGTTAGCAGAACGCCTCAGTCCCTTGCTGGCTGTTGGCCAGAGACCTTAGTTCCAAACCATGTGGGTCTCTCCTCAGGACATGGCAGATGGCTTCTCCCAGAGGGAATGATCCGAGAGAAAGACCCAGAGGAAGCTGCAGGGTCTTTTATAACCTGGTGTCAGAAGTCACATATCGGCACATCTGCGTTTTTCCATTGGTTGCACAGACTAGCCTGGTACAATTTGGGGGGGACATTACACAAGAGCATTCATACCAAGAGGTGGGGATCGTTGGGGACCACCATGGAGGCAGACTACTGCAGCACTTGACTTCACTACCACATCCCCTTAGCCACTGATTGGCTCAAGGTATGGGCATATGTCTCAAATGAGGCTTGTTAGAATGCATCTCTGAGAATCACATATATGGGTGCTGGGAATGAGAGTCACTCTCATCTTCCTTGGCTCTCAAGCTGCAATGCTATAAGTCTGAAGATTTTGCTGCTCATGTTTCTAACCATGTGGAGGAGAGAATGAAGCCAAGCAGAGAAAAAAGCAGAACTAAGGGTTAAAACAGAGAAAGTTCTGTTAACATCCTGTGGGCCCCTGGATCCATCCATGCCTGAGGGTCACCCCCAGATTTCCCAGTGACACTAGCCCCCCCCTTTTTTTTTCCTTAAGCCAGATGACTTGGGTTTCTAACTCTTGCAACTGAAAGGGCACGAACCCAGGCACAGCTTGGGGAGCCTCCCAGGAAAAAATTGATCCTACAGAAACAGAGGATCAAACTTGGTGCAGTGACAGAGCTTTGGCGGTGTGAGGAGTAACCCCCAGAAAGAAACTGGTCACTCAAATTTATCTCATGGCCTTGCTCCCTCAGAACCAGGCCTAAGTCCTGTGGGTAAGGGAGGAGGATTTTTTTTTTTAAGTGGGAAAATGGTTTCATTATGAACTCTGTAGGAGTTTGGCACGAAAGCAATCCTGAATTTGTACTCTGTGACAAAGGGTCACTCCAAGGGGAAGGAGAGGCACTTTCACTGCTTCCATACAAAATACAATGGAGGTTTTGCCAACTAAAGCATCCTGACTCAAAGCCACAACTGATGCTTTGGTGAGAGGGGCTTTCTGGTTGGTGCCCTAATGCTGGGTGTGGCCTGTAAATGCCCCTGCTAGAGATTACTTTCCAGACCTGGGAAGGAGAGAGATGGTCCCTCTCTGGTATCTTTCCCCAAACAGCAGCAAGAAGCCCCTCTGAGTTTTCTCTCTCCCAAGGGGAAGCTTGGCTCTCCAGCAGCTCCCTCACGCTCCACCTGGATTTTGTACTGCTCCAGCCCAATCCCTGGGGAGCTCTCATTACCTACAAATCCCTGCAGAGGTCTAGGCACAGAACTTTGCCCCCAGTAGATGCTACAAAAATACTGATGGGTTGAAAGCCTTGAAGGGGGACAGAATATATTACCCCTAAATATGCCCCTTTGGCATAAGGATTATTTTGAGCTTGTTATTTTTAAGAAACTGCAGACAGGAAAAGCTCTGAAAACCCAGAAGTTACCTTCTGTTAAGAGACATTTATATTTATAAGGGAAATCTCCATTTGTAAGGGTGTCTCCCTCTCTGTACCAGGAAAAGGAGGGCTCTAAATCTCTAGAAACGCTTACCAATTGACAAGGCTTGAACGTAAATCCGCATAACACCCTTACCTTTGTTTTCTGTGCTTTGCCTGATAACATACCCCCACCAACATCTTCTTTTGTCTTTAGCTGGAGATGGTATTTAAGGTGATGGCTTGGGCCATTTCCAAGAGTTACTCATTTTTTCTGGGTCTCTCCCATTTATACAGGAGGGTATATATTATTAAACTTCTCTTTGCTTTTCTCTTGTGAATCTGTCTTATATTACAGGAAGGTCTCAGCCAAGAACCTAGAAGGGTAGAGGGAAAATGATTTTTCCTCCCCCAACAGCCTAACTGAATGAAAACCTCATTTCTGGCACCGTCAAATGAAGACATAATAAAAATCAAAACTTTAGATAGTTCAGGTGCTCAAATTCTAAAACCCTTATTTATTAGTGTTTCAAAACAAAACACCAAAGAAACAAATAATCCCTGTTCCCTTCTAGAGAAGGAACTCTCCTGATAAAACACTGTACACAGTTAAGTAACTTTCAGGTGCCTGCCACTCTCAGACAATAGATGGCACTGTGGGACAAGTATAAGTGACTGTTCTGCGTAGCTAGGAGGAAGCCAGGGAAACACAAAATGAAACGGCAATCTGGTACAGGATCTGGACCTATTTTAAATCTACACCTCCAAGGAGGGTTATCTGTAAAAGTCCCCTGCCCAGGCGCACGTACTACTCTGTTCTATCCCTTCGCTACTCAAATGTGGTCCCGGGACCGGGGGCCCTGGCATCACCTGAGAGCTTGTTAGAAATGCACAATCTCAGATTCAGACCCCCTGAGACAGAATCCACTCCTTGGGCAATGTCTTCTTAGCCGACGAAAAGCTTTGGAAAGGTTTTCAGTTACGTAGAAGTGCATATGTTCATGAGTGTTACAAAACAAAACAAAACAAAACAAAACAAAACGATGTTTGTCCCCTTTAAGAAAAAAACTGCTCCCGGAAAATACGCGCCGAAATGTGACACCTCCCATTTTCAGACAGCAGATGGCACTGTGGATCAACACTAAAAGCCACTGTTTTTCCTGCAGCCAGGAGGAAGCCCTGGAAACAAGAAGGATGGAACACAGCAGTCTTCAGCTAGATGTGGACCTATTTAAAATCTACACCTCCAAGGCCAGAAGATTAGGAGCTCTTCTGGATGAGGAAAAAATAAAATAAGCTTGTGGAGGAAGTGGTGAAAAAGAAGACAAGGACTTTCCTCTGAAGGGGAGAAAGAAGTTGCTTTTATATGTGTTAAGTGTCATAAAGGTTCTCTGAAATTGTCTTAAAATCCATTGTTAGACCTCCAGCCATTTACAGTACTGCTTAAAACACAAATGCTCTTGGGAGGCAACACATTTCACCATCATAATGCGCTTCTGGGCATTAATTTGTCACCTTGCTTTGTAATAAAGGTCACTCCCCAGCAGCCAAAGAACTCCCCCCACACGTCTAGAAAGAGTCCCTTCAGTTAAATCTTTCAGGTTCCCCATCTCTTTCTCATAGGGACTGACTGATTCAACTGTTATAATGGCACAATGAATAAATCTCAAAAACAGAACATTAGGTGGAAAAAAAGTCACATCAGAACGGATAGATACAAAATATTTGTGTAAAATTTTAAAGCACACAATTATAGAAATATCCATATATCGTTAAAAGTAGAAACATTCATGGGAATGAGGACAGTGGTGACCTCTGGAGAGAAAGGGGAGGAGCAAGTATATCTGTGGGTTGGAGGAGGAGGCAGGCTTTAATTGTTCTCTGTAACATTTTAATTTTCTTTTTTAAGATTTCGGGGGAATTCCCTGGTGGTGCAGTGGTTAAGAACCTGCCTGCCAAGGCAGGGGACACGGGTTCGTGCCCTGGTCCGGGAAGATCCCACATGCTGCGGAGCAACTAAGCCAGTGTGCCACAACTACTGAGCCTGCGCTCTAGAGCCCGCGAGCCACAACTACTGAGCCCATGTGCTACAACTACTGAAGCCCACACGCCTAGAGTCTGTGCTCCGCAGCAAGAGAAGCCACCACAATGAGAAGCCCGTGAACCGCAATGAAGAGTAGCCCCTGCTCGCTGCAACTAGAGAAAGCCCGTGCGCAGCAACAAAGACCCAACGCAACCAAAAAAAAAAAGATTTCTGAAGCAAATTTTGTTAAATATTAGCATCTGTTAAATCTGGGTGTTTGTAGTATGGTTGTCTGTTATGTTGGTGTCTTTATTCTTCATATGTTTTAAATATTTAAAAGTGTAACAAGGTTATCTATTGTGCAGAGTCATTAAATATAACTTTTTATATGTTAGTGCTTCCTTGGTGCTGACCATACAAAGATGTGGAGAAAACTGACAATTCGGCATGCCAGTGCAAGAAATCTAGTGATGGCAGTAGAAGATTAATGCTCAAATGACTGCTTCAGAGACGGTCAGAAGAGGGGAGGAGCACTGAGAAGATTCTGAGAAAGCTTCATGGAAGAGTGGGAATGAAATGGGGTCTTCTTTTTTTCTTTTAATTTTTATTGGAGTATAGTTGATTTACAATGTTGTTAGTTTCAGGTGTACGGCAAAGTGAATCAGTTATATGTATACATATATCTATTCTTTTTTAGATTCTTTTCCCAGATAGGCCATTAAAGAGTATTGAATAGAGTTCCTTGTGCTATAGAGTAGGTCCTTATTGGGATGGGATCTTGATGCTGCCTGGCATCTGTATAGTGGGCAGGAACAGGGTTAGTACTCCAAACAGTGGAAACAGAATGTGTCAAATCACAGCAGTCACAGAGTGGGGCATCCCGGATGGCCAGCAGAGGGTTGGGTAAGTCCAAAGTTCTGGCCCATGATGGCAAGCTGGTTGGAGCAGGACTCTGTTAAGTCCGAAGCTTCTCCCCATCTGGGTCATTCTGCTTGTGCCTCTACCTGCCAGGGGAAGAGCAGCCTACAAAAGGTCTCCACAGTCCCTTGAGGAGCCTGGATCTTTCTTTGTAGAGTAGAGTATGGGCAGTCATGGCTTTTCTTAGCCAAGCAGTGACAGGATCCAAGTTGTGATTTAGGCAATCTGCTTGGCAACTCCACACAGGGTGGATTGAAGGGGAGAGATAGCCAGAGGCAGGAGAAGCTGTTCAGAGGTTAAAGTCATTGTTGAATGACATGCAGAGGTCATGGCCTGAGCTATGATCATGGCCCCAGGAGTGGAAATAGGGAAGAAATGAAAAGAAACTGGGAAATCATTGAAAGAACTCAACAACTGATACATCCAGAAGACTAAAGAGAAATTGAAGAGGGCTCTAAGGGTTGGGAGAATAGTGATGTCCTTAAGGACAGTAAATGGCATTGGGAAGGGCAGGAAGCTTTGGGAAACATTATAAGAAGTTCACTTGTATAAATTTTGAGATTAAAGTGACATCTAAGTGGCCAATCCATTAAGCAGGAGATTTGAGACTGGGGGCTTGGGAGGTAAGTCACAGCTGGCGATACAGATTTGGGTGCAGTCTTAAAAGCCACGGGATTGTATTATATATACTTTTTGAGATGAATGATTAAGAGAAAAAAATGGTGCACCAAAGGCCTTTTCTCGGAGAATAAGGATAGGAAGATACAAGGAACCAGGGAAAGAGAGAAAGGGAGAAGCAGATGGTGGAGAGAGTATGGCCTCTAAGGCCATGCTGACCAGCACAAGAGGAGAGCCAGGTTTCCATGGGCATTGCCAATTGCTTGCCCACCTAGCATCCTTTGAACAGGATAGAATCTAGTCCAGAAGAGCTTCTAATGTTCTCTAGCTTTCTCTCAGCTCTGGCTAGTCACAGACACCCAGGAGGACCTAGAATCTTGGATAATCTTCAGTTTTCTTCAGAAGCTCTCATTTTCCCAGTCCTGTCACCTCTTGTCTATCTTGAAATGGCACTAATAATTAAGCACGTCTTCCTCTGAAACTCCACGGCACATTTCTTGCTTTTCCATCGGCCATCAGATAAACCCATCCAAAGAAGATTGTGGGGTCACACACCTAAGTTTGAATCTGGGCTCCATCAATTATTATCTGTGACCTGGAGCCCGTTCCTGAACCTGCCAGGTTGGTTTTTTTTTAAGATGTTGGGGGTAGGAGTTTATTAATTAATTTATTTATTTTTGCTGTGTTGGGTCTTCGTTTCTGTGTGAGGGCTTTCTCCAGTTGTGGCAAGCGGGGGCCACTCTTCATCGCAGTGCGTGGGCCTCTCACTATCGCAGCCCCCCCCCCCCCCTTGCGGAGCACAGGCTCCAGACGCGCAGGCTCAGTAATTGTTGCTCATGGGCCTAGTTGCTCTGAGGCATGTGGGATCCTCCCAGACCAGGGCTCGAACCCGTGTCCCCTGCATTAGCAGGCAGATTCTCAACCACTGCGCCACCAGGGAAGCCCTTACCTCCCATGTTTGATTCACTTTGTATCCTGGGGGCCTAACACAGTGACTAATGCAGTTAATAGTTATTGAGTTAGATCAGATTTTGCAAAACTCCTGGCTCCACCCATCACTCCTGCTTTGTCTTCATATTTTCATTCTGTCGGCACCACGATATTTTCAGCAATAAGCAGGGAATATTGATTATATGTTCAAGAAGTACAGAAGTAAAGAAGAGAGAGAAATGGGATGGTAACTAGAGGAAGCAGTGAAAGGCTTTTCCAGGATAGTGAAGACCTGTGTGTAATTGAAGAGAGGAGAAAAGAACCAATGTAGGTTCAAGAGCTGGAAAGGGAAGGAATCTTGTAGGGCTAATAACTGGGAAGAGGGCGGGAAGGATTTAAATCATAAGCACCAAGGGAAGGAGTTTGCCTCTCTTTTATTAAAATTTAAAAAAATTTCTTTGGAAGAAATACAAATCTTAAATACCATTTAATAGTAATTAGCTGAGAAAACCATCATGCCAAATATGTTATTACTTAAACTGATCCTGTACTGAATCCTTGAAGTTTTCATGCACAAACAGATAAAGGTATATGTGCTTATATAGTACATGTATGCCTAAAGGAGACTTTTTTTTTAAACTTCATTTCTTTTTTTTTGGCTGCGCTGGGTCTTTGTTGCTATGCACGGGCTTTCTCTGGTTGGGGCGAGCAGGGGCTACTCTTTGTTGTGGTGCGCGGGCTTCTCGTTGCGGTGGCTTCTCTTGCTGCGGAGCACGGGCTCTAGGCACACGGGCTTCAGTGGCACGTGGGCTCAGTAGTTGTGGCTCGCGGGCTCTAGAGCGCAGGCTCAGTAGTTGTGGCGCACGGGCTTTGCTGCTCCGCAGCATGTGGGATCTTCCCGGACCAGGGATTGAACCCGTGTGCCCTACATTGGCAGGCGGATTCTTAACCACTGTGCCACCAGGGAAGTCCCCCAAAGCAGACTTAAGCAATACATCAGCTCAAGTGTTTCTGTTTAGAAATTCTATTCCGGAGAAACTTCAGAGAAGCTAAGTGTTACTGAACTCACCGCTTCACTTCACTTAGGTGACTACACTGAGGCATGAAGGACTTAAGTAACTTGTCCAAGGCCAGCTGAGAAATGGCTGAGCTGAAATTTGAACTATGTTCTTAACCACTCTACTGTCGTTATAAAAATGAATATCTTAGACCAACCATGACTGTGGTCCTGGATCCTTCTCGCTTGTTCCTGACTTGCTTTTCATCCGAGTTTGGTCTCCTTCTGATGTGTAACTCTTAGCCTTGCAAGACAATCTAGATCCTGTCTCTGGCCTTTGGAACAAATGTCTGTATTTGGTCTCCACTGGAGTCTCCAGGGACTCTGACTAGGTTTGTCCCTCTGGCTCTACATAACCCATGTTGCTCCTAACAGGAACCTGGTCCAGTTCCCAGATTGTAAACCTGCTTGCTCTCCTTTGCACCCAGGCTCCCAAGGTCCCAGCCTTTACTTTCCACCTCAGTCCAGCTAAACTCTCAAGGTGGGGAGGGGGAAAGCACACAGCAGCTCAGGGGTCAGAACCTTGCCCCACCATGACCCTCTCTGATGTCTGATAAAGGGAAGATTTGGAGATCTGGAGACTTGGTATCTGGATAGACACAGTTTTCAGGTGAGGCCAGGAGATGGAGGTAGGGAGAGATTAAATAATTTGGTTTAGAATGCAGTGGGGGACTTCCCTGGTGGTCCAGTGGTAAAGAATCCGCCTTACAATGCAGGGGACGCGGGTTCGATCTCTGATCAGGGGACTAAGATCCCACATGCCGGTGGGGTGACTAAGCCCATGCCACAACGACTGAGCTGGCGTGCCTTCACTAGAGCCCATGTGCCGCAAACTACGGAGCCCACGCAACCCACGCCCCAGCGCCACAGCTAGAGAAGAGAAAACCTGCATGCCACAACTAGAGAGAAGCCCGCGTGCCACAATGAAAGATCTCACGTGCCTCAAAGAATATCTCGCGTGCCACAACTAAGACCCAATGCAGCCAAAAATAAATAAATGAAATAAATAAATAAATAATAAAATTTAAAAAAATACAATACAGGGGGATTGACCCACAAAGAAGTGGAGCCTCATCAGTGATGAGTTGGGCGGGACAGGCTGAGTGAAATCAAGTCAGGGATGAAAGCAGAAGTGGTGATGACAGGCGACAGGCAGGAAAAGCTGAGTCAGAGAGACACATTCCTAAGAAAAGTTATAGGTGATCATGGGAGGCCTCAGCCCATGGCGGCGCTGCTTGGTGGTCGCTGTGTGGTCAGTTTTGCCAGACGTGAGCCTTTCAACCTCCCAAAGATTGTAAATTTGGGGAGGCATGGCCTTTTTGAAAATCTGATGAAAAATATGGACTGTCGCCTAAGAAAGGCAGAGGGATGCACATGACCAATCCACATTCTGCATGTAATCTGGGGGAGCCATAGACACCCCGCCCACTGGAAATAAATCTATGGACCTCAGGGCAAGAATTCCTGCTCTAGAACTCTTTTTTTTATATGATGGGAAGTCACCAGAGAGTTTTATTTATTCACTTACGTATTTAAGTTTATTTATTTCCTTTTATTGAAGTATAGTGGATTTACATACTGGAGGGTTTTAAACATGTGAGTGGAAAGGTCTGGTATACATATATATATTTTTTAATTTAAACTAAAATTTTTTTTAAGTTGAGGTATAATTGGCATAACGTTAACTGAGTTTCAGGTGTACAAAGTAATGATTTGATATCTGTATATATTACACAATGACCATCAGAATAAGTCTATGGAACTTTTAGCTTCACCCCCTTTCATTATTGAAATTGAAGTACTTTACTTCCATAGATTGGAGAATTTTTGAATTAGGAGTGTTATCAGCAAGCTAGTACTCCCCAGCCCGTTCACATCACTAATAGGGAGCCTGAGGTACAGAGACAGTGTGCTCACAAACCCTCTCTGAAAATGGAGTGGCCTTTCTACCATGGTGTTTTCTGCCATTTCCCCTCTTGTCTTCAACTCCCAGGGAGGAGGAGGAAGTGCTCTGGGAAACTTCAGAGATATTTTTGTATAAGGTGGGTGTTCTGGGTGGAATTGTGTTCTCCCCTCAAAATTCATATGTTGAAGCCCTAACGCCCAGTACCTCAGAACGTGACCTTATTTGGAAATAGGGTCGTGAGGATGTAACTGGTTAATATGAGGTCATACTGGCATGGGCTCCTAACCCAATATGACTGGTATCCTTATAAAAGGGGAAAATTTCGGACATAGACACACATACAGGGAGAACACCACGTGAACGTGAAGGCAGAGAATGGAGTGATGCGTCTACAAGCCAAGGAACGCCAAGGATTGCCTGCAGAAGCCAGGGAGGGAAAAGGATCCTCCCTCACGGCTCTCAGAAGGAGAGGAACCAACCCTGCCGACAACTTGACTTCGGGCCTCTGGCCTCCAGAACTGTGAATCAATAAGTTGCTGTTGTTTAAGCCCCTCAACCTGCGGTACTTTTTACTGCGGCCCTAGCACACGAATATAGAGGGGGAAGTGTGTACCTCTTTCGTTTGGGCACAGTGCTCTAAGTACGTGCGCGAACTACTGAGGCTTACGGTCAATGGCATGAGCATTTCTTTGATGAAGGTGAGGCTGGAGGGAAGGGACACAAAGTATGCTGAGGTCCAGTCATAGAGGCCAGCTGCCCATGGTCAAAGGAGGCAGGTTTGCTTGGTTAGGATCCAGCAGACTTCAGAGCTGGGAAATGATGAGAAATTAGGTCAGAGAGTGGAGCAGGGTGCTCAAATATCTCAGAGTAAAGGAGTTGGGGTTTAGATGGATTTGGTGATGGAAAGAGGGGCCTTGTGGGGGGGGGCTTGAATGCCGCAAATAATATTTTCAACCCTCACCCTCATGAAAGCTAACTTAAATAAATACACTGTCTAAATAAGAATACAGTGTGTCCATGTGAACATACAGTTTTTAGGGAAGGCTTGCCTAGACCAATTTGTTGCCCTAAGCCCTTTGTATTAGCTTGCTAGGGCTGCCATAACAAAGTAACACAGACTGGGTGACTTAAACAACAGAAATTTCTTTTCTCATAGTTCTGGAAAGTCCAAGATCAAGATATCAGCAGGTTTGGTTTGTCATGAGGCTTCTCTCCTTGGCTTGCAGACAGCTGCCTTCTTGCTGTATCCTCACATGGCCTTTCCTCTGTGCATGCACATCCCTGGCGTCTCTTCTTTTTCTTATAAGGACACCAGTCATATCGGATTCAAGCCCACCCTAAGGGCTTCATTTAACCTTAATTACCTCTTTAAAGGCCCTATCTTCACATACAGTTACAAGGGGGGTCAGAGCTCCAATATATGAATTTTGGTGTAACTCAATTCCTTCCATGATACCCCTCCAGTGAAAAAGTTTGTAATGAAGAGAAAGAGCTGGAGAATGGCAAGGCACATGACTGATTTAATGTTACTTTGGAAAAGGGAGCAAGAGATGCTAGCAGGGAGAAGAAAAGGTTGAACTGGGGGCGAGGAGGTCAGTCAAAAAGGGAGAACATCATATAGGTTAGGTGTTATAGAGAGATTTTTAAAAAATATTAAGTGGAGAATGAGGAATTGAGAAATTCATGGCACTTACATGATGGGAGAGATACTGCAAGTGAGAAGAAGGGGAAAACTGGATTATAAGTATTATGGGAGTTGCAAATTGGGCCTGCTTTGGCACTCTCTCAGAGACTCCAGTGAAGTTTAGTTACTTTTGGAGGCTGAGCTGTGCTGCTTTGAATGCCATTCAGTATGGAGACTGGATTATGTGAGGCGCTGACTTTTATGTGGGTTACAAAAGAAGCAAAGTGTACAAATTTGGAAAGAGAGTGTGAGGTCAGGGTTTTGCCCATGATTTGCACATTTTTATGACTCGGGTATCTGAGTAACAGACACCACCACAACTGGATGCTTTCAACAGGACAAAATGCAAAGCAAAAAAAAAAAAAACAGTGAGAAGATTAAGCATTAAATATAGACAGAGGATTTCCCAGATGGTGTCAATTTGGCACCATTGCTCCCTCAAATTGTTTAACTATGACTAAGTCTTTTCCCCAATTTGACATTTTGAAAGAAACCTTTTGGAACCATATTTAATCTGAAATAGAGGCAAAGAAGCCTTTTGGGGGCTGAGTAAATATAGGCCTGGTTGCAGTTATTTCAGGGGTAATCACTTTATGGTAATAAAGCCTGATGCTTTTTGAGTTCTAGCTAATCTAAGGAAGGTACAATTATGAGGAAACCAAGACTTAAAGACAGGAAGTTACTTGTTCAGGGTTACCCTGCTGGTGAGCAGCGGAGCTCAAAGCAAGCTGAGGGCATGTGTGTATAATCTGAGCGCACTGCTGCAGGGGTGGGCCTGCACACAGACTTCCTTCCTTGTACGTTCTGTCTATAGAAATGTGTTACAGCTTAATGAATGAATGAAATCAATGCATATTATCTGAAACTTGTATTTTTAGAAAACTGTAAGGTCCTTTAATTAATGGTGTGTGTGTGTGTGTGTGTGTGTGTGTGTATGAGGGGGAAGAGAGGGAGAAGGAAAGGAGGAGGACAAAGGGGAGAGAGGCTTCAACTTACAAAACACATTTAACCAGTGCTCCAGAAGTACAGTAGTATCCTAGAGCCCAAACACTGTCATATGACAGCAGTGTTTCTGTAAAAAATGTGTTGAAGATTCTGACTTGGAATGCCAGCGATCCATCTCCATATGGACCCTCCTCTTCTCCCCCACCCACCTGCAGGGTAGCAGAAGTGGCTGCTTCCCTAACACCAGGTGCAGATGGAAGGTGCCGGGCCTGGGAGTACACGTGTACAATATGGTAAGTGGTCAGGGATGGGTTGATAGGTGGGCTGGGAGCAGGCCTGAGGCCCTGGGGGACAGCAGGGAGTTGTGACAGAGTACTTTATGGGGACTGGGATGCTCCCCCAACCCCCTCCTGGTTCTTTAGCTGGACCCAGTGATGGCCCACCTGCTTCCCTTCCAGCTACTACCAACAGATGCTTCCAAAAACTTCCTTTCTTCCCTGGTCTGTTCTGGAGCAGCGCATGGCCTCCATATTTCTACTTTATATTGCTGTCCCTGAAGCAAGCACTTCACATTGTAGAAATTTAGTCTACTTTAGAAGAATCGTCAGACTTTGGCTGTCCTTGCATTTTATCTTAAGAGCTATAAGGATTCCTTTTGGTGACAAGCCGGATAAAGCCTGAGGCCACTGGGTAGGCAGATGGTTGAGAAACGGGAACATCGCTGTGACCAGTACATCCCACAAGGAAGAGGATTTGAGTGGCACGGAAGGGTCACTAGCCCCCAAATATCCACACTAGATTCCATTTTTTTAGGGAAGGTGCATGTTAGAAAGGCTTCTCCATTTGCAGATTCCTCTGAGAGCAGGGAAAATTTAGACATTCTCTTAGCCAGAGTTGCCTAGTGATAATGGAGCTTTTTGGATTAATGGGAAAGCTAGCTATTTGTGCTGATATCTTCTAAATTATAAAATGCCTTTCCATTCCTCCTTTCCTCCTATAATGTTCCACTTTCTCTATTGAGTAAGAGATGAATTTTTAGTGAAAAAATAAGAATTGAGACTTGTCACAGGTTGGGTTCCCTTGGAAGCAGACTCTGAGATAGACACAGGAGGTTTATTAGGAAGTGTTCTTGGTGTCCACTCCCGTGAAAGGGAGGGGCAGGAAGCAGAACTGGGCAGAGGGAAAAGTCTATGTGCCATACAGGCCCAACCACAGCCTCGGGAAGTTCTGGAGTTTTGTTCTGTGTTGGGCCAAGTTGGCCAGCCCTATATAACCTTGCACCCATCAGTCATTGGATGCTGGCCACCTGGGCCAGGTGGCTTTTCGCAGCTGAGGCACCTCCTTAAATGGCCAATACCTCAAGGCTGCCTGCCAACAGCCTCCCAGCTGCTGGGGCAACAAGCCCTTCACTGAAGAGAGCTCAGCGTGGTGCACCAACGTGTCTATCGTGATACTCAAACTAGAGATGGATGATAACTAAGAATTTATAGTGTAAAATCAAAAAGCACGCCTGCTTAAAGTGCTATTCTCATCTGCACTGATTCATTCAGCAGGAGGAGAAACAGAGTGCAATCCATGGGCTGACGGGTTCCTGTACCTGTGGCTGAACACAGAAGCTGGGCTGAGACCAAGGCCTTTCCATTCTACCATGGTCATTCTATCCATCTACCATGGCAACCTCCAGCAGACATGCCATGGCAATCAAGAAAAAGGAAAGCCTGCCTCTCTTCAACACTTATTTTTAAGAAAAGAAGCAGATTCAATTATTTATTTATCCTGACTATAAAAGCAATTTACGTTTACTGTAAAAAAAATACGCATAGTACAAAAAAAGTAGAAGGGCAGGGGAAAATCACCTATGAGCCCACTGACCACAGTAATGATTGTTAACAGTTTAGCATATATTTCCCCCAATCTTCTCTGACATATATATATATATATATATATATATATAAATTTTTTCCCCCATAGTTGAACTCGTGCTAGACTTAAAGAGGCATCAGTGTGTTGTGATCAAGAACATGAACTCTGAAGACAGAAAGATCTGATTTGAATTCTCTCCCTGTCACTTATTAGTGGTGAAACTTTCATTCATTCACAAAATAACTCTTATGTAGCACTGGAAATCTGAGAGTAAAAAAAGAGAGATACAGCCTTTCCTTCATGAACTCACATGTTAATGGGAATTTAACCTTTCTTAGTCTCTACCCTCTCACCTGTAAAAGTGGAGATAATAATACCTACCCCATAGAGTTTCCATGAGAATTATCTTCTTAAGTGAGATAATTAATGTATATAAAAGGCCTGCACATAGTAATTGCTCAAAACTTGGCAGTTATTATCATCATGTAAGTTTTGCTCTTTTTCACTGAACATTATGTCATAGTTTCCCCATGTCATAAAAAAATCCCTTTGTTGAGGTCACCATGGGGTTCCAGCAACATCAATTAGAATACATACAGATGGGCTTCCCTGGTGGCGCAGTGGTTGAGGGTCCGCCTGCCGATGCAGGGGACAGGGGTTCGTGCCCTGGTCCGGGAGGATCCCATGTGCCGCGGAGCGGCTGGGCCCGTGAGCCATGGCCGCTGAGCCTGCGCGTCCGGAGCCTGTGCTCCGCGATGGGAGAGGCCACAACAGTGAGAGGCCCGCATAACGCAAAAAAAAAACAACAACAACAAAAAAACCCCTTCTGGGTTCAGGGGAACCCCATTTGCCCTTCCGCTTTCCAGTCCCACGCGTGGTAAGGCTTCCCGAACCAGTTATCTCTGGATAACCTCATCTCCCTCCCTTTCACTTCTTCGGTCCCTCCATCTCTTTTGTTAGTAATTCCTGCCAGTAAGTTCTTTCTGTTTGATATATCTAGAGTGGGTTCTGTTTTCCTGCTTGGACGTAATGGAGAAAAACATTGTTTCATTTTGGCTTCCCACTTTTAAAAGTAATTCTAAGGGGAGTTCCGTGGCGGTCCAGTGGTTAGTACTCAGCGCTTTCACTGCTGTGGCCCAGGTTCAATCCCTGGTCAGAGAACTAAGATCCCGCAAGCCAAGCAAGTAGCATGCCCCCCCCCCACCCAAAAGAAAAGTAATTCTAAGAAGTAGATGAACGTCATTTGGATAGTTGTAAAAAGAATTTGACTTGAAAAACGGGGCAGATGAGGAAAAGTTGCAAAAGTGAACAGGCAAAAGGCTGAAGGTCATCCATAAACAAAGGATTTGGCACCTGAAAAGTTGTTCTAAGAATTTGACCATTTATTTACCATTTCCACTGACAAAAGAACAAGAGGAAATTTCCTCCAAGCCAGGGAATCAGATTCTTTTTAAGGAAAAAGTTCCTTATCATAAAGGCAAGGCCAACTTTATGTGACCTTTTGTGTCTGGTTTCTTTCACTGAGCATTATGCCTTCAAGGTTCATCCAACGTTGTAGCATGTATCAGTACTTCATTCCTTTTTATTGCCAAATACTATTCCAGTCTATGGATGTATCATGTTTTGTTTATCCGTTCATCATCTAATGGACATTTCGGTTGTTCCCACTTTTTGACTATTGTGAACAATGCTGGTAGTCTCACTAAATCTTGGAATTTTATAATGAGAGGCTTTGCGTTTATGTTATTGGTTGATTGATTGATCACTGTTAAAATGTAAACTGCCAGGAAAGGTTACACATAACACATTAACAGCTATTTATAGGCTGGTTTCAATGAATTTATCAGGTGTTATTTTAGAGCTACTTTTGAAAGGGAGAGGGTAGGAGAGCACTGGGTGTACTGAATTTGAGACGATATGAAGGCTGGAAAAAGGAGCAGAAAGGGAGATTGGGGTCCCTAAAACGAACACTATTCCTTGAACTTGCCTTGTGTTAATATATTCATTATAAAGCTTCCCAAGGAGGCAGATATATTGCAACCATTTAATTGGTATGTTTAGATACTCTTTTCTTTAAAAAAAAATTGTTTTTTGGCTGCGCCATGCCTGTGGGATCTTAGTTTCCTGACCAGGGATCAAACCTAGGCCCTCAGCAGTGAAAGCGTGGAGTCCTAGCCACTGGACCATCAGGGAATTCTCTAGTTAGATACTCTTTTGCTTGGAAGCCAGTGAATAGACAATAAAATGCATTGAAGTCGCCTATCCACAAAGTCTTGAAGTTATATCTTTTACACTAGTGAAATTGATTAGTGAGAAAATAAATTTAGGTTTTGGTGTTTTTCTTAAATTATTTATTTATTTTTAGCTGTGTTGGGTCTTTGTTGCTGCATGTGGGCTTTCTCTAGTTGCGGCAAGCGGGGGCTACTTTTCCATGCGGTGCGCGGGCTTCTCCTTGCAGTGGCTTCTCTTGTTGTGAAGCACCGGCTCTAGGCGCCAGGCTTCAGTAGTTGTGGCGTGCGGCCTCAGTAGTTGTGGCACACGGGCTTAGTTGCTCCGTGGCATGTGGGATCTCCCCGGACCAGGGATCAAACCTGTGTCCCCTGCATCGGCAGGCAGATTCTTAAACATCAAGCCACCAGGGAAGTCCCTAGGTTTTGTTTTTATTTGGTTAGTCTATGCAACATTTCCAGGAGTTGATTGTCTTATTTATGAATCAGTAAAGTAACAGATTTTTTTCCTTCTTTTCTCATGATTATTTTTTGATTATGTCCATGTTTATTAGTTTGGAAGAGAACAGTAAGGAAAATATAGCTTATGATGATTGGTTGCTCCATTTGTATATCCCCACTGTGATAAGTATAGCGTTTTCTATGTTATAGGCTCTCATTAATCTTTGTTGGATGGATGAACTCAAGTCAACCAGGCCATCTTCTAGCAATTTTCATGAAAAAAAAGAAAAAGGTTTCATATGTGAGAAACCAACAAAATTGGTTTAAGTGAAAGAGTTGGATTACTGACGGATGTCAATTGGTTGCAAAATCTCTATCTCTTGCTAGTACAGTAATATAGTTGTTCTCTTGTTTTTGAAGCCAGTGTGTGTACATGCACGTGGTCTTTGTCTTGAGCACTGGATCAGCCATCTACTGCTGCATAACAAACCACCCCCAAGTGCAGTGGATTACAATTATTTGCTTTGATCATGAATCTCAAATTGAGCAGGGCTTAGGGCGGACTGGTGGTCTCTATTCCAGGTAGCATCAGCTGGGATGGCTCTCCTAGGACTGGAGGATACACTCCCAAAAGTGACTCACTCACATACATGTTTAAGTTGGGACTGGCTGTTAGTTCTTCTCCAGAGTGACCTCTCTATAGGGTGGCTTGGGCTTCCTCACGACAGAATGGCTGAGTAAAAACAATGAGCACCCCCAAAAAACAAGCAGAAGCTATATTGCCTTTTATAACCTAGCATTGGAAATCACACAATGCCCCTTTCACCATAGTCACAAGGCAGCCTAAATTCAAGGGGAGGGGACATAGACCCCCACCTCTTGATGGGAACAGTGTCAAAATCACATTGTAAGAAGGACATGTGGAATGAAAGATATTGTTGTGGCCATCTTTGGAAAATACAGTTTGCCATAGGGATTATTTTTGATCCTTCCCTATACCTCAATTTTGCAAGTTTAAAAATTTTTTCTATTTGTCTTTATCATCATTTTTCCAACTGTCCCCTTTAAACTTGGTAGCAATAATACCTCAGAAGCTAACATTCTTTTTTTTTTTTTTTTGCGTTACGCGGACCTCTCACTGCTGTGGCCTCTGCCGTTGTGGAGCACAGGCTCCCGATGCGCAGGCTCAGCGGCCATGGCTCACGGGCCCAGCCGCTCTGCGGCATGTGGGATGCTCCCGGACCGGGGCGCGAACCCGCGTCCCCTGCATCGGCAGGCGGACTCTCAACCACTGCGCCACCAGGGAAGCACAGAAGCTAACATTCTTGAAAATAATTTATGTGTGGAAGATTATCCTTTCAGTACACTGAAGGTACCCACTAAGCATCTTTCCCGGATAGGTGTGTGTTCCGCTAGGTATATTCCTCTCCATAACTCTTATCTCTATCTGGTTTGGAGAAGAGAATAACACACAGGTAGGCACAGCCTTAAATACAAGAAATAAAATAAATGAGGAAAAAAATATATATTGCCTGGGGCAGCTTTAAGTCAATTTTTGGAAGGTTCTGTGGTGTAGGTGGTGGGTGGATTCAGTGGAAAATCTTACAGACATGTGGAATAATAAGTGGTTCTATTTTGGGATTATCATGGCAATGCAAGTTAATGATATATGTCGTGCGCGGGCGCGCGCGCGCGCATGTGTGTGTGTGTACCCGGTCTTAAGTTGGAATACTGAGGCTAACAGTGATTTGGTCATGACTCTGTGTGAAATCCTGAACTTGAAATCATAAAGCAAAATATATATTTCCACCAAAGTAGCATTTTCCCCTAACATTTCAATCAGTTTTCCAAATACTAAAAGCTGAAAGAATTGCACAGTGAATATCCACATACCCACCACCCAGATTCTACAATTAACATTTTACTCTATTTGTTTATATCCACATGTACTACATATCTATCCATTCATCCATCCCTACATCCATCCATCAATCCGTCTTGGTTTTTTTATACATTTCAAAGTAACTTACAGTTGTCAGTAGACAAAGTAGTATATTTTGAGTTCTGTTTAAAAGTGTGGACAGTTTTCCTCTTATTTCAATTTATCTTGTAAAAATTATATTTGACAAATATATGACAAAAGATCAGGTGGACTTGATATTTTTTCATCGTATTGAAAATGAAATCTATGAGAATTTAGTGAGAAATTGCTGGAGAGACAAACTCTGGAAAGATTGTGCTCTGTGATGCATATTATTTAATGTGATTCAGATCATATCTTTGCCTTTGCTTGAGAATGTAATAAAAACTTATACATGTGGAACTGAGTAGTTGTGTCCCTTGATAGTAAAAAGGCTGACTAATAAATAAAATAAGCATTGTACCTTTTCATTTCGTTAAGTGTATTGGAAGCCATGTTGAATTTTTATCCGTAAAGCTGGTCAAGAATTTCTTTTGGAGAAATGAAACCAAGACTCCAGGCAATTGTAGAGGTAGATCAGGTTCACTCCATAGCTCCCATACCTTTTTTTATTCCAACCTGCCTCCTCCAAATGGTATAGCCTCAATTTACCTAGCTGTTTGTGTTCATCTTTTTCTTCTTCTCCTTCTTCTCCTTTTTTTTAAAAAATTAATTAATTTATTTATTTTTGGCTGTGTTTGGTCTTCGTTGCTGCACGTGGGCTTTCTCTAGTTGCGGCGAGCTGGCGCTGCTCTTCGTTGTGGTGCGTGGGCTTCTCATTGCGGTGGCTTCTCTTGTTGCAGAGCACAGGCTCTAGGCGTGCAAGCTCAGTAGTTGTGGCACGTGGGCTCAGTAGTTGTGGCTCACGGGCTCTAGAGCGCCGGCTCAGTAGTTGTGGCGCACGGGCTTAGTTGCTCCGCGGCATGTGGGATCTTCGCAGCACAGGGTTCGAACCCGTGTCTCCTGCATTGGCAGGCGGATTCTTAACCAGTGCGCCACCAGGGAAGGCCCGTCTTCTTCTTCTTCTTCCTCTTCTTCTTGTTCCTTTTCCTCTTCTTCTTTTAAAAAAATGCGTATTCTTCAGATAACTGTCTGAATCCTTAATTTTCCACTATTGTGTATCAACACAGCACAAAATGATGTGGGAACTATTGATCAGTTTATTAATTGATTGATTCATTTAGCAAACACTTACTGAGCATCAGGTCCTATGCTAGGCATTGGGAAAACAAAAACGAATAAGACATAATCTTTATTTTCAATGCAAAGCCATTAATATGGTACATTGATCAGTATAGGTGACAAAAACTGAGGCCTACTAGATTTTTTCCACTTTTCCATTGACAGTAACTATATAATGGTGCTAATCTCTGCTTTATTTTATGCTGTATAGATACAAAATAGGAGTGTACACACAAGACCAATGTTATGCTAATGACTCATTATATCAGAACATTTTTAAAAGAGCAAGAATTGTTTTATGGATTCGAGAAGAAGCAAGATCAATATGTTTTCCACTGTGTGTGTTTTTATCTAACTGGTCCAGAATTCCAGGGTGCCTTATAAAAAGGTCTGTAAAGCTGCATTGAATCAGGTGTGATATTAAACCTAGAAAATGAATGGCACAGCCACTTTATTCCTTTTTAGTACTTAGACTCTATGAACTCATTTGTTTCCTTTACAAATTAAATGAGGTGTGTGTTTTTAATTTTTCCACTTTTAATTAAAATCTTGAGATAATAGTTATTATGTATTACATCTTAGTCTCTCTGCATATATTCAAGGGAAGGGCATCATTTGGGGTCATTTTAAACTTTCAAAGCCCTCTGAGGGTAGGATATTAGTAAGGTGCTTATCAAGTCACCTCACACTTGAGCGAATCAAGTAAGCAATGGACAACAGTGCTGCCCCACTCCTATGGCTTCATGCACATCACTAGCATTCGATTCCTAAAAGAAGATAGTCACTTTACTTTGATGCCTCTGGAAGGTGGAAAAAAGTCTTCCTTGCAGAGCTGTTGTGGCAGTAAATGAGACAGTGTAAGGAAAGTTCCTGGCACATAGCACCGTTACATAAATGGTTTCTATTGCTGAGACAGTATAGCTTAGTGGTTAAGGATTAGGCTTTTGGAGGCAATTGGCTGGGTCTGCATTCTGCTTCCACCGCCTACTGCCTGGGTAAACTTGGGCAGGTTACTAAAACCTTGTGTGTAAAATGGAGATAGCATCCACTTGAATTAATTACCCACTGCTGTACAACAAATCACCCCCAAACTTAGGGGCTTACAACAATAAACATTTGTTATCTCACAGTTACTGTGGGTTGGGAACTCAGGAGTGGCTTAGCTGAGTGGTTCTGGCTCAGGATCTCTCATGAGGTAGCAGTCAGGATGTCAGCCAGGGCTGCACTCACCTGAAAGCTTGACTGGGGCTAGAGGATCTGCTTCCAAGATGGTGCACTCACATGGCTGTTGGCAGTTCCTTGCTGGCTGCTGAGGGGAGGGGTAAATGTTTTGGGGATATCTTAAAACCACTACATGACTTCAGAGGGGTATAGAAAGGATTAAATGAGATAATCCATGCAAAATGTTCAGCACAATGCCTGGCACACAGTAAGCACTCAATAAATGTTGATTAATATTATTTCTAAAGAAAGATCAGTAGACTGCTGTTTAGCTAAGGAGATATGGTTTCATCTGGATTAAGACATTAATGCATGAGAAATTAATTTATTGATATTTTAAAATTATGTAGAAGTACGAATGTTCAGTAGAAACAGGTATCTGAGACAACAAGTATTTTTAATGTACTTCACTGGCTTGATGTCTCTTTCACAATTTATTGTGCACTGTGTTGGGGAGGAAGGGGAACTGGATGTGGAGGACTGCACTAAAATCATCAGGTCAGGGGTTTCAGGACTATGAAGTTATTTAGGCCAGGTGGAAAGATGCTAGAATTACTCTCCATTTTGTGCCCCAATTCTCACTGTTATTTTCCTGCTGCTAGCTATAAAATTAGCTGTCTCACTTCTTTCAAAGCCAAAGACAGCACATCTCCATTATCTCATTAGATATTCTTCTTGAAATAAAAAGCTCTTCTACATCAGTAACAGCATCTATTAGCACAGCCACGCTCCAGTTCCCTGGGTACCGCTGATCTCAGATGACCTGCGCATACTAGACTAAGGTAGACCAGGGAATCCACAGCCACCCTAAGGGATTGAAAAAGGGGCAGGGAAAGGGGGAGGGTTGGAGGAGGCTTCTAGATGTAACTGTTAACTGAGAGGAGCCTCAAAATAGCCAAGTTTCAGGCTTCTTCCTAGAAGATTTAAATTTCTCCAAGAAAATCCCTCATCAATTGTGGAGTCCATAATATTCACTGCTATTTATGCTGCTAGCCTGTGGCTGGAGAACATTTCCTAAGATGGCTACAATTCTGTAAAATACATGTTCTGTAAAATAGGCATAATAATATTCTTAGCTGAGGGACATACTCTTGTTGCCCCAGCAGTGTCTCCTTGGCACTCACCTCCACCCGCCCAGGGCCACTTATTGTGATCACCTGGGACTCTCTGGGAGCACACTTGCTCTGCATGTTGGGAGAATTGAAAATGCTGGAGGGTTAATGCCCGGAAGAGCTTTCAGTATGGTGGAGAAACACCCCGGCTTCTCATATCTGGGAGAGGAGAAGTTTCTCCATCATCTCCCAGAGCTCCCCTGCAAATCCTCTGAGCACCAGTCGCCTACAGAAGTAACTGGCTTGATAACACACCTATTATTGGCTTCCTTCTCTTCCTTGTCTCACTTGCCCACGCATCTTCTGGTGTTTCTTGGGATTAACTCTCAAAACTATGAACACTTAAATCCTTGTGTCAGCGTCTGCTTTTGGGGAAACCCAAATTAAGACATCGCTCATAGGGTTGATGTGAGGGTTGAAAGAGATGATGTATGCATAATGCCTGGCGTATAATAACAGCGGCTAGTATTTATTTATTTATTTATTTATTTACTTTATTTAGTTTTGGCTGTATCAGGTCTTAGTTGCTGCACGTGGCATCTTCGTTGAGGTACGCGAGATCTATTGTAGCAAAGCACAGGCTTCTCTCTAGTTGTGGCGTGCGGGTTTTCTCTTCTCTAGCTGTGGCGCTTGGGTTCCACAGCACATGGGCTCTGTAGCTGGTGGCACGCAGGCTCTCTAGTTGAGGCTTACGAGCTCAGTAGCTGTGGCGCAGGGGCTTACTTGCCCCGTGGCATGTGGGATCTTAATTCCCTGACCAGGGATCGAACCTGCGTCCCCTGCATTGTAAGGTAGATTCTTTACCACTGGACCACCAGGGAAGTCCCAGTTGATCAGTTTCTTTGTGTCAGCACTGCTTTAAACACTTTACATGTATAAATTCATCTAACCCTATGTTAATCTTCATAAACAACCCGTTATTATTACTCTACTACAGATGAGACTGACACACAGAGAGGGTAACCCGCCCAAGAGCACACACTGTTCAAACCATTGAAACCATTATTCAGACCCAGGCAGTAAACATGGCAACATTCTTTCAGGATGCTGGAGTGGTTCTTTGAGTTATTGGAGCTCTAGCTTTTGAGTTGACTCTGGGAAATTTTGGCTTTTTTTCTGTGTAGTATTGACACATGCATAACAGTATTTTGAGAGAGATTTTTTTCTTGTTGCCTCTACCTAGGAGAGCTTCTATAGGGGAAGTGACAGCTAGAGGTTGGAAGGGGTATTTATACCTGTCATTCAGATGCCCTCTAAACAGAGGTCAGCTACAGCCAAGATGGGGGATGGAAAGAAAGTGAGGAAAGCAGGCGACAATGTTCATGGGTTGCTAAGAGAAAAACTGATGGTTCCTTCTCCCCTCTACCTCCTACAAACCCCAGTTTTGGTTGTGGGGAGTTAGGGTTGGTGAGGGAACTGACCACACCCTCCAAGGAACTGGAGTAGACATAAAAATGGGCTGACCACACCCCCTGGCCACTTCAGTGTCTTGAGCCACAGGCCTGGCAGGTGATGATGGTGATGGAGAAAGGGGGAGGGGGACAGGATTTAAATCAAACATAACATTCAAGTTTAGACTAGATTGATTTTTTTAACAAATAGATTTATTTATTTATTTTTGGCTGTGTTGGGTCATCGTTGCTGCATGCGTGCTTTCTCTAGTTGCGGCGAGCGGGGGCTACTCTTCAGTGTGGTGCACAGACTTCTCATTGGGTGGCTTCTCTTGTTGCGGAGCACGGGCTCTAGGTGCGCGGGTCCCAGACCAGGGCTCGAACCCGTGTCGCCTGCATTGGCAGGCAGATTCTTAACCACTGCGCCACCAGGGAAGCCCAACTAGATTGATTTTTAATAGCTGACAAAGACCTAAGAGTCAGAAAAACTGTCCAAGATGTGAAGGGACACAAAAGACAAATTTGCTGTAAAAACATGGTTCAGAGTAGTGATTGAAGAAAAAGAAACTGCTTCTAGTTTATACCCTGCAGAATTGAGCCTGCTCAACAATAGGTAATCTTTATAAAGTCCTTACTATGGGCCAGGTACTCTGTGAAGCATTTCACAAATAGTCATTCACATAGATCTGTGAGGTGAGTACTATTATCACTGTCATCATCCCCATTTTACAGGGGAGGAAACTGAGGCACGGAGAACTTGAGCAATTTGCCCAAGGGCATCACTAGAGCTGGCATTTGATCACAGGCAATCTGGCTCCTAAGTCTATGGTTTTAGCCATTAAAGTTACACTGCCTTGCCAACCATTCACTTTCATATGGCATTCTATTCTGGTGTGGTTTTTCCCTCTTGGGTCTTTTGAGGCTGACATTTCTCTTCTTTCTACCCTGTTTGTGGTTAAACTTAGTGCATGGAGGACAGGAATAGAGGTTTTAATAGTTTAAAATGAGCTACTGGACTTGCATTACTAAAATGACATTTTCCCAAATGGTATGAACTTTAAACAAAAGCACGTAAGGTCTGACATTCTGATTTAAGCTCTGAGCAGGGCCAGCGAACAACTAATGCTGACCTCTTCCTACACACACTACAAATTTACACATTGATTTGATTCTTAAGTTTTTCTCCTAGATCTTGATTGCATTATGAGATCTAGGCCCAGATGGGCATTTCATAAATGCTTTTTGACAATGATTAGAAGGCTTATTTAGTCTTCTAGACTTGTTCCGCATATATCCAGGATAAAAATGTCTTGCATCTTGATGACCACTTGTTTATTTATTATTGAGACCCATAATAAGTAGCACACATGGTCTCTGCAGCAGGAAGCTTCTGAGGCATCTAATAGGAACTCAAACCCAAATTGTCTTAAATGCAAGGAAGAGGCAGAATTTGTTTCATTAAGCAAGTCAGTGGTGTCATCAAGAACCCGTTTTTTTCTTTCTTTCTATTTTTCAACTCTGCCTTACTTAGTGTATAGGCTTTGACCTAAGGCTGGTTTTTCCTCGTAGCTAGAAAATGGTTGCCAGTGGCACCTGGGATACTTGCTTCCTTGTTCATCCAGCAGGATGGACAGGGAAAACCTCTCTCTCAAACCATAGGTTGTTAAGTTCTTTCCTTTAGTCTAATTGGGCCACACATTGATTGACTAAGAGTAATAAGCACCCACCGCCCTGGAAACGTGGATACTAGAACACAGTTGTGGTTCTATTAGAAGGGAGAAGGAGCATATAGATGTTGGGGAGGCTCCGAAGCTGTTTCTTCATCTGGAAAAAGGTGACCTATCAGAGAATCTTGCAGAGAATCACGATGCTCAGAGATAATGTATGTAGGGTTGCCAGATTTAGCAAATAAAAACAGAGAATGCCAGTTAAATTTGAATTTCAGATAAACAGCAAATAATTTTTAGTATGAGTATGTACACCTCTTTCTACAAATGTTACAGATTTACACATTGATTTGGCTTTTAAGCTTTTCTCCCAGATTATGAGGTCTGGGCCCAGAGGGGCATTTCAAAAAAATTTTTTTTCTTTTGACAGTGATTAGAAACCTTATTTAGCCCTCTACCCTGTATCCAGGATAAAAATACATACTTATACTAAAAAATTATTCATTGTTTATCTGAAATTCAAATTTAACAGGTCTTCTGTATTTTATCTGGCAACTCTAAATGTATGCAAAGTTCTTGGCACATAGCAGGCATTCATTCAGTGGTAAGTATTAGTGTTGTTTCTATATAAGAAAAGAGCTCAGTTAAATGGCAGCGTGGTGCTTTTTAACTCTTACTAACATAGAAAATATATGCTTTTGATCAAAATTGCAATTAACTGAACTGGATGTGACTCTAAGCATCCCTTCACCACTACTCAAAATGAGATCAAAGCAAAGGTCCCTAAGTGGAGGGTCATATTTGCATACATGGGATGGCACATTATAAAGCATCTAATATTACCACTTAAAACTAAATTGAACTTGCATCACCGGATAGTTAGTTATTGGTCTTTCCTTATCTTGTTCTAAGTCTATACAGATAAACCATTCTTCATTTGATTCGAAGGTAATGCTGCTACAATTCCTGGGACAAAAGCACTAACATACAAGATTGAAAATGGAGTGATCGCCTCAGGAATTCTAGCTCCATGTGGGTGAAGCTTGAGGTCACAGCAACTGTTACTTTGCATTTGGAGGAGGCAGTAGACTCTGCAAAGCTCTCTGCTGTTGCCTCTGACTCCATTTTCCTTCACTGCTAATTCATTGTTCTTACCTGTAAAATTTTCTAATATGCTTCCTGAGAAGCCAAAGAGAGAGCAGGCACCTTCATTTTGTCATCAAATATTCACCATATTATGAAAAGGAAAACCCTACTGACTTGGCACTGAATGGCCAAACCCAGCATATTGTTACATATTGTTACCAGATTCACAACAGGAATAGATTAAGTGGATTTTATCCAAGATATCTAATTCCCATTACAGTACAGTACGGCGTATTTCTAATTTGGTGGCTGCTATGATCTCATACACTGCTTATTTTCTGTGCTTTTCCTATAAACCAGAAAAAAAAGCCATTTTTCCTGTTTGTTTTTTTAAGTGGAAATTATTATGCACATTACATAGATTAGTCTGCAATGTCTTTAAAAGTATTATTTTTCCTAGTTTTCAAAAAGTGGCATTGGAAATGTATCTCTTTCCATTCCATCACCTCTTCATCCTCGTTGGAAACTTGATCCATAGTAGGTATTAAGATCTTTACATTTCTACTGGTTGGGCGATGACTTCATTTCTTTCATGCCAGCTGGGGAATCTTGTGTGGCTGAGCATTGGACCGAAGCAGGGCTGTGGGTTGCTGCTGCTGCTGCTTAACAGCCGTTTGCATGTATCCAGCTGCTGTGTAAGGAATCCTCAGGCTACTAGTTCTTTGCACCTAAATCACCCAAGGGATCGCAGGCTGATGGACGAGTGTATGTGTGAATGTGTGTATATGTGCGTGTGTGTGTGTGCGCACAGGCAGCTGCAACAGATGGGCATCAGCAGCAATGGATTTCGATATCATTTTTACCAACAACAGAGATAAACAGTCCTCCATCCTTTATTTCCAAGCAGTGCCTCGGCTTCCGCCCCAAATGTGCTCTACCCCTCTTCTCCGATCCCCCACCCCCGCCCGCACGTGTCCCTAGGGAGGAAGAGGCCAGGATAGCTGCGCTGCAGGCAGGATTCCCCTTTTTTTTCCGCTGTGACAGGCGGATTCCCGGGCCTCCTCGGCCCACCACCCCCGCAGGCGCCCCTTTCCCAGTCACGATCTTCCCCCCCCATCCCCCCTCCCTTCGAAAGCTCAAGGCTCGGGCCCCGCCCCTCCCAGCCGCCCAGCCCAGGTTGCTAGGGCCTGGCGGGGCAACCAAACCTGGCGCGCGAGGGGGCATGGCGCGCGCGTACGCGCGCAGACAAGCTTATACAGGGAACCAGCTGTCTTCTGCTTCGGGGGCCAGTGCACGAGCGGCGCGGGCGGGACGCGCGAGCCCGAGCCCGAGGACGAGCGCTCTCTCCTTATTGGTTCCTACAGAAGTGGGCGGGGATAAGGCGGGACCTGGCGGAGTCTGAGGAGCTTTCCCATTGGTCCAAACGGGAGGGTTGGGGCGGGGCAGTTAGCAACTTAGGCTGCGCGTTCGCCTGAGAGAGAGGGCGGGGTCGAAGGTTTCGATTAGTTGTCGCCGCCGCTGGGGAAGGTAAAGCGGCGACGGAGGCCTCGGGAGCTGTGGGACCCTGGCTGGAGGTGGGGATCTCGGCGGGGTGAGTAGACGCGCCGCCACCCGCCCGCCAAGCCTACTTGTCCTCATTCGGCCCCGCGGCCACCCAGCTTCTCCTGAGAGAGGGGACCCACCCGGTCCCCCCGGGCAGACGTGAGACGGGGAGGTGGCGCGGGTCCCCCCAGAATGGGGCGACGCGGCGAGGGCACCCCAGTCTGGAGTGGCTTCTCCTCAGCGCCCCATTGCGCCGTTGGAGGGGCTTCCCCGGCGAGGAGCTGGGGATGTATTTTGGGGTGTAGAGAGACAGGAGGGTGTGAGGAGGGGCGGCGGGTCGAGGCTGCCCCGTGGGGCTCCCCTCAGCGGCGGGTCTGCTGCATCCCCGCCCCGCCGCCCCCGCGGCCCGAGCTCCCCAGGGCTTGCGGCGAGGGAAGCCCCTTCCCGCCGGCGCTGAGGAGGAGCCTGCGCGCTGGAGCCCCCCGCCCGAGTTCCGTGGGAGTCCGGGACCCGCCGGGGACTGCGAGCTGCGGCCCCTGCCCTGCTGACCTTGGTCGCCTGCGAGGGTGGGCGAGCGACCCTCCGCCTGCCCCCGCGGTTCCTCCAGCTTTCCCCGAACAAGTTTCAGGCGTCGTTATGAAGTTCAAGACTAGCATAGTGGGGAGAAGCAGAAATTGGCCCCTTCCCAGACCTTCGTACCCTTTGGACCCTTATAGAAATTAAATCCTGGGGTTTGGAACCATTTCCCAGAACGAACAGGTTCTGCTCGCAATGACACGTTCTGTGCCCACGTTGGGGGAAAAAATAACCTGAACATATTTCAGTGTAAAGGCAGATCTTCCCTGAGGGTTTTGTTTTTCGCTTCACTTGAGTGTTAAAGCACAGATGCCTGAAAAAGAAAAGCCTGACCTTAGTATCTCCACAGTGAGATTAGACGGATGCTGTGATATTTAAGTAGTTGCAGATCAGTGTTCTGTTAACACAATCTATTTTAATTGACTGAAATTTAAGCTGATTTTAGAAAGTATTGCAGACACGGAATGATTTCTTTCCGTGCATCCGAATTAGGTTTGTTTGGATGTAATGGTTTATGTAGTTAATGTAAAGGATTACACAAATTAATTTGTCCGGGAGCATTTGACCGAAACAGGAGACATAAATATGTATAGAATAGAATTATCGCTTTAGGTAACATCTGCTGGAACATTTCCAGGTTGTTCCTTTCTTGCTGTAGGGTTACAAAAGAAGGCATCTTTACCGAGCCTATTCGGAATTATTTGTGAATGACATTTAGATGTAAATTTGTTTTAAATTTCTTTAAGTGTTTTAAAATATTTTATTCATAAAATGTGAAGAGTTGAAGGGGGGGTAGTATAATCTTATATTTAACAACCCAGTTACGGTCATTAATAATACATTTTTTAAAAAGGTGTGCCTCTACACTATTTTAGGTTTGAGCATTTTTGGCGTTGCCACTGGAACGGGAGTAAGGAAGCCTGCAGCAGTATTACCAGTTTGACACCACCAGTGGGTGTTTCTGTTGACAAATGCAGAGAAGAGAACATTTGGGAAGGAAATCTTTTTTCTAAGGGTGGGGGGTGGGCGAGTGGGGGACGGAGCCAGAAGAGAGAAGCTGTAGAAGAACTAAAGCTGCCAGCACAGTGTATGCTGAGCATTTCACAAGTACAAGGAAACCTAATTAGGATAAAAAAATTCAGTTTGGATGTATTAAATAATAGAGCTCCAAAAGAGGCATGCTAAATGAAGTTAGTAATTACAAGAGTGTTAAATAATCTACTATTTCAGAGGAGTTGGAGGGTCTTCAATTGTCAAATCCCTTTGAATTGTCTTGCCTTTTAACCTAATCAATGCAAGCATTCATTTGATATATATGTATATATAGTAAACAGTTTAGTAGTCTAATTTTGATTATTTAGCAAGTTTTCTGAGCCTAATTTTTTTAAAAACAAAATTTGGTATATCAAAAAAATAATTAGAGGGACTTCCCTGGCAGTCCAGTGGGTAAGACTCTGCGCTCCCAATGCAGGGGGCCTGGGTTCGACCCCTGCTCAGGGAACTAGATCCCACATGCTGCAACGAAAGATCCCCCGAGCCACAACTAAGACCCAGCGCAGCCAAATAAATAAATATTAAAAAAAAATTAGAAATAAGCATTCTTTCTCCAGAGAGGATTCCTTGTTTTTTTTCCTGCTCAGATTTGTAATTTATTCATGATTTAGGGGCTTGTGGTAGGGATTTTTTACCCCTTTATCTCAGGTTTTTGATTTTCTACTTATACAAGTTCCCTGGGCTAAATGTGCCACTATTTTCATTGTAATTTTCTTGGAGTTATTTAAATCAGAGTGTGGCATCAACAGTATTCCCTGGGGTTTTAAAAGAAAAGGCTCCCACTGAGGGAAATTGCAGGGCCATCTCGCATGGATGAGTAATAGAAGGTTGACTGATTGCGAATCAGATGTATTCTGTTCCAAATGTGCTGCATGGAGTTAAGGCAGTTTCATTTAATAACAACCAGATTTTACTTGGTATTTCTGCTTTGAAGGTGTGGTATTGTTACAAAACGAAATACAGAGGTGGAGACATTTCGTCAAGTATGCCTTCCCACCGCCGCCCGCACCCACCCCCCAGCCTTGCTTCACCACTGTGTCTAAGAATCTGTGAGAGACGCTTTCAACAATAGTTGCATTGTTGGAAATGACAGTGGCTTCTGTTGCAGAAATTCAACCTTTCATTATGATTTATGTTTCAATTTAATTTATGGTAGAAAATTCCAGTATATCTGAGAATATGGCTGTGGAATTTGTAAGGAGGTGAGCAGAGAAAAGAAGCCTTCTTCAGTGTGTCTGTTAGAAGTTCACCTTTTTTTTCCCCTTTTTATTTTGATAACTGTGGTGGTTATCTCCTTTATTTCTAATACATGTTAGCGGGTATGTTAACATAGTACTTCATTTTCGGCTGTTAGTGTGGGGATATGACTTTTTCATTAATAACTTGATGTCAAGTAATAACAGAAGGCATTTAAGAACAAACGAATCCACATACTTAGATCCAAAATGTGAGGGGAATCCTTTAGGTAACGCTTAATTTTGGTACAAGAATAGCAGAATTTGAAGTATTAAGTCACTTTTTAAGTAGAAAAGAGTTTACTCAGAATTTGATAATTTTAGTTTCTAAAGTTTTAATTTTTGGCAACATTGAATTTCTTGATAGAGACAGATCGAACCTCAAAGGTTCTTTATCATCTGATGATGAAGTCAGTTGGGTCACATATTTCAACTTGAGAAAATAATGTAATTGAAAGACTATATTTAAACTTTCCGTTTGGGAGGGTTTTCCAATTTACTTTCTATCTTAAATTCAACATTAGAACTCTTCTGTTGGTGATGCATCACTTACTTTAGTGTTTGGATTTAAATTCTTGATAGTTTCTAGAATGTTTCCTTTATATAGAACAGTGCTTGGAAGACTGGATTATTCAAAGATCTGGCCTCATTTCTCATTCAAGTTTGTACAGTTACTTAATACTGTGTGATATGAACTTGGGTACAATTCTGTCAGTGGGAAATGAAAGCTGTGAGTGAGGACCTTCCACCTAAAGAGCCTGATAACATTTAGACAATTCAGATTTGGGAATTAACAGAAAATTATTTATTAGGTTAAAAGGACTTAACCCATTCGAGTCTTTGGAATTGATTGTCTTCATTTTGAATTAAGCTCTTAGAAACATTTGTGTTTGAGATAGTTCTAATTAGGGTCAAGTTTTGGGTGTGGTCACTTCTAATTAGGGTTAAGTTTTGGGTGTGGTCTCTTTTGGGCAGTTTTCTCTATAATAATTAAATTCTAATATTCTATTTATTGAGCCTTACTGAATACCAGGTTCTATGGCAAATAATTTATTTGCATGAATATATGTGTGTATGTGTGTTCTCACAACATTCCTATGAGGTAGATGTTTTTCTTATTTCCCATATACACTTGACCAAATGGGCTGAGGGAGAGAAAATATTTTACCCCGATTACCTAGCTAGTCAGTAGCTGAGGCAGAACTTCCATTTGAAACTGGTATGACTTGAACATGTGCTCTTCAAAACTATGCTTTCTGCTTCTCTTTAGAAATCTGATTTCCCAGACATGTTTTGAGCTCCTACTGTACATCACTCCTGGGCTGGTTACTGGAGGTATAAATATGCCTCCTGGAGTTTATAGGCTACATTGGCAAGGCTGCCTGACCTTTAGTCACATGGGAGGCTGGACTCAGATCCATCAGCACTGATGGATAGGACAAGTGCAAGTTCAGACTTTTCTAAGAGGGTCGTTAGTTCTGTTTCTTCATAATTGAAGGTTGTACATAATTATTTACACTCAAATGAGGTAGCTGTTTCTAATTAACCACTTGGTATTTCATGTTTCTTCATGTTCCATTTTAACTTTTGACTGACTTTGATTAAATTTGCTACACTAATAAAGGCTGTGAAGATATTCCTTGAATTCAATTTTGTGGTTTAGATGCACTCTTGAAGTAAAATGGCAGCCATTACAATCTGCAGATGGGTACCCATCTCTTCTGTAATTGTAACAACTTCAGTGAAATAAAATTTGGAGGTGAAGTCTACAGAGATATGTTATTGATGTTGCTTAACACTATGTAGGAGTTACAGTTTGACAACATTTTTCTACTTGCAAGTAGAATTTCCTGTTACTTATAGCCTCTTATGGGTGTGTGTGTGTTTAAACAAGACCCATCCTTAAGAGAGCTACAGTTGCTTAGCCCAAAGGAACCCCCAGCGGTCCATGTTAGGGAGGAAGAGGACTTAACATCTTATTCTGTAATTGATGAGAATCACTTTTGCCAGTTATTAAAGTTAGAAAGGAATGATGAATATTGTAGAACCTCAGGGCTGGAAATCACCTCGGCCAAAGCAGGACAGTTGTTCTACCAAGATGGGACCTATACAGAAGTGCTGTGGATTTCTTTACCAAGTATGGGTTTTGAATATGCATTTTTAACAGTTTTATTGAGGTATACTTTACATACCATAAAATTCATGTTTTAACCGTACCATTCAATGATTTTCTTTTTGTAGATTTATGGAATTGTGTAACCATCACTACAATCCAGTTTTAGAACATTTCCATCACCCCAAAAAGATCTCTCCGGCCAACACACATTTTTTTTAACCTTATTTACTTGCTTCCACCTAGATCCTTTTATCATTAGACACTGATAAACGAAATCATGTAGATCTTAAAATACCTTCTTACATGTATTACAATTTCTTAGTACTTTTTGTATATTCAAAAGTTTTTGCCTAAACATAATATGTAGCAGAATATAGAGGACAGTACTGCAAGTGCCATCCATTACCTTGTCTTTGTGGTTTTGATTTGATTCTGTTTTGATCTTTTTTAAACCAGCAAATAAAATACAGTGCTCTTAGTGATATGTTGGAAAAGCAGAAATAAGAAATCAGGGTAAAAGTAATAGAATTATTGGGCAAGAAAAAATTCCTTTAGGATTTAAGACCAAGGGCAAAATAATTGGTTTTCTTGATTTTAAGCCAATAACATTGTGCATTTTATTGTTTGAGCTCTAATCCCCCTTGAGAGATCCATGCTTACGGTGCATGCCAGAGAGTAGGCTTCATTAAATTCAGGTATGCAAACGCATTGTCTACTTTTTGCAGTACTTCAGACTGGATTGTTGGGAGATTTAGAAATAGTTTAACCTGCAAGGTACTGTAGCCGCTTTTTCCTGCCTGCATCCTTTTTTTTAGTTACCCTGAAGGGTAGGCAGGGGAGTTAAAGCTCCCTTGGGAACGAGTTATACAGGATGGGATGAATTCCACCCGTTTGGTTCCCAGGTGCTCTCTTTGCTCCCTGTTCTGCTTGTGTAGATGGACACTACTGATAGAATAGCTTGGGGATGTTATTTTTTGGGTACACATAATAGAGGAATGCAGTTGTTTGGTTGGAAGTAAAGTGTTTTGGAAACAAACTTTCGTTGCTTTTAGATGAACATTTCTCTATGGAAAGTGACACAAGTGCCAGGCAGGTAAATCAATACCTCCTTGTGTGGTAGGTTGTGTCTGGATTTTTTTACAAAATAAATTTATTTATTTATTTATTTTTGGCTGTGTTGGGTCTTTGTTGCTGCGCGCAGGCCTTCTCTAGTTGATACAAGCGGGGGCTACTCTTCGTTGTGGTGCGCAGGCTTCTTATTGCGGTGGCTTCTCTTGTTGCGGAGCACAGGCTCTAAACGTGCGGGCTTCAGTAGTTGTGGCACGTGGGCTCAGTAGTTGTGGCTCGCGTGCTTAGTTGCTCCGCGGCATGTGGGATCTCCCCAGATCAGGGCTCGAACCCCTGTCCTCTGCATCGGCAGTCGGATTCTTAACCACTGCACGACCAGGGAAGCCCCTGTGTCTGGATTTTTAATAACAAACAGAAAGGACACAGCACTGCTCTGATAATAGTTTACTGTAAATTCAATCATAACTGGCTTGAAATAATCTTACTTAAAAAAAAAAACCTGTTTGGGGCTTTCCTGGTGGCGCAGTGGTTGAGAGTCCGCCGGCCGATGCAGGGGACACGGGTTCGTGTCCCGGTCCGGGAAGATCCCACATGCCGAGGAAAGGCTGGGCCCGTGAGCCAAGGCCGCCGAGCCTGCGCGTCCGGAGCCTGTGCTCCGCAACGGGAGAGACCACAACAGTGAGAGGCCCGCGTACCGGAAACAAAACAAAACAAAACCGTGTTTAATTGCTATGGCTGTGTGATTCTGTTGTTGCTTTGTATTTTTCGTTAAGAGAAAGGCCTAATATCAAATAGCAACAAATGAGCTTTCTGACTTCGATTTAGAGGGAAATAGTGATTTTGAAAGTAACAACTTTGGGGCTTCCCTGGTGGCGCAGTGGTTGAGAGTCCGCCTGCCGATAGAGGGGACACGGGTTCGTGCCCCAGTCCGGGAGAATCCCACATGCCGCGGAGCGGCTGGGACCGTGAGCCGTGGCCGCTGAGCCTGCGCGTCCGGAGCCTGTGCTCCGCAACGGGAGAGGCCACAGCGGTGAGAGGCCTGCGTACCGCAATGAGAGGCCTGCGTACCGAAAAAAAAAAAAAAAAAGTAACAACTTTGGTTTCTGGAAGTTAGTTAACAAAACATATGGATGAATACATTATGTTTTTTATTTGTTTTTAAGACTGCTTTAAATTATTTTAGGTAAGTTGCAGTTTTAGATCTCAGTTTTAGATTTGATACTATGCCTAAAGATTAGGTTCTTGGCAGTGTAAGATCATATTATAATAATCAGATTAAGCACACACACATGCGAGGAAGATGTGACAGATAAAAAATGGTGATAAGTAACAGTTGAAGAACAACTTACTGACTTGGATTTGCCCAGTTACCCCGATATTGGCCAGGAGTAGTAGAAACTAGTTTCCTGATGAATAGAATCTTTCAGAGATTATGAAAGCTTGTTCAGATGTGACACATCCTAGAATTTATCCACAAACTCCACCCTGGTTTTTGAGCCAATGGTGGATGTTTTAACTTGAATCGCTAGTACTTATTACTGGTAATATTACCACTAAAATTTAAGATTAGCATTGCAAACGAAAAGAAAAAGTTTTATTTTAATTGTTAGTAATTGAAAACAGTTGAGGTAGAACAAAAACTAATTTTGTGCAAATTGGTGTTTCATAATTTGTTATTTCTTTCTAAAGTATCCTGAGAATCTGTCCTTCATTTAGCAAATACTTATTGAGTGTCTACGGTGTACCAAACTGTGATAGAGGCTGGATAGAGTGATACATCAAAGGGAAGTAGGCCCTCAAAGACTTTATAGGCTTGAAATGGAGGCAGAGGAGAAGTACCAGGCACTAACAGGGTAGGGGGATCTGCCATGTGGGGAGCAGGTAGGAAGGGCACGCTGAGGAGGTAACATTAAGTGGGACCTGAAGGATGAGAAGTGCATGGTTTAGTTGGGGAAATAAGTTTTCGTGGCAGAAAGTGCAAATGCCCTCAGGCAAGTTGAGAGAACTAGAGGCTTTTGAAAAACCGAACCTTTTAAAGAACTGAAAGAAATCAGAAATGGCTGGAAAGTAGAGAAGCAGGTGATGACGCAGAAGTAGGCAGGGGCCAGGTCTTGAAAAGGCTTAGTAGGCCATCTGCTGGGTTTTTGAACTTGTCCTAAGTCTCCTGGGAAGCTATTGAAGGTTTTAAGCAGAAATGTGACATGAAATGAAATGCCGCAAAAAACAAGAGTTTTAGCTCAATGGAACCTTGATGATTTACCAAAAAGGTCATAATCCTTGCAAGGTAAAATATTCTTTCCTCATCTCATTAAAAATTTTGCAACTGCTTTCTTAGTTGATTGTCATTTGTGGTACTCTTTTCATTGTTTTTATAGAAATTAGCTTCAGTTTTCTAAAGGCTCCTTCTTTTCTTTTATCCTTCACCAGTCTGTTAACCTTATATAGGAATGTCATTTCTATTTATAACTGAGTTAAAATTTTTTTCTAACAGTTTTAGCTCTCTTCCATATTTAAACTTAAAACTGTTCACTGGTTTCTTTTTCCCCCAGACATCTTTAATCTGCTCAAGGTTTTAATGAAACATTTCATTAAATATCAATATTAAATTTGCTTTATTCCTTTCTTTCCCCAAATACAATATCTTATGTCTAGTTTAATATTTTTCAGCATTTATGCTATTTCATATTTTATGAAATCTCATTTGAGCACCTACAGTGTTTTTAGAGAATTTTGTTAATAATGTTTAGAATCAATAATCTTTAGCAGGAGTACCATTTTCAAATCTGGTTCACATTCTGTGGTTTTACCATCTTTTATATTAAACTAGTCTCTGTTGAGCTTCTTACCTTCAAGTGAGCTTATGTATATAAAAGTGCTCCACAGGTTTTATTTTATATATCCTGATTTGTTTCTTTCTCCTTCTACAGTATGTATCCCTACATGCTCAGTTCATTTTTGGAAATCTTCAACCATGCTAAGTTTTTCTTGCTTTGATGACTGAACAAGCATTCATTCAGGGCTTCCTTGGTGTAAAGTGGTTAGTTTGTCTCAGTATAAAATGCCATTGTGCACTTCCCCTCCATGTATACCAAGAATAACCACAGCATCACCTCCTTCTTCAAATATTTCCTTTGAAATCTACATTTTGATGCAGTCTCTAACTTAGCTCACTTTGGCCTTGAGTTCTGAGGCTTTTCTGAACCATTTTATACCTGCTCTGTATTCTTTCCTTGTTGATTTTTTTTTTTTCCTTGTGCTGGTAACTTGAAGAATTTACAGTGGTTTTGTGTCATTACTATTTTCACTTCCTATCCAGCCCAGGACATTTATTTTTAAAGAGTTGCCTCATTTTAGTGTTTGATGTTTTTGTGCTAGTGGTTTCTCTACCATCCACAGTGACTGCCCTTGATTTGGAGTTGTGCTTTCCAGTCTTGTCCCTCTGTGCAGAGTTGGTAAAGGAAGGCCATACTTGTCTTTCTTTGACTAACTTTATGATGAGGTGATGATTTGGGTATCTTGGTGTCACTGTGATGGTAGGTGGTAGAGATACAAAGCCAAGCTGTGGTGTTGTGCCCTTTTATGGAGTTTGTATTCCAGCAGAAGAGGCCAAAAGCAATGACTAAAGAACAGGACGATATGCACATTTAGATGGAAACACAGGGTGCTGGTACTGTAGGCCAGAAGAGGTGCACTTAACGCAGACCTAAGGGGACTGGGGAAAATAATGATTCCTGAGTATTTGTGAAGAGTCTTAAAGGAGGCCCAGAATGTCAGGTGGAGGGAAGGGGTTTTCTGGTAGAAGGATCTAAGAGCATATGGAGCTGGGTGAATAGCAAGAAATGACGTGGATTTATATATTGCATGCCTTGCTTTGATGTTTGACCCCAGTGACATCCCAGGACCTTGGTTTTCTTTCTTTATGGCCATTTGGCTTTTTTTCTGTTCATTTTCACTTTTACTTGAGAGTATACATAGGAAATACTAAAGCCAGGAATTTAAATAGGGGTGGGCCTTTGGTAAAATGGATAAGCAGATGGTATCAGTTTTCTACTGTAAGGCATGGAGTGTTGCCTGTTGTTGCCTGAGCATCTAGTGCATTGCCTGGCACAGAGGAAATGCTCAATAAATATTTCTCTTAAGAAAGGTGCCTTTTTTCCTGCCCCCCCATCTCCTCCTGTCAATGCCTTCTTCCTTGTTTAGTGGTTTCTCTTCTTTGTCAGTTACCTGTCTAGTGGATCTTCCTCTCTGCTCGTCCTATAGACGTGCTTATCCTGTAGGTCTAGTCATTGGTCTCGGACATAGTTGTGTTATAATTGGATCCGTGTTGATGTATAACTAGGTGCTAATGGCTCCCTCTGTGAGACTCCTCAAACTTCTGTCGACATTTACAGTATGGTAGATGAAGGGGAAGCCAAAGTTTACAAATATAAGAATGATATTTCTTTGAATTTTTTCATGATTTGTTGCATGAATTCATAGAAGTGCTGAGTTCTCTTCCATAATAAGCTCTTGTGTGTGTGTGCATGTGTGTGTTTGTATATATCTGCTTTGTACCTTACTTAACATTAAGCAAAACCAATATTTTGTGAAGATGTTTGCTTATTTATTATGTGGCTTCACCCCCAACCCCCATCACTGCTTAGGTCCCTCAGATTGGGAAGCTAGTTTAAAATGTGTTACCACATTGAGGTAAGAATATGTATCTTACAGAAAGGCTCTCTAGGATGCAATGATTTCACCAAAGAATCTACCGTACACTAACAGTTGGTTAGTTAGATGGAGGGCTTTTAAAAAAATTATTTATTTTATTTTTAGATGCTATAGTAGACTTTTAAGTATCCTCTCTACATTTTGGTAATTTCTCATATTATAGGTCCCACTTTCCCAGAAAACTCACCACAGTCTCTTTTACAGCTAGGATACAGGCTTGTGACCTAGGTTTGACCAGTCATTTACACAGAGTGAGACTTGTATATAGAAGTGAGCATTGTGAGGTGGCCATCATGTGTAGTTGAATTGATGACCTGGTGATCATGTTGACAGAGGTGTTTGGTGGGGGCAGAGCTTATGGAATTCAGTCTCAAGTGGTGTTGGTGCTCAGCAGTGATAATCTTTTTTTTTTTTTTTTATCTTCCTATTCTCTGATCATCTGGAATTTGTGTTAGATGTCTTATATTAACTTTGGAATATTTTCAGCCATTATCTCTTCAAATATTTCTTTTGTCCCATTCTTCTATTTCTGTGATTCCAGTTACCAGTATGTTAGAACCTTTGCTATTGTCCCACACCTCTTGAATGTCCTGTTTTGTTTTGTTCTGTTTTTCACTCTTTTTTCTCAGTGTTTTCGGTCGGGGTAATTTCTACTGACATCTTCAAGTTCACTGATTCTTTCCCTGGCTGAGTTGAGTCTACTAAAGAGCCCATTGAAGGCATTCTTCATTTTTCTTAACTGTATTTTTAATTTTTAGCACTTTCATTGTATCCTTTCTTATAGTTTCCATCTCTCTGCTGAGTTACCAATCTGATTTTTCATGTTCCCCTTTTGGGTTAGAGCTCGAAACATGTTACTCATAGTATTTTAACTTTGATTCTAGATATTTCCAACATCTGATTCTGTGTCTAGTTCTGACATGTTCTTTGTCTTTTCTGAGTGTTGTTTTTTCTCTGCTTTTTGTTATGCCTTGTGATTTTTTTTTATTATAACACTGACTTATTTTGTAGAACAGTAGAAACTGAGGTGCAAAAAATTTTTTTCACTTTGAAAGCAGTCACTGTTTAAAAACTGACCAGATTACAAAAATAATCATGGTAGATACCTTAGTTTATCCTTCTAATAAGCCTGTTGATCTGGTCTTCCCTGTTGCCAGCATCTCTACCTCTAATGGGTGGTTTTTTTCTTCGTTCCACCTCATGGAGAAGACAGTTTGAAGGGCCACGGGAAGTTGTTTGCTTTTTTGAAACGTTTTCCAACAGTATAGATCTTGTGAATCAGGTCCTCCATGCAGATAATGCCATATTTACAAAGAGATAGAGCAATCAACACATTATCTGTCAGGGCAATTCACTTGTTGATTTTGCCATAACCATGCTTGTAGATCAATTCATTTACTGACTTCAGGTTTGGATACCCCCATGCAATACATGGTTCCACAATTCTCAGCATGTTAATTGAAGCCTGTTGAGCTTCACGTGGGTGCCATTGAAGATCTGATGGAGGTGGAGAAGCTGCAACACCTTTATGGACCTTTGGGCTCACGCCACTGATATCTCTGATCCTGATGACAAATGCCAATTTGGGCTCTGCAAGTACATAGAAGTTGCTGTCTTTTCTTGTCTTCCTCACTATTCAAATCTCAGTTCTGTACATCTGCCTGTATTCCTTGTGATAGTGCTTAGCTTTTTCATAGATAAGCTTCCTCCTTGCCTTTCAAAGCATCTTCTGGGCATACTTCTTTCTCAGGTTCTTGATCTTAAGCTCTGTGAAATTCTTTTGCTTTTTCTTAAGGGTTTCTGGCACAGCAGGAACCTTTTTTTAATTCTCTCTTGCACCCTCCATGGTTCTAGGTGGGAAAGAGCTGAGGTGCATAATTTTTATGTCTGTAAATGGACACATCTTTCCCTGTGCTAGGCCTTTGTTTCAGGAATTTGAGTTAATCTGGTTTGGAGTTGGGCTGGTTTTAAGTTTGGTTGTTGCTGTGGTTACTCTCAGTATACCTCAGGCTTCAAATTCTCTGATTAGGGTGGGAGGTGGTTTATTTTATTGGGTCTTCCTTCAGGACTGTGACTTAGGGTCTCCTTACATGCTCTTGATCTCCTCCTGTCCCTCTGCCAGTGGTATTATGCTGTTTACTTGTTATTGGAAGTAGGTTAGCTTAGAGGTGGGGAGTGATGGTGGGGTGTGGTCTTTTGTTCTGATTAAACCTCAGGCTTAGGCCTGCATCAACGTCCCAAGGTCATGCCCCTACCCTAGCTATTGTTGTGGGCTCAGTGTGGAGTCCTGCCCCTCTCCCAGAGTAGGGTGCCCACCCCTTCCTCCGGCTGCAGTGAGTTTTCACCAGTGCTTTAAGGGTAGAAGCACTTATTGGCCTTTCTTTCATAGATAAAGGTTTTTCTTCCCTAGTGTAGGTGGGAGGGAAGGATCTGGGTGTACATCTTGCTCCTGAGACACTGCTTCAGTTCCCTTCCCTCAAGTCTGCATCACAGTGGGCACTCCTCAGGGCTCTTTCTGTGAGTGGTTGGTGGCGTTGGTGAAGGAAGATCCTGCAGAAGGCTGGGGTCTCCCCAATTTCTGTGACCTCCATTGGTTTTACACTGTTCCTTCAGCAAGCCACATCGGGCTTTTATCAATTTGCTTTTTATTCTAGCTGAACTCCTCTTGTCAGTGGCCACTTACAGTCTACCGTAGGTGAGCACAAGGTTGTCTCCTCTCTCCTTGCAGGCCCTTTCTCTCCGAAGATTTTGAGCCAGTTGGTTGTTCTCTGATGGCTTTCAAGAAAGACATGAATTTGAAATTAGTACAGCTCTTTTTTATTGTAAGGGCAGGCAGCTCTGTTCCTTCTAGCTTTCTTATTCCAGGATGGAAGACAGAAGTTTGGTTACCCTTAAAATTTTAACATGCACATTTAACTAAGTCAAAGCTTAATTATTACTCCTATCCTCCCAAATAAGACAGAGATTTTAGAATGGCTTACTTTTTAACCCTTATCCCCTCTTCCATGTTAGTTATTTATGCTTTGGCTTTGCCTTGTTGAAACCACCTTAAGTTTGTAAAATAGTGAATATTTACTCATCAACATGTTTTCAATTTTCTTTGCTCACCATTCTTTATTCACCCCATTTCTTCCTTTTGGGTTTAGTTTTCTTCTTTATAAAGAATGTTCTTAAGTAGTTCTTTCACTAAAGGCCTATTAGTAGTAAACATGGTCTTGGTGTTTCTGAAAGTGTCTTTACTTCACTTTTTCTCTTGAATGATTGTTGAGCTGGGTACAGAATTTATGTTGACAATTGATAATGTTATTCTCTTGTCTTTTGACAAGTTTTGTTTGTTAATGAGAAGCCTTTAGTCAGTTCAGGTATAATTTCTTTGTAGGTAAGTAATTATCTTTTCTTTTGGGCTACCTTTAAGATTTTTTCCTTGTTTTTGACTTTTTGCAGTTTCTTTGCGATGTGGATTTGTTTTTAGTTATCCTGCTTTTTTTTTTTTTTTTTTTTTTTTTTGTGGTACACGGGCCTCTCACTGTTGCGGATAGACTCTCAGAGTCTCCCTTTTGATTTTTAAATTTTTCTCTGCCCATTATCTTATTCCTAAGGTTCTCGTCCTAGAAAACCTTCCCTGAACCAGTTGTCCACTCCTCTCTTAGCTACCTAACCTCTCTTCCCCTTCTTCTGTAAACATCTGGGTGTGGTCTATACATACTCTATCCATTTCTCATCCACTTCTCACACTTCAGCTCGATCTCTGACTTCCCAGTCTCACATTACTTAAACTGTTTTTGCTGAGATCTCCCGTAACGTCTTGTTTGTTGCGTCTAGTGGATTCATTCAGTCCTAATTTTACTTGACATTTCTGTTGCACCTGACACTGTTAGTCACTGTCTCCTTGAAGCAGTGTGTTTCCTTTGCATCCTTGTTCTCCATGTCTTTCTCTTATACTTTTTTCTCTGCATTCTCTGTGGGCTTGTCTCAATCCACTTACTCCTTACACACTACTGTTACCTGGGCTTGACTTCTTGGCCAAGTATTATCCTAGGTCATTGTCTCAATTACACCCACAGTTTCAGTTCTACTTACATGCAGATGTATTTCTAAATTTCTAAATTCTTTCCTGTTTTTTCACTATATGCCTTCAGACTCATTCTTAATAACCTGCTGGAACGCTACACCTGACTCTTCTACAGGAACCTTATACTCAGGTTGTCTAATATGAAATTAAAAAAACAAAACAAAACTCTGTTAATGGTTCCACCATCCACCGAGGCTCCTAAGGTGGATAGTTGGGTCTTATCCAACTCAGATATATTATCTACAGTTGCTAGTATGATATAAAACGTGATTTTGATTATGAAAGTGATCTGCTTGAAAGCCTGCAGTGGTGCTCTGTTGCTGACAAGAGAAGGAGAAAGTTAGGAGAAAGTCTGATCTCCTTTTATCTGGCTCATCAGGCTCTCCTTGGTGTGTTCTCTGCCTGCCTACCTCTCTAGCCGCACGTCTTTTTCTTGTTTGCCTCAAACACTGCGCTCTCCAGCATGTAGAGTTCTCCATAAAATTGTTTCAAAGTTGGTATCTTTGCTTGTGCTGTCTCCTTTGTGTGGAACGCAGTGTCTACTGCAGACTGTGTTGTGTGGGTTGCTAGCTCTCGGGTTGGTGGGACTCCCTATTCCTCATGGAAGCTGCAGTTAATTGACATCTTTCCCTACTTCTCTGGCCTCAGTGTTACTGAGGAGTATTCCTTGTCTGAACTATCATTTTGGAGAGCCAGGACTGGGTAAATGCTGGCATCAGTCCTACTGAAAGAAGGTGGGGAGTGGGCACAGGTAGAGGTGTTTCACAGCTCTTCAGTTATGTGGTTTACTATTAAGCCATTTCTTTTCTTAGTCCCGATCTCAACCTGCTTCATAGCTCCTTGGAATTCCTCAGAGATCTGTCTGCTGTGAGCCCTCCTATATTCTCAGGGCTGCTCTGGGTTTATTTTTATATTTCTTTTGCCTATTTCAGGGGGTTTTAGTGTGGGAGGAAAGGTAAACGCATGTGTCTGGTTAGCCATTTTAAAGCAGAACTACAGTGCCTTATACTACATGTGGTTTCTCATTTTTCTCTGTTGTAGACATCATGGCAAAGAATGTCCTTTTTTTTAAATTTTCGTTTTAATTTTTGGTCACCACGTGGCTTGTGATCTTAGTTCCCCGACCAGGGATTGAACCTGCTCCCTCTGCAGTGAAAGCGCAGCGTCCTAATCACTGGACCGCCAGGGAATTCCCGAATGTTTTTTTTTTTTTTTTTTTTTTTTTTTTAGTGGTACGCGGGCCTCTCACCGTTGCGGCCCCTCCCGTTGCGGAGCACAGGCTCCAGACGCGCAGGCCCAGCGGCCATGGCTCAGGGGCCCAGCCATTCCCGCAGCACGTGGGATCCTCCCGGAGCGGGGCACGAACCCGCCTCCCCTGCATCGGCAGGCGGACTCTCAACCACTGCGCTACCAGGGAAGCCCCCGAATGTTTTTTAAAGTGAATCCTTGTGTATATCTTTGATCCTTTTCTTAGGACACTAGTCTTTTCTTAGGACACTAGTTTTTTTTTTTTTTTTTTGTAAAATATTTATTTATTTAGGCTGTGCGGGATATTTGTTGCGGTGTGCGGACTTGTTAGTTGCGGCATGCATGTGGGATCTAGTTCCCCAACCAGGGATCGAACCCAGTCCCCCTGCATTGGGAGTGCGGAGTCTTACCCACTGGCCCACTAGGGAAGTCCCTGGAACACTAGTCTTATATCCCCCCTTGAGGATCACCGGGGATGATTGATAGGTGACACTGATGGGAGTGTGCCATACCTGTGAAGGGTGTAGAGGGAACACTGCTGATTCACCTGAAGGAAAGGTTGCAAGTTAAAAATGTTTATTATTTTGGCCATTCTGGTCTGCAATATTGTTTTTTGTTGGATTTTAAAAATTACTTGTAAGATTAAATATTTACAAAATTTATTGGTCATTTGTATTTTTCTGTGTACATTTTCTTTTCAGGTTAATAAAGTTTTTTTTTAAATACTCTTGTAGTGTTCACTCGATTCTTTCCCTTTAACATGAAATGAGCAAATGCTGCCAAATGTAAGGTCCATTGCTCATTTTCTTTTTTTTTAGTTTGAATTTGTTATGATCTGATTCTTGGAAAATGAAAATCCACTCCTGGTTTGGTGGTTTAATACCTCACAAGGTGGCTGTGAAAATTAAATGAAATAACATAGATGAGGTGCCCAACACAGTAGTTGGTGTGTAATAGGCAGCAGTAAATATTAGTTCCTTTTGTGCATTCTTTCTCCTTTGCCAGATTATTAAAATAACTGCAGTACAACATACCTGAGAGGGAAAGAAAAAAATAATCACATGTATTTACTGAACTCTTCTTAAATGAAGGGCAGTATGCCAAATACCTTGAGGGATACAGAGTTGTTTAAGGCAGCTTCCTGTCCAGGGATAAACATTAGCTTACTATACATATCTTTAACTTTCTAGGCTTTTTTTTTTTTTTTTTTTTTTTTTGCGGTACGCAGGCCTCTCACTGCTGTGGCCCCTCTCGTTGCGGAGCACAGGCTCCTGACGCGCAGGCCCAGCGGCCATGGCCCACGAGCCCAGCCGCTCCGGGGCACGAACCCGCATCCCCTGCCTCGGCAGGCGGACTCCCAACCACTGCACCACCAGGGAAGCCCTTTTTTTTGTTTTTAAACCATGGTCTTCCAAAAACCTTTTGGTCTTTAAACTGTGTTATTTTATTTGAGCACAGAACACTTGAAAGGTTGGTGTGCCACATTTAATCCATTACATTTCTGGGAGAATAGTTATTAGCTCCATTTTATACGTGGGGGCCCTGAAGGGTGTTCTGCCCAGCTTCTGGCTGGTGTAAAAATAGGATATGTTGGGATGTAGAAGAATGCTAACGACTGTATTTCCAGCCTCAGTAAGTGCTGAATAAATATTTGTTGAATGAATGAATCGTCTTTTATTAAATGATATGTTAAGCCCACTCCTAAATCGCATCTCTGCTTCTTACTGTTTTACTTTTCCCCTTTTATATTTTATGCTGTGAAAGTGGTTAAATAAGCTTTAAAATTCAATGGTTGGTACGCAAGACATTGCAAGTTGGAAGACAAATGCTACTCTGTTTTAGTCATAATGAAAAAAGGCTCAAGAGGAGATTCTGTGCTGATATGATTTTTTTTTTTTTCCAATTTAATTTTTTGTCCTGGTGCTGATTCTTTGCAAGACCACCTTTCTGGTTCCTGTAACAGCTCCAAGGGGCTTCCCAAGGTTTGGGGCTAGGGTAAATGGTCCAATTCGTTGTACTCTAAGGATGACTCTGCTGTTAACAGTCAGGTTTTTCATATAATCTCTAGTAAAGAAGGAAAAATTAGCAATTATAGTTAGGCTCTGGAGATTTGAGGGGGACACTTTTTAATGGATGAACTAGCAAATATACAAACTTTAATGGAATAAGTGATTAACATCTCAGAGTTTGCTATGTATTTAGCTTTCTGTAGTTGGTTGGCTTGGATAGTGAAATAAGGGTTCTTAGTAAAAATGATAAGACCCTGGAAAGGATTGGTGGTGGGACATCCATGGACTTACTGCAAAGTAGTGTTAACACACGCATCTTCTTCACTCTGCACATGGAACACTCCATTTATTTATTTGACATCTTTATTGGAGTATAATTGCTTTACAATGTTGCGTTAGTTTCTGCTGTATAACAAAGTGAATCAGCTATATGTATACATGTATGCCCATATCCCCTCCCTCTTGCATCTCCCTCCCACCCTCCCTATCCCACCCCTCTAGGGGATCACAAAGCACTGAGCTGATCTCCCTGTGCTATGCAGCTGCTTCCCACTAGCTATCTATTTTACGTTTGGTAGTGCATATATGTCCATGCCACTCTCTCACTTCGTCCCAGCTTACCCTTCCCCCTCGCCGTGTCCTCAAGTCCATTCTCTACGTCTGCATCTTTATTCGTGTCCTGCCCCTAGGTTCATCAGAACCTTTTTTTTTTTTTTTAGATTCCATATATATGTGTTAGCACATGGTATTTGTTTTTCTCTTTCTGACTTACTTCACTCTGTTATGACAGACTCTAGGTCCATCCACCTCACTACAAATAACTCAATTTCGTTTCGTTTTATGGCTGAGTAATAAATACTCCATTGTATATATGTGCCACATCTTCTTTATCCCTTCACCTATCGATGGACACTTAGGTTGCTTCCATGTCCTGGCTATTGTAAACAGTGCTGCAGTGAACGTTGTGGTACATGACTCTTTTTGAATTATGGTTTTCTCAGTGTATATGCCCAGTAGTGGGATTGCTGGGTCGTATGGTAGTTCTATTTTTAGATTTTTAAGGAACCTCCATACTGTTCTCCATACTGGCTGTATCAATTTACATTCCCATCAACAGTGCAGGAGGGTTCCCTTTTCTCCACACCCTCTCCAGCATTTATTGTTTTTCGATTTGAACACTCCATTTAGTCTTAAGCTTGCTAAATTCATTTATTTTTACAAATTTTATGGATAGACCTGTTCATCGCATTTTTGGTTTTCCCACTCCATTTTTCTACTTAGGATGCATTCAGTGAGGCTTACAGACAACTATTGTCTTGTAAAATAATGTCATAGGTAAAAATATGCCTTTGGGGGTTGGAAAAATCCTTGGTTTGATTCTGGCCTTGATACTTCCTAGCTGTGTGACCAAGGACAAGGTACTAATGACTTTGGAACTGTTTTCTTTTAAAAGTATTAGGATTAAATGTGATAACGTATATAAAAATACTTAGCATCGCGCCAATGTATGGACGTGCTCCAAAAGCATGGTTTTAAGCCCTGTGGCTTAGGATGTAGCATAATGGCTAAGTATGGGGATTCTGGAGCTTGACTGCCTGGGTTTGATCCAGTTCTGCCATTTACTGGTTCTTAGTCTCCTTATTGGTAAAATGAAGTTTCTGGTAGTAAAGGACCATAAAGGGTTCTTGTGAGGATGAAACAAATTAATGTAAATAAAGCTGCTAGCAGATCAGTGCTTAGCACAAAAGTGCTGTTTATTTTAACTGTTGTTATTATTTTATCACATTTGAAAACCCGGTAGGCCACCAGATTTTATTTGAAATATTTTGTTCTACTGGAATTTTTTGCTCCTCTTTATGATTTCAAACTCTATGAGAGCAGGGCCCGGTCTGTTTTGTTCACTACTGTATTGCTAACATCTGGTATAGTGACTGGCATAGAGCAGCGGTCCACAACCTTTTTGGCACCAGGGACCAGTTTCGTGGAAGACAGTTTTTCCATGGGCGGGGTGGGGGGATGGTTCAGGCGGTAATGTGAGCGATGGGGGGGATGGTTCGGATGGGGGGGATGGTTGAGGTGGTAATGTGTAATGCAAGCGATGGGGGGCGGCTTCGCTCGCTTGCCCGCCACGCACCTCCTGCTGTGCGGCCCAGTTCCTAACAGGCCGTGGACCAGGGGCTTGGGGACCCCTGGCATAGAGTACTTATTCAGTAAACATTTGTGGAATGAATGAATAAATGGATGATGAATGTTCCATTTTCCTTGACTTGTGTTTGCCAATGTTCTAACTCAAGTAGTTTTTTCATTAAGTCCCTGTTTAAAAAAAGAAATGTGTAATAAGACTTGTATAAGTTCCCAGTGTTTACAGATTGAAATCCAAGTTTCTTAGCTTTGCATTAAAAAACCTATGGAATCTAACTGTACCCAGGTTTCTTCTCTTTTAGAATGTGGAGTTTTGACCAGATATCTTTTTCTATCGCATTTCAAGTGTATGAATCTCTGGGATGTGAATTAATTCACTGCATTGTTGCGATACCCAGTCACTGAAGTGGTAAACATAAGAGCACTTTGCAAGTTATACAATATTACTATCATCATTCATAGTAATCCTCAAGTGTTTTTAGTCCAGTTTTGCTGGAATATGCCCACCCCTCTTGCTCAGTTAACTGTAACCCCACCCATTTTTCTAGACCTAGTTCAAATCCTCTTTCTTGTGTGAAACACAACCTCCCCACTCTAAAACAAGCGCTCTTTTCTTTGGACATTTATAGCCACTGTGATCAGTATAGTTCATTTGGTAATCATGCATCTGAATCAGTTGATCTTGCCCTGTTGTCTTGATGTATTAACTAGGATCTTGAAATGTTTAACTCTTAATGAAACCAGTAAGTTTATTGAACACCTATATTACCCTTATGTCCGGGCACAGAGTTTTCATGTATTAATTTGGGTTTTCACAATTGAATTGTAAGATGCTGTTAAAACATAAACTGAGGCATGTTAAAATTTTTGAGAGAAAAAATCAATTTGAACTGGACAGTGCCAAGCAGGGAGTGTTAGGAGTCCTTGGCTGACAGGAGCCAGGGAAAAGTTTTATACAGAGAAGGTGTGGTGGCAAAGAAAGGAAATTATTTGATTGCCTATAGCTTAAAGCCTAGTTGGCTGTTTGTGATTGGCTGTCCCTAGGTTTCGATTTCATAAACTTGAGGCATTTACAGGCTTAGGTTTTGACTACAGAGGCCACCAAGGCATTAGAGCCATCTCAGTCTAATAGCCTCCTTGTTTCATTAATTTAACACTACTTTAAGAACGAAGACTATGATATGTACTTCCTGGTTTCATGAATGATTCCTTTATTTTTTAAATTTTTATCTATTTATTTATTTGGCTGCACTGGGTCTTAGTTGTGGCGTGCAGGATCTTTTTGTTGTGGCGGGTGGGCTCTTAGTTGTGGTGCGTGGGCTTCTCTCTAGTTGCGATGCTCAGGTTTCTCTCTAGTTGTGGCAGGTGGATTTTCTCTTCTCTGGTTTTGGCGCGTGGGCTCCAGGGCACGTGGGCTCTGTAGTTGTGGCACGTGGGTTCCAGAGTACGTGGGCTCTGTAGTTTGTGCCACGCGGGCTCTCTAGTTGAGGCGTGCGAGCTCAGTAGTTGTGGCATGCTGTGGCACGTGGGCTTAGTTGCCCCACGGCATGTGGGATCTTAGTTCCCAGACCAGGGATCAAATCCACGTCCCCTGCATTGGAAGGTGGATTCTTTACCACTGGACCACCAGGGAAGTCCCTGAATGATTCCTTTATACATAACAAAACGTGGCACTGGGTGATTACATAGTTGATGTTTCATTAATGTTAAAATTGAGTTGCAAATATCATTCTCCTTTTCAGAACCAGTCTAGCATTTGTGATAGTTGGATTTTTGTTAATATTGGTTCATATTTATATTTTCCTCTTTTTCAAATACATTGACTTATTTCTTACTTATTTCTCCTCCACCAAGGTAGAAATGTTATCTTTCCTTAAATTGTTTACCTTGAATTTTCACGGATCCTTTTGGACAACTACCATTTCTCTCATATGTTATCTTTGTAAGATTTATCTCTGCAGTAATTTACTGAGGTCATTTAGTTTTACTTTCTGAACATCAAGATCAAAAGAAAAAATGTTAATAGAATTTTCATTATCCATAACGAATTTGGTTTTTAAAAGTGGTTTGAGGTTCAAACCAATAGCAGTCTAGCACCAGTTGAGGCTATTTTGAAGAGGCAGTTAATACTCCTGGGGTTTTCTGAAAGAGGTGGCCTTTGTACAGAGACTTTAGTAAGTGTTGGCAAGGTGTTTCTGGTGGGAACCCCCTTATTTGGTGGATTGAAGTCAATTATTGGAAAGTTAATTTTTAAAATTATTGAAGTTCTGAGTGATAAGAATGCACATACAACAGAAATATTTTGCCATAAAGCATGTTTCCTTGCCAGTATTTTGATGTAGGGCCAAGGCTTTATTTTGAGTATGGATCAGCTGACTGAAGTTCTGTGTCATCTCTCTTGTAGGAATCCGTCCTGTCTGTGCAGTAGGTCCAGTTTTGATTTCTTGAAAGTGGAGCAATAATTTAGACAATTTATGAAACCATTTAGTGCAGGATTATAGATTTTAGCAGATATTTTCCTCCTTTTAATATTATCTAACTCAGATCTAATTTGACAGCCACATTTTTAAAGTGACATCATTTTTATTGAATCTTGCCGTAGCATCCAACCTAATTTTCACAGAACTATAACCTTCTTTTAATTGGCTTATATACTGTTTAGTTGAAAACCATATCATGGTTACCACAAGAGGAGTGGACAAATATCAGTAGTTTTGGGGAAGAAATGCAAGTGACTTCTGGATGCCAGGCATGCAGCTCAATTTAAGTGAGCAGAAGTGTGAAGCTGAACTAAAACAGTTACCTATTAGCCAGAAACATTTTGTACTGTAGGCATCAGCTGGTCTGTTTTACAAAGGTAATGAGGAGTTGGTAACTGTTAGGTCTGTTAAGTGACATGCTGGAGGCCAACAGAGCTTGAGTGCACACAGCAAATGAACTTTTGTAGTACCTTTCATACTTTTCAGAAAGACCATTTTCCATCAATAACATGCTTTTTTTTTTTTTTTTTTTACAATATAACAGAGATAACTGAATTACTCAAGAGTGCTTGGAGAAAATCACTCTGTTCAAATAAGATTGCCGTGAAGCCTCTTCCCCAAGTAGTTTCCCCCTTTTCCCAGACATAGGTAGTTTCTACCTCTTCTGGGCCTGTAAAACACCTCACATATACCTTTTTTTTTTTTTTTTTTTTTTTTTTTTCACGGTACGCGGGGCTCTCACTGTCATGGCCTCTCCCGTTGCGGAGCGCAGGCTCCGGACGCGCAGGCTCAGCGGCCACGGCTCACGGGCCCAGCCGCTTCGCGGCATGTGGGATCTTCCCGGACCGGGGCACGAACCCATGCCCCCTGCATCAGGCAGGTGGACTCTCAACCACTGCACCACCAGGGAAGCCCTCACATACACGTTTTTGCATTTCTCACATGTGGTTAATTCACCTACCTGTTCTCTTCTATAGGCTCTTCCTGTAAGGAGCTTCTGTACAGCATGTCTGATCCATAGTTTGTGCCCAACAAATTGAATAAAAGAGAAGTTGTGGCCATTTAAACAGATGATACAACCCAATCTCCCTGAGATGTGGTTTTCACTGATGTGCCATAGAAAGTAAGCCATCATTATCTATAAATAAAATCCGGAAAAGATTTTAGTATAGTTATATTCGGTTGAGTGTATTATATTCTATATGTCCAAGATACTGTGTTATGTCCACAAAGGTACTGAGTTTAAGAATACATGGTTCTTGCTGGAGAGGATGTGGAGAAAAGGGAACCCTCCTGCGCTGTTGGGGGGAATGTAAGTTGGTGCAGCCACTGTGGAGAACTGCATGGAGGTTCTTTAAAAAACTAAAAATAGAATTACCATATGATTCAGCAATCCTACTTCTGGGCATATATCTGGACAAAGCTATAACTCAAAAAGATACATGCACACCTATGTTCATAGCAGCGCTATTTACAATAGCCAAGACATGGAAACAACCGAATGCCCATCAACAGATGAATGGATAAAGAAGATGTGGTGTGTGTGTATATATATATATATATATATATATATATATATATATATATATACATACACATACACAATGGAATACTACTCAGCCGTAAAAAAGAATGAAATAATGCCATTTGCAGCAACATGGATGGACCTAGAGATTATCATACTAAGTGAAGTAAGTCAGAGAGACAAATACTATATGATATCACTTATATGTGGAATCTAAAATATGACACAAATGAACCTATCTATGAAACAGAAACAGACTCACAGACATAGAGAACAAACTTGTGGGTGCCATGGGGGCGGGATGGATTGGGAGTTTGGGATTAGCAAATGCAAACTGTTATATATATGTATAACCGAATCACTTTGTTGTACACCAGAAACTAACACAACATTGGGAATCAACTATACTTCAATTAAAAAATAATAATACATGGTTCTTGTCTGTGCACGTGTATCCTAATAGCACAATGGTAATTTATGGAGAGGCAAAATTAATTGGAGCCTGGAGGAATCTGAGCGGTTTGAGAGTAGATAGAACCTGAACTGGGCTTTGGATGGTAACAACAGTTAGGGCTTTTTGGCACGTATTTACTACTTTATGGCATTTGATAGTCTGGATCTCCTTCAAACTGTCTTCCCTTCTTCTCTCACACACTCCCAGTCTTCCTATTCCCATTTTTAGTCTCCTCCCTCTTCAGTATCTGTGTTTTCTTTAACATTCTACCTTTGGCCACCTTCCTCTTTCTGTCCTTGTGGTAATGCTTTATTGTTTTAACCCTAACCCTGCGCTTCTGGAAATATGCTTTTCTCTCTTCAGCACATCCACAACACTTCATAAGTGTCCCTTTTACAGCATTTCTCTCTCTCTCTCTCTTTTTTTTTCCACTATAGTTGTATACATACATTCCCTCTACTGGACTGTAGCTTCTGAGAGCAATTTGCATCTTTGCAGTTCTTAAAGTATCTAGTATATAGTTTGGTGAGTAGTAAGTGCCACATATCTTTCTTTTAAACTTCTTTCCCCAAACTCAGCCCCTCTTCCAGACTTTCCTTTTTCTGTTCATAGTACTAGAGTTCTTCCTTTAATTCCACATTCTGGTTAGCAAGTTCTGCTGCTTCTGTCCTCAAAGTGTTATTCATAGCCACACCATTCTTTCCACTCTCATGCCAATTAAAAAAACAAATATTGAGGGTGTATTACATTCTAAGCACTGTGTAGGTGCTGGAAATACAAATATTACAGATCCAATCCCTTGTTGTTAGAATACTGGTGGGGCAGAGAGAGACGCAGTCTGGTACTATCGAGACTATATATGTCAAACCCTTCTCTGTGCTGGGTGCTACTGTAACACAGACCTATTACAGTCCTTTTCCATAGGCTGCTTGCTCACCCCCCAAGGGGAAGAGGCCTAGAAAGTACAGCTACTGGATTTCCTCCCAGGCTTTAGCCTTCTTTTTTCTTCTTCCTCCTTCCTTTTTAAGATTTCACGTATAAGTGATAGCATACAGTGTTTATTTCACTTAGCATAATGCCCTTCAGTTTCATCCAAGTTGTTGCAAATAACAGGATTTTCTTCCTTCTTCCTCCTTCATCTCCCTTCTTTCTCCTTCACCCTCCTCTTCCTTTTGGTTCCTGCCTTTGTAACTTGACTGTGTTGAGTGCTGTGTTCCTGTTGCCTTTTGCCATGGGAACTTGTGTTCTTTGCATGTCATTGTTATCATTAGCTACTGTTTGAGGGCTTACAGTGTGAAGTGTGTAGTAGAATGAAAAACAAGACCCATTTGAAATGCTACTAGTTAAATTCAGCAAGTTTCAAACTGAGTTCTTTTTTTGTTTGTTTGTTTTTATTAGTTATCAGTTTCATACATATTAGTGTATATATGTGAATCCCAATCTCCCAATTCATCCCAGCATGACCCCTGCCCCTCCCCGCCTGCTTTCCCCGCCTTGGTGTCCATACGTTTTTCTCTACATCTGTGTCTCTATTTCTGCCTTGCAAACCAGTTCATCTGTACCATTTTTCTAGATTCCACATATATGCATTAATATACGATATTTATCAAACTGAGTTCTTGGTACCTGCAAAGTTCTATTCTAGGCATCTCCATATCCAAAGGCCAATAAGTCTCCCATAATCCTAGTCTAATTGATATGGAGACGCATATGATACAAAACCAAATATATTGTCACTAGAATTACAAATAAAGGGCTGTGGGGCTTCTGTATCACAGCATATCACATCCTCTTTGGGTTGCAGAGAGGGGAAGACACTCATATATGACTTCAGGTAGAGGGGTTGCTGTATGAAGTCAATCAATGAAAGAATGTCAGCTGTGGTGGTTGTGTATGCCGGGGAAGGGAATTGCTTGATGGAGTCATGGAGCAGGAAAGTATCAATATAATCTATACCACGTGGTTCTCAGAGTGTGGTCCCAGACCATCAGCATCAGCATCACCTGGAAACCTGTTAGAAATGCAAATTATTGGGCGCCACTCCAGACCTACTGAACCAGAAACTCTGGGAGTTGATCCCAGAAATCTGGGGTTTAACAAGCCCTCCAGGTGGTTGTGATGTGCTGAAGTTTGAGAACCACTGGTCTACACTTGCTTGGTCAGAAAAGTCAGTTGCCCTTCGCTTGAAGAGTAGGGTTTAAGAAAAGCAGTGATGAGAACAAAAAGACAGGATTACAATAGAGACCTTGAATACTAGAGTAGGAGTATGTAGGGGCCCCCCAGGGAACCATTTCAGTTAAGGAAGGGACCTTCAGGGGGCTTACTTTAGGAAGAGTGAGCTGACAGACTTTTATACGGTGAATTAAAACTAAAAGGTAATTGGAAGTGGTGAAGTAAATTAGGGGAGGAGTAGCCTTGGGAAATGAAAGGAAACCACTGCCAAGGAGCAATGTGGCTGGATAAGCCTTGACAGCCACCTGGGTAAGTGTCCGGACAAAGGTAACTGCCTCAGAATAAGCTGAGGCTTTGAACCTGGTGTTGGGAGAGCATGGTGGTGCCTTCTGACACAGTGTGGGCAGAGGGTAGAGATGCCACATGGTATGGGAAGTGGGATATGGGGGAAGGTAATTTTTTTCTAAAAATAAGAATAGCTTCTTCCCCAGAATGATACAGGCTCAGTGTAAGAAACTCCATAAGGGAAGGTGAGGGCGAAAGCAAAATCATTTCCAATCTCACCTTCCAGTGAAAAGCAATACATTTTTCTATTTAAATATCTGAGTATCCATTTGCTTATTTAATTAAACTCAGTGTTTTATACATAGAATTATACAATCCTAAAAACAGAATTCCTAAGGTAAATTGATCTTGAACACCTGTCAGTGTTACACACATGAGTGTACCCAGGTCAGTGTGTGTTTGGAAATTGATGAATTTTATATTTGAGAAACAAATGTTTATATAAGCAGCTGATTGTTAAAGAGTGCAGTTTCATTTCACATGGTCATCAAAAGTCCTGTCCATATCATTTATTACAGAAGAAATCTGGCGCAGAACAGTCTCAGATGTCTGGTATGCCAACATTAGTCTAGGGAGAAGAACCCCAGCTAACTGTGTGTGTGTGTGTGTGTGTGTGTGTATTTTTCTTTTTGTAATATGCCACAATTTTTATTGCAACCTGGCCATTTTTGTAAGGGTGGGGAGTTTGATCTCAAAAACAGTGTTCCATTTAAGGCTCTTTTATACAGAAATTGCCATCATGACTGATATTCAAAATATCCTTAGTGTTGGAAGACTTACATGGTAAACATAAAACTCCTACACTTATTCAGTAGTGTACACTCAATGGAAAACAAAAAGGCATTAATAACAGCTATTTCTTTTAAGAAGATGTGCAGTGGTTAAGGATCCGCCTGCCAGTGCAGGGGACACAGGTTCGAGCCCTGGTCCGGGAAGATCCCACATGCCACGGAGCAACTAAGCCCGTGCGCCACAACTACTGAGCCAGCTCTCTAGAGCCTGTGAGCCGCAACTACTGAAGCCTGCGTGCCACAACTACTGAAGCCCGCGTACCTAGAGCCCGTGCTCGCCAACAAGAGAAGCCACCGCAATGAGAAGCCCGTGCACCGCAAGAAAGAGTAGCCCCCGCTCACCGCAAGTAGAGAAAGCCCGCATGCAACAACGAAGACCCAACACCGCCAAAAATAAATAAATAAAATAAATTTATTTAAAAAAAAAAGAAGAAGATACACAGGTATGAGAATGAACACTGAGGTACTAGGATAAGTTGATGACACAGTTAATACAACTTAATTGGCATTCCTTTTGGGGTAGGGGATTAAACTCTAAAAAAGAATGCTTTTAATGCATAGTATTATATCCATGCTGCCATGTCACAAAAAATAGGCTTGCCAAGGCAGGTGAGGTGTACGAATGCTCAAGCCTCACAGAACTTCAGTCAAGTGCAACTATAAATAATACTGAATAAAGTTTACCATCTCACCAGTGGATAATACTTTCAAGGCATTCAGTTAGCTTAACCCTTTGTAGTGTTCTAAGCTATTCACATTGACAATCACATTCATTGTAGTGCTTGCTGCAAGGGAGGCATAACCAGTTGTTTTGGCTAAAATATGGGAAGGCATTCCTTGGGTTCTACATAAAAGTAGCAGTATTAAACAGTCTAATGGCAATCTCTTGATAGTCTGCTTACATGAATGATATTTCCTTCATTCATTGTGTTGGAAGGACCCAGTGGGAAGAGGAAGGAAAGAAAACAAAACCTAATACTATTCCAATTGACTGAGCTGGAGAAATGGAAGCTCCCTTAAGATCCAGATGGCACTTGACTGTCATTTTATAAGTGTTTTCCTTCAAGTGAAACTACTACCTTGCCTTCCAATTTCTGTCCAAGTGTTGAACGGTCCCTTATATCATCCAAGCCATTTACTTGCTACTCATGTTTAATACCTGTAAATTTCTTTTTAATGGCATCTTTAGAGCTAGCATAAATCATCTTGCTTTTTAAAGGTGCACTTTCAGGAGCCCAAGATCTGCTTTGCTTCCTCTACAATTATTTGTCTTTTGTCATCGCTTAAACAGAAGAGAACTGCTTTCTTTGTTTTTTTGATCTCCTCTTGTGTAGAAGATTTCCTTACGCGGCTCGGCCTCCGGCGGTGTGGCACTGCGAGAAGGAGGGGTGGCCGCTCCCCAACTATATTTTAAGACGAAAAAGGTGAAACGTTGTGTCTTTTATTAGAATAACAAGGTTATTCTGGTGTCTTATAAGAACCAATTAATATTGGACATAAAATGGTCTCATACATAGGCCAATAGCAAGTTCCAGAATTCTCTTTTTAAATAGGCAGCTAGCTACCAGTGAATTTCTTAAGCGACAAGCAGAGATGTGGAATACAGTTTGCTCATTTCTTAGTTTTGTGAAAAAGGTTTTTTTATTGACAGAATATACCATATTCTATAGTATGATTTTTTTTTTTTACTTAAAATATTATGGCCACTTTTCTGTATCACTAAATATAGTTAAATAATTTTAGTAGTGGTATGATTTTCCATTTATATGATGTGATATCGTTTACTTTATCAGTCCTACATTGACTAATGTTAGGTGGTTTTTTGTTGTTGATTATTATGAATAGCACTGCAGTATACAACCTTTGCAGTATCCATCTTTGTCCATTTGTCTGATGGTCTCCTTAGCATAAATCTCTAGAAGTAGGATGGATTTTTGAATCAAATGGTACTCATACATTTAAAATTTTGATACCTATTGCCAGATTACTTTCCAGAAACCTTTATATTCCTACCTACTGTGAATGTGAGTTCACATTTTCCCCAGAAAGAGCACTAGATATTTGTCAGTTACTTTAATCATTACCAGCCTGATAGGTTAGAAGAGATTTCTCTCTTTTCTTTTTTACTTAATTGATGACTAATGAGATTGAACAGGCTTTCATCGATTTATTAAGACAGTTGTATTTCTTTTGTGAAAGGTCGGTTTATATCTGTTCTTTTTCTGTTTTCTCTTTGAGTTTTTATGTTATACTGATTTGTAAGATGCTAGTACAGTTCTGGGACCAATTCCACTTCTGATCATCAACTAGGATTCTGCATCTAATTCCTGTGTGTGTGTGTGTGTGTGTGTGTGTGTGTGTGTGTGTGTGTGTCCCATACCACCACACAATCCTCCATGTCAGCTGGGTGTCCTACAATTCAACTCAATTTTGACACTCTCTGGAGATAGCATCAGATCCCACAAGTTAAGGGCTCAGTCCTAAAGGACTGCCCCCCTTTTCAGATGCCAATCACATGTCCAGGTGGTCACCTGGGCTTCTGACTGGCTGGCTGCAGATTGGAGGTTCTAATGACCCCCTCCTTGTGTTAGATTAATTTCTTAGAGCGGCTCACAGAAACATTTTACTTCCTATATTAGCAGTTTATTATAAAAGGATATAATTCAGAAACCCGCCTAATGGAAGAGATGCATAGGGCAAGGGAGAAGGGAGGGGACGTGGAGCTTCCATGCCCTCTCTGAGACTGCCACTCTGACCAAATCTCCACATATTCACCAACCCGGAAGCTTCCGAACCCTGTCCCTTTGAGTTTTTATGGGGTCTTCATTACGTAGTCATGATTGATTACATCATTGGCCATTGATGATTGAACTCATTCTCCAGCCCCTCTCCCCTCCCCAGAGGTAGGGTGGCAGCAGGACTGAAAGTTCCAACCCTCTGATCATGTGGTTGGCTCCACTGGCAAGCCACCTCCACCTTTAGGTTACCTAGGGGCTTTCTAAGTCACCTCATTACCATAACAAAAGACACCTTTGTTGATTTCATCCCTTAGGAAATTCCAAGAGTTTTAGGAGTGCTGTGCCAGAAACTGTGGAACAAAGACCAAGTATGTATTTCTTATTCTTGTCACAGTACCACACTAACATATTAAGGGTATTCAACTTTTGGCTCTTTTTTTATTATTATTTTGTATATTAAGAGGTGTACGTATTCATTGACTTTTTTCTTTTAATTTTTTTAATTAAAAAAATTGAGGTATAATTGATTTACAATATTATATTAGTTTCAGGTGTACAACATACAGTGATTCAAAAATTTTATAGGTTATATCCATTTATAGTTATTATAAAATATTGGCTATATTCCCTGTGCTGTACAATATATCCTTGTTGCTTATTTTATACATAGTTGTTCATGCCTCTTAATTCCCTACCCCTATCTTGCCCCTTCCCCTTCCTTCTTCCTACTGGTAACTTCTAATTTGTTCTCTATATCTGTGAGGCTGTTTCTTTTTTGTTATACTCACTAGTTTGTTTTATTTTTCTTTTAGATTCCACATATAAGTGATAACATATAGTATTTGTCTTGCTCTTATTTCAGTAAGCATAATACTCTCCAGGTCCATCTGTGTTGTTGCAAATGGTAAAATTTCCATCCACAAAACAAAAAGACAACCTACTGAATGGGAGAAAATATTTGCAAATGATATTACCAATAAGAGATTAATATCAACAATATATAAACAGCTCATATAACTCAATATCAAAGAAAACCCAAGCACTCTGATTAAAAAATGGGCAGAAGACCTGAATAGACATTTTTCCAAAGAAGACATAGAGATGGTCAAAAAGCACATGAAAAGATGCTTATCGTCGCTAATCATCAGAGAAATGCAAATCGAAACCACAATGAGATATCACCTCACACCTGTCAGAATGGCTATCATCAAAAAGACCACAAATAACAAAAAAACTAAAACAAAAGTAACAAAAAACCTAAAAATAGAACTACCATATGATCCGGCAATTCCACTCCTGGGTTTAAGTCCAAAGAAAATGAAAACACTAATTCAAAAAGATACATGTACCTCAATGTTCATAACAGCATTATTTACAGTAGCCAAGATGGAAGCAACCTAAGTGTCCATTAACAGATGAATGGATAAAGATGTGATACACACACACACACACACACACACACACACACAGAGGAATATTACTCAGCCATAAAAAAGAAAGAAATTTTGCCATTTGCAGTCCATTGACTTTTTAAACTATTTTATAGTGAAGCATGTTAAACACTTACGGTATACAAGACATCAGTGAATTGTCACAAAGCCAACACTTACGTAACCCAGGTGAACACGTAAACACTGACCCCACCCCCACCCCCAGCCAAAGTTAGTAGTGTATCAAGGGCTGGGAGAAATGGGTGTGTTCTGCCCCAGGTTCAGACAATCTACAGTGCATTTTCTATACAGAATTTAAAATCAATGTAACTACTGACTAAAAGTTGGTCTGCTTTTTATTATCACCATGCATTGACCATTTAAAAAAATGTGTGTGTGTGTAACATCTGTTTTACTCTGTGTCTAGTTTATCTGTCCTTATTGGTTGGTGCTTGTTGTACGCCCAAAGAGATATTCTCCTACATTATCTTTTAGGAGCTTTATTGTTTTGACTTTTTTTTTTTGCGGTGCGCGGGCCTCTCACTGTTGTGGCCTCTCCCGTTGCGGAACACAGGCTCCAGACACTCAGGCTCAGCGGCCATGGCTCACGGGCCTGGCCTAGCCGCTCCGCGGCATGTGGGATCTTCCCGGACCCAGGCACGAACCCGTGTCCCCTGCATCGGCAGGCGGACTCTCAACCACTGCGCCACCAGGGAAGCCCTATTGTTTTGACTTTTACATTGAGATCTATAATCCATCTGAAATTAATGTTGTGTATGGTATGAGTTAGAGGTCAATTTTAATTTTGTTTTCCTTTATGCATATCCAAATGTCTCAGCACCATTTATTGCAAAGATCAAACTTTCCTCACTGGTCTGCAGTGACAACATTAGTGTACAAAAAGCATCCATTTCATGTATAATATCTCTGTGCTTTCTGTTCTTTCCTTTCATCTCTTTGTCTTATACATTGTCTTAATGACTGTGCTTCATAATAAGTCCTGATATCTGGAGAGAAAGTCTTTTTGTTATTCTTCGAGGTGTCTTGTTTTCCTTGGCCATTTGCATTTCTTTATACATTTTGAACCAGCCTACAAATTTCCATTTAAAAACTTGTTAGGATTGCTTGGGATTCTACTGGATCTCTAGATCAATTTGGATAGAATTGACGTCTTTACAATGTTAAATCTCAAGAACATGGACCATCCCTTCACTTATTAGGTGTCCTTTAATTTTTAAAAATACTGTTTTCTTTAGCTTTCTATGTAGAGGTTTACCACTTTTCTTTCTGTTTTGATAGGAATTTGATATTTTTTGATGGTATTGTAAATGGTATTAAAAATTCATTTTCTAACTTTATTGCTGGTATATAGAAATACAGTTGATTTCTAGATATTATCTTTTATATCCCTCAGCTTTGATAAACTGATTTTTTTCTGATAGTTTATAGCTTATTTTGGATTTTCTATATGTACTGTCTGAATAATAGTTTTTTCCCTTCATTCCCAGTTGTCATACTTTTGTCCAGCTTTCTACTTGTTTGCAGTGGAACGGTTTGCCTGAATTACGCAGGCAGCATTATTGGAAGCAGAAATTTTTCTTAAATAAAAAATTCAAACTGTATTCCATTCTTATTTTTGAATTGCCTTTGAATTTAAACCCAAATCTCTGGGTACTTCAACAGCCATGAAGCCCAGAGAAAGGTAATAGTATCTTTTGAGACATCATTAATATTCCTAAAGGCTATATAAACAGATCTTATAAAAATCTTTATTTAATCTTTAAACCTTTAAAATTTAGTTTTAGTGGTGAGAACTCTTAATGCGTATCCCAAGGAGTTATGTATGAAAGCTTATCAGTAGTTTCAATAATTCCTGAAAGTAGTGGAGTCACTAGTGAAGCCACAGCGTACCTCTCATGTGCTGTCTTAAGCATCATTCCTAGAAGCCACCCACCCGAGGTAGCCCAGGGAGCTCTCCACTTTGCAGAGGGCATTGGCTTGCCAGGATAATGCCATGTGGTGCCAATAGAGACGAATTGCAGGAAGAACTCTTGGAACTGCGTGGGGAGGGAAGTGGCATATGAGTGTCATTGTGGGGAAGTGTCAGATAGTGTTTCATGGAGGAAAATTCCAAGTTGACTAGTAACTTGGTGGGTTGCAGCTGAGGGATCAGAGTCTTGTTGCAGCTTGTCTTCTGGCAATGTCATGCACGCCTCTCTGATCTGGAGGAGTCTGTGGGCTACTGTCAGTGAGGTAGTCAACAGATGCTGAGGAGTCTCAGGAAAAAGTGATTGCAGCTTAAAACAGACAACCTCCGCACGCTTCTCTCCACAGGGGAGTCTGTGCCATCCTGGTTGTGGAATTTCAATGGTAGCAAAATGGAGCTGTGGTGATGGACCAGCAAGAGGCAATTATGACAAGCAAGGGCTCTATTGACTATTTTGGGAATTATAGGAATGGGAAAACAGAAGCTGCAGCTGTAATTACTGTCGGGGAATGAAATCCTCACCACCACCACCACCCCTTTCACAACACTTTACGCTTGATGGGTGTTCAGTTAATGTGGTATGTGTGCAAATTGTCATTAGACTTTAGAAAACTTTTAGAAACTGTTGCAAGTGATGATTCAAATGTGCTCATTAAAAATACAGTGTCTTTAACCAATCTAGCAGGTTAAATAATTTTATTATTCCTCTAGATTACAATTTTTAAAAGATCAAGTTTAGAGGAAAATCTTGTTCTAATTTTGGAGCATGATATATTTGAATTCAATTTGCAGTTTTCTATCTTAAAAAAATAGCTGTAATTATAAACAGCAAATGGATGGGGTGTGAGACTGATTTAAGTTAAAAAAAATGTGACCTTAATAATTCAGAATGCTCCGTATTCTTTTCAAAATGTATTAACACTGTAAGTAAAATTTATCTTTATAGTAAATGTTTTAGGATTCTGTAGAAAGCCACATAGAGTAAAATGCTACTTATTTCTTTTCCCAGTGGTGTTTTACTGAGTCATTTTATTAGTTGTATGTGCCTTTCTTGAGTTGGAAATGTATACAGGATTTCCTGTATAAAGAAATCCTTTCCACCCAAAATATAAATTCTATACCATTTTGTGTGTAGAAGCCCAACGGTGGGCCGTAAGTAAACACAAATGCTAGCTTTTACAGTTTTTAATGTGTTTTTATAGAATAACACTATCTTGTAAAATAGTCTGTTTCTCAGAGTTTTTCTAAATGGAATAATTTTAAACACTCCTTAAGGATCTTCCTTTCAAATAAATTATGAGGTGGCTCCTTTTGTAAAACAAAGGTTCATTTATTAGCATGAATAATATTTCCTGATCTTTCCCTCTCCACTCCATGCATATTTTAGCTACTTATAAAGCTGGGTTTTCATATATAGTAATTCTTCTCAGTCACAGGGAGCACTTTAGAGGTCGGTACCTGAATCTAGTATTTAATTATAGTTCTTACTTATGGCAGTATGTCTTCTCAATTGTGAGTTGTTTTTATGCCCTTGAATGTGGTAGGCTAAGTATAGGATATCTTAATGTCATAGTTGATAGAAATAGAAATAGTTGATAATTTATAAAAGCTGTATAAAAATGTATGTTAGGCTATTAAGGTTAAGTTCCAAATAGAGCTTGGGGAATCTTTAGAAAACGTGACTTTAAAAAATATATGTATTGTTAAATCAGACTTACTAGTATCTAGTTCAGGCCTTGAGTGCTTAGTATATATTTGTTTCTTTTTGGGGGGAAGATGTTTCTAGTGACTACTTGATAAGTTTTGTATTTTTATAATTTTATAATTAGAATTCATGGGCCCAATTCACAGAAGACTTCTTAAAAATAATTAATTTTTAGTCCATTTGTCTCTTCTCTTAGCAAGTCCCCAGATGACAAATTGATTAAAACAACACTTAAATAAACTGAAACATTAACACTTATTAAAACAACTTGGAATAAACAAATACTATAATTTGGATTATTTAATATGTATTTTTATGTGCTATATCTAGGAAAATAAAGATGAAAGTAATTGAGCAGTCTTTTTTAGGAATCACTTGATAGAAAGCAGAGAACATTTCCCACTTACAGAAGTAAATGGATGAAGTGTACCTGGTTATCTCAGGAAAAATTCAGCTTAGTATTAACAGGGAAATGGCTTTCAGTCATTCAGTCCATTCTGTCAGTACTGCTGGATTACAAATTAATTGCTGAATTTTGAGTATATTGCTCAGGATTCAGTATGAGAAATTGAACCACTGTGAGTGTTATTGAATAAGGGATTTATTATAGTACTCAGACTGTATACGGATTGTAGGAGTTGCTGGGAATGTGAAAGTCAGGAAGCAGAAGGATCAGAAAAATAGTCACTAATAGAGCCTCCTGAATTACTGGTACAGGCGTGTAAGTCAGAACTTACTGGGAAAATTTTAAGAAGCAAGTGTATACAGACATCAAAGTGAGAATGCAAAGAGGATGATCCTGGAGAGGTCTGTGGAAGGCTGTTGCCTCTGTGTAGCTATTGCTTCTGTGGGTACAAAGCCCAGAGTCAGCCATCTCTTGTTGGGTCTTAGGCCACTGTTGATCAGGTGAAGAAGAGCTGGACACAGAGGGGATAAGAGGAGAGTTGAGGACAAGCTGAAACCTGCCCCAGGCACCTCTGCATTTATTCTCACCATGTCTTATCATAAAGACCTTCTAAGAGTTTGGCCGTCTCTAACTTGGTGTACTATACAGGGAAGGAAATTCTGGGAAACACAGTTCCCAGGTGGACCAAGTTCACAATAGAATGATCCAGTGCATTGTGCTTCCCATTTTGGGCTGCTCTTTCAGGTTCATCTCATCAGTAGATGATGAGGATGTTATAATACTTTGAGCCTCAAGATTTCCATTTCCTTATGGTATTTACTGAGGAACTGTTCATATGCTATTATCACTTGAGGATTTAAAATGCTGTACTTTGAATAACTTTTCTTTTTTTGCTTATTAACACTGTGGCCTTTTCCTAATGTATTTTATTATAATTTCTCTGTACCTTATTTACTGATTTTTGTCTTTGTTATTAAAGTTATACAATCCCAATAAATGAATTACAGGTCAGAAAATATTCAAACTTTGGAGAGGAAAACGGGTACAAAATTTATTTTTTAAAAATATTTATTTATCTTTGGCTGCATCGGGTCTTAGTTGCGGCATGCGGGATCTTTCGTTGTGGCGGCGCGTCTGCTCTTTGTTGTGGCACGCGGGCTCCAGAGCATGTGGGCTCTGTAGTTGCTGCTTGCGGGCTCTCTAGTTGAGGCGCGTGGGCTTAGTTGCCCCATGGCATGTGGGATCTTAGCTCCCTGACCAGGGATCGAACCCGTGTCCCCTGCATTGGAAGGTGGATTCTTAACCACTGGACCACCAGGGAAGTTCCTTATTTATTTATTTCAAAATTTAAATATGAATAACTACATACTCTTTGGTGGATTTGGAATTAAAAATAACCGAGTATGCCATAAGACTTTCTGCTGACTTTCTGAAATGTTCATACTCCATTCTAGTAATGGTGAATAAAAGGAGATGACCTTTTGCAAGAGATTTTAATTTGAGAATGTCTAGGCTCTTTGAAATACAGAGCCTCAAAAATTTGTCAGCTAGGTTGATACATTCAGCCAGCAAAATTAAGTGGTCTGCTGTTCTCAGACTCCCACTATATCCTTTGTGCTCCAGGTCTGCTTTCTGTCTCTGCAGTGCATGTGTAACACTTTCTAGTTGATTTTTTTTTAATGGATGATCTGACAGGGTAGGGGAGTAAGGACATGATGAAAGATAGAAAGTGCTGAAAATCGTTTTCATTTATCTCCTTCCTACAGTTCATAATGGGGTGGGGGTTCATTTGTCTATTTCCCATTTAATTTTCCTTTTTTTCTTCTCTAGAGTTGGAGAATCTCTTCTAATTTCTTTTAAGAACATTCACTGCTAACGACTGAAGTATTCTGGAGAGTTAGATGTACCTCTCAGACATAGTTTTAGAATATTTTATAATTGTATAACTTAGAAATTAATTTAAAAATTAATTTTTATTGCAGTATAGTTGATTTACAATGTTGTGTTAGTTTCTGCTCTACAGCAAAGTGAATCAGTCATACATGTACACATATCCACTCTTAGATTCTTTTCCCATGTAGGCCATTACAGAGTATTGAGTACAGTTCCCTGTGCTATACAGTAGGTCCTTATTAGTTATCTGTTTTATATAGAGTAGTGTGTATGTGTCAATCCCCGTCTTCCAGTTTATCCCTTCCCCTAGTTCTAAATAATAATCTTCACTTGCCTCCATCATGTTTTCTTTACTCTTTGATAGTAATTAATTGATAACACTTTTTTTGGAGTTTAGATTCAGTAACTCACCTCTTCTCTCTGTATTTTATCTTTTGAAAATGAAGCCTCATTTTATTTTCCATAGCTCAGGAAGAATACTTCCCATTTGTAGTCCTCTAACTGTACTTTGTGTGTGTCTTGTTTCTGTGGTTTCTTTCATGAAATCTTATAGGGCTAAAGGTAATTGAAGTGCCTTTGCTTTCCTCCACATCAAATAAATGCTTTACAAATATACCTCAGCTATTCTGCTTATAGATGGCTCTTTGATTTGTCAGTTCTTGTTTTTTGTCTTGGTACAACAGAAGATGATTTATTTTATAAAGTAAGTTGAAGGTTTCTTTGCTTACAAGACTCTGTAAATTATCAGTAATGTTGATAGTGCAATGAAATTTTAGAAGTGGTTCTAGATTTAGCATGGTTCTAAATTGTTTAGGCTGAGTAGAAAATTTTCCAATGATATTGTTTCAACTTAATAAAATAACAGTGCTTTGCAGGTAATTTAATTGTCATCAGAACTGGCAAGACTAAAATATTGCCTGCTTTAAAAATGTTTTATTTACTTTAATAAAAATATTGCTCTTAAAATGCTAATGACATTTCATGAATCTATTATTCCTTATGGGTCTTGACATAAATTACTTGTCTCATTTGGGGAATTTCTTTAAGCACAGGCTCATAACTGAGATGATAAGTCCCGCTTTCTTGAGATATTAGCCTTCTTATTTCTGTCATCTATTGTGTTAAATTAATCTTATTATTTAATTACTAATAATAGTTGTTTTTTTTATTACATGGCTACTGTGCATCAGAGGCTCTACTTACATAACCTTGAATCCTCACCTATAAGTAGGTAGTATCAGTCCCTCTTAGTGAATGAGAAAAGAGACTTAAAGAGGTTAAATAACTTGCTCATGGTCACATAATTAATAAAGGTTGACACCCAGATGTGTTAGTATTCTCAGAAGAATAGACAGAAAGGTCCAGGTAGAGGAAGGGTTTGTGCCAACAAGCAGTACACTCTGCCTGATTGTTCATCATCTTAATTAGTCTTGGATTATTGAAATAACGTTATTTCATCTTCTAAGAAGGACATATTAAAGTGTATAAACTAAAAGAAAATTCACTTTTGATTTTAAAAATTATTAGGATATGTTAGCTTATGTTAACAGTCATGCATATGTTTGCATTATTCAAAATAGATAATAAACAATTTTTAAAAATATTTATTTATTTATTTATGGCTGTGTTGGGTCTTCGTTGCTGTGTGCAAGCTTTCTCTAGTTGCGGGGAGCAGGGGCTACTCTTCATTGCGGTGCACAGGCTTCTCACTGCGGTGGCTTCTCTTGTTGTGGCTCACAGGCTCTAGGCGTGCAGGCTCAGTAGCTGTGGCGCACGGGCTTAGTTGCTGCAGGCATGTGGGGTCTTCCTGGACCAGGGATCGAACCCGTGTCCCCTGCATTGGCAGGCAGATTCTTAACCACTGCGCCACCAGGGAAGCCCCAATAAACAATATTTAAATTCAGGATGTGCATGGGTTTCTTTAAAATATTGAATCCTGTGTCTATGATTAAGTAAAGTGGGAGTTATTTCAAGGAAAATGATGATACCACACTGAAGAGCAGGCACCATGGTAACCAGGAAGTTGTCTAGTTTTCCCACCTACTCTGTCGTGAATGGAGAGAGGGCCCTTCAGTCAGGCTAGAGCAGAGCTCCTCCTCAGAAGCTGGTTAGGAGACTTTGATATAAGCTTTGTTTCCTCAATCCTATAATGAATGGGTATGGTTTATTCTAGCTTTAAGATTCTCTGATTCCCTGAAGAAGAAGATGGTAGTTTGTATTTCAGAGGGCTTTAGGTATCATATGTATGGAATTAAAAACACAAGTAATTAAGTTAGTACTATGGAACTGTAAAGCACAATGTACTGTGGCTAATCCACATACAGATAGTAATTGACAGTAATATTGTTTACAAGTTAATTCTCTATCAGTTACTGTTATAAATATGCATAGTCAATTCTTAATTATTTAAGAATTGTTAGAGTGGTTTATCCCTGTATCTTTCTTTTAGAAATGTGGATCATTATTCTCTCTCAGTTGATATGCAGAATAGAGTTGAAATACTGGTACAGGATATAGTGGAGATATGGTATCTAGTTTCCAGGAAATTATGTTTTATCTAAGGGAAATAGATATGTATGCAAACAATAAATGTTTAAATAAGTATGTAATGAATGTCATGTAAGTGCTGTATGTAAGAATTTATAGACTGGCTTTTTGAATTTTTATCATGGGAATCTGTTAATCTTAACTAAAAAAGAACGCAGAGTTTATAGAGAATAACTTCTAGCTAGGCTGAACAGAGAGGAAGTTATAATTTACTTGATTTTTAAAAAAATGATGGCTAATATTTCAGTTGGCAAAGACTGGGGGCAGGGGTGGGGAAATGATTGGAACAAAGGCATAGAAATGGGAAAGTGAAAAGGCATGTTCTAGGTGTTGATTAGTAGGTGTAGTTGCTTTGGAGCCAAGGATTCTTATAGTGGAAGAGTGGGTGATTGTCAAAAATTATAGTTAAATTCACAGGAAAGCAATTGCTAAAGGTTATAGTTAATTTCAGATTAAGTAACATGACTGCTATGAGCCTAAATTTTCCCCTCTGTAAAATAAGGTCAGATGAGATGATCCCTAACCTACTTAATAGGTGTTCAGTAGGTATTTGTTGAATGAATAAGTGAGTGAGCAAATGAATGAATGAGTGAAAGAGATGTCTTTAGCCATTTTCCTTGACATCATTGCCTTAGAAATTTGGAATTTTGGTAGGCAGTAGGAAATTAACAATTTTTGCTAGTAAAATGATATAACAACTTTAGTCTAAAAAGAATAATTCATGGTCTTTTCCTATAAATAATGGTTACGTGTTTTAAAATTTGTTTCTTTCTGTAGGAGTCAGTGGATTCCTGTCTGGACTATGAATTGTCAGGGCATTTTTGTTTTAAAATAAAGTTTCTTTCTTTTTTTTTCTTTCAAATTCATTATTTATTTATTTTTTGGCTGCGCCTCCGGCATGCGGGATCTTAGTTCCCCTATGAGGGATAGAACCTGGGCCCTCTGCATTGGGAGCAAGGAGTCTTAACCACTGGACCACCAGGGAAGTCCCTGTCAGGGCGCTTTTAACACTTAAAATATTGAGTCTTAAACTTATTAAGTATTTTTGTATAAAAATATTTTAAAACTGAATGTAAGAGTTTAGAAACTTTTATAGCAATTTAACATTTTTACTGTATTTTACAATATAATTTACATGGGATTAAAAAAAAAAACTAGACTATTATTCTAAATAGTTTGAGAATCTTTGGTCCGAATGATTCCAAAGTTTTTGGCTTTGGGTAGATGAAATGCCATGATTACATGAACTCACCTCTTTCCAAGGCATCTTTTCTAAGGATTCTAAAAGGATGTGATTATAATGTATTCATCTGAGAAGTGACTTCATAATGGAGCCTGAGAATACCCATAGAGCAGGTTATATTCTTGATGAAGCTGCCTTAAGCTGGAAACTAAGTTAAATCTTGAGATTCTTATATTCTCAATTTGTATGACTTATATTCCTTACTGTTGATCTGAAGTTCAACTTTGTATTCATTCAGCTATCCATGATATCTCTGCATTTTGCAGTATAAAACTTCCCATAATAAATGACAATTAAATGACCCCATAATTGTCAATCATGTAATATTGTTTTCCATATGCTCCTCTGTATTCCCAGTTTCAGTTATGCCCAGTAGTCAAGGCAGAAAGTTTATAATCATCTAGACTTCTCCATTTCTCATTCATCAACTATTTTTAAATTGGCACTGTGTCTTTTGAGTACACCTCCTAAAAACCTCAAATCTATCCACCTTTCTCTCCTCACTGCTGCTTTAGTTGAGATTTTCATCATTTACTGCCTGGCCTCCATCAATCAGTAGCTTTCTGATTAGTGTCTCTGCCCTAACCCTCTTCCTGCCTCCATGGTGATTTTTCTGAAACATAATACTGATAGGTACTCATCTAAAAGGCTGCTCTTGATTTACTGTTGTCTATGGCAGTAGCCTTCAAATGTCTTGTGCAGCAGTTGAAAACTTTCTTAAAATATAGGGGAACATACCTGTTGCATGGCATACAAGGCCTTTAATGATTTAGTCCCTGCCTCGTTCCTGTCATTCCTGGACCTGTGCCCTAGATTTCAGAGAAGCTGAATGACTTGGGTTCTACAAACACTCCTTGTGTTTTGGTTTCTTTTTTTTTTTGGCCTATTTTAGCAAGAACTTTTCCTCGAATGCCTTTACCCTTTTGTCTGTCTCATATTCTGTTCTTGTCTCAAGATGTCACCTGAACCTCCTGAGTGATGAGTGTCTTTTGTATGCTAATGGATGACTTCTGGCAGAGGCCCCTAGATGACACCAGGATGTGGCCTGGTCACCAGAAGGACTAGCCATGATTAGAAGGTTAGAACTTTTAGCCCCCTTGTCCTATCCCCTACCTCTGGGGAGAAGAGGGGGCCAGAGATTGAGTTCAGTTACCAGTGGCCAGTGATTCAATCTGTCATGCCTATGTACTAAAACCTCCATGAAAACCCCTAAACAACAGGCTTTGGGGAGCTTCTGAGTTGGTGAACACATTGAAGTGCTGGGAGGTGCTGGGAAGGTGATATACCCTAGGAGGTCATGGAAGCTTTGCTTCTCTTCCCTCCACCCCCTGTAACTTGCCCTTTGCATCTCTTCGATTTGGCTGTTCCTGAGTTGTATCCTTTATAATAAACCAGTAATGGTAAGTAAAGCATTTTCTTGAGTTCTGTGAGTCATTCTAGGGAATTATCAAACCTGAGGAAGGGTTTGTGGGAACCCCCAAATTTTTTAGCCGAGTCAGATTGAATCAGTCATGCCTATGTACTAAAACCTCCATGAAAACCCCCCAGGTGCCCTGGGGACCTGGGACTTGTGACTGGCATCTAAAGTGAGGGAAGTCTGTGGGACTGAGCCCTTAAACCTGTGGAGTCTGATGTTAACTCTGGGTAGTTAGATTGTAGGACGCCCAGGTGTTAGAGATTCGATGTTGGAAAAGATGCCACATATTTGGTGTCAGGGTGACTTAACCTCAGTTTACAAATGGAAACAAACCAAAGCTTCAAGAGACTGCTCTATTAAGTTAGTATGTGGGAGACAGCTATAGCTTAAAAGTCCTCTTAACCATATCTTCTTTTGTTTTATTTTATTTTATTTTTTTTTTTTTTGCGGTACGCGGGCCTCTCACTGTTGTGGCCTCTCCCGCTGTGGAGCACAGGCTCCGGACGCGCAGGCTCAGCGGCCATGGCTCACGGGCCCAGCCGCTCTGCGGCATGTGGGATCTTCCTGGACCGGGGCGTGAACCCGTGTCCCCTGCATCAGCAGGCAGACTCTCAACCACTGTGCCACCAGGAAAGCCCCTGTTTTGTTTTGTTTTATTTTTAATTGTAATTTCCTTGAGGGAAAGAACCTATCTTTCTTTCCTTTTAACATATTAAATTTTTATTATTTATTAGTTATGTGTTCAAATCTCTTGTACTTAATTGAATGCTTTCATCAATTAATGGCCTTGATAAAATTGCTTGTAATTTTGACTGTTCTTTGTTTGGTCAAAGTAGTGTTACTTATCCTTCTAAAGTTAGCAGGACATACAGCTGGGGAAGTACAAGATCTTTAGCTTGATTTTTTTTTTTTTTTTTGAGTTCCTTCTGTATTTTAAATAGGACACAAATATCTCTGTAAATAAAAATAACTTCCTCCCAACGCATTTGGAAAATATCCCAGACTTCTTTTTCATGCCTTGCAAAGTTGCTGCTGTCTTGTTACTATTTGTTCTTTCTCTTTGAAATAAGTGACCCTCCCAGGAATAGCTTAATCACCAGATGTTTGGCCAGCAGTATTCCACTTATTCTGGTTTTGTAGTTTTTCTGAAATAGGCTGAAAGGTAATCACTCCATTCCTTCCCTTGTTCTAAAACGATTTTACTCAATTGCTCTTGAAACTTACCTTGGTAGGTGATTTGGAACTGAAATGAAAAGAGAGAAGGTAAGCTATATATATTTTATACTGGTCCTTTATTAACTGACATTTATTAATTGAGAATTTTGACACTCATTTTCAGTTTGAGAGGTTCTGAGTGTTTAGAAATGAAACTGTGGGACTTCTAACAGAGGATCCTTATTTTTTAACTGAGGAAATGAAAGTTGTCAAGGTCAACCATAAAGCTGATACTTTGCCTTGGTGAGAGAAACCCAGGATTTAGTGTCTTTCTGATGTAATTTTCAGTCTACCACGAATCCGGAAACTTGGTAACATCAGTTTGTGACAGCATTAACATTGTTTAGCCTGGAAGCAGCCTTTGTGAATTTTCCAGATTATTTGACAGTGTTTGAAATCACTTGATGTCTTCAGGACCAGTAAACTCTACCATGTAATTTTTTAAAAATTAATTAATTAATTAATTTTTGGCTGTGTTGGGTCTTCATTGCTGCGCACGGGATTTCTCTAGTTGTGGCGAGCAGGGGCTACTCTTTGTTGTGGTGAGCGGGCTTCTTGCAGTGGCTTCTCTTGTTGCGGAGCACGGGCTCTAGGCACGCGGGCTTCAGTAGTTGTGGCACGCTGGCTCAGTAGTTGTGGTTCGCAGCCTCTAGAGCGCAGGCTCAGTAGTTGTGGTGCACAGGCCTAGTTGCTCCATGGCATGTGCGATCTTCCCAGACCAGGGCTCGAACCCGTGTCCCCTGCATTGGCAGGTGGATTCTTAACCACTGTGCCACCAGGGAAGTCCCTCTACTGTGTACTTTTATCTTTTTCAATTAGTAGATTTTTCAAACTTCCAAAAAACAGCAATAAACCTCCTTTTTCAAATATATATAGAATCAGTGTACAAAACAGATATAAGTGGTATTTAGTTAGAATACAATCTTAAGTTTAGTTTTGATTTATTGGAAAATAAATCATCGAGAAAATTCAAATTTGTGAAATGCTATATTAGAGTGTTTCACTTCCATTTCTAACTTAAAATAACTGGATGGATGTACCATAATTCATTTAATCAGGCCCCTCTTGATATTTAGGTTGTTTCCATTCTTTTGCATTTACACACAATGCTGCAGTGAATAGCATATGCTTATCGTGTGTGTGTGTGTGTGTGTGTGTGTGTGTGTGTGTGAGAGTGTGAGTGAGTGTTTCCTGAGGATAAATTCCTAGGAATGTAATTGCTGTATCATTAGAATATGTTTGTTTTTAGTTTTGAAAGGTATCAAATTGGCCTCTAAAAAGTTGTATCTATCTATCTATCTATATACATTCCTACCAGCAATATATGAGCAAGCTTAACTCCCTCATGCTCTCATCAACATGGTACGTTAGTTTTGGTTTTTGCTAATCTGAAAAATTGTATCTCAGTATAGTTTTAATCTTCAGTTTTTATTATATGTAAAGTTGAGTAACCTTTTATATGTTTAAGAGCCATTTGTGTTTCCTCTTCTGTGAACTATTTGTTCATATCACTTTGCCCATTTTAAAAATTGGGTTTCTTACCCCTCTTATCAAGCAATAGGAACATTTTATGTTTTAGGGTTCTTTCTTTTTGTGATGTAAGTTGCAGATTCTCTTACTCATTTTTAAATTTCTCTTTTTCCTTTGGTTTTGCCTTTTTCATTGTTAAGGATATGTAAACTCAAACTTAACATGCCTAAAATGGAATCCTGAATTTCTTCCCTTCCCTTAATCTGCTCCTTTTCTAGTTTTCCTTGCATCAAGAAGCAGCAACCTACTCATAGCCCAAGCCCCAAACCAAGAAGTTATCTTTGATTTCTGTTTCCCTCACTTCCCATCTCTAATCCATCCCCAGCTGTATTGGCTTCCCCTCCAAATATATCTTAAATCTTTCCATTTCTCTTCATGTGTACCAATTTAGTCCATCCCGCCCTTATCCTTTCACCTGGGTGGTTGCAGTGGCTTCCTAGTTGTTAAACCCCCAAATTGATAGCTCCCCTTCCAGGCACAGAGCCGTTCTCTACTATGTAGCTTGTGTGATCTTTTCAAAATGCAAATCATCTGATTGTCATACCACCCCCTGAACCCATCTCCCATTCTTGTTCAAAACCCTGTAGTGGTTCCCTCTGTCTCATGATAAAGATAAAACTACTTAAACAACTTGCTGTTTTTCCAGCCTCACCTTGTACTGGGTTATTAACCACCCAACCCTTGCCACCTTTGAGTTTGTTGTGTTGGCCATGTTCCCTCCTGACCTGGGACTTTTGCATAAATAATTTTCTCCTGGTGCATCCCTCCTCGTCTGTAAGTTTATGTCTAATTGTCCTACAGATCTCAGCCCACTGAAAGCTTTCTCTGGAAAAGCCAACCCTCCCTAATTAGGTGGCAAACCTCTGTACAAGCCCTTGTAGAGCCTTATATCTCTTTTTCATAGCACTTACATTTGCAGTTTTACACTTATTGTGTGATCCTTTGATAAACTCCGTGAGGTAAGGGGTTTTGTGTCTTTCCTTTACCGATATATTCCCGGTGACTGTCATAGTGCCTGGCATATAGTTAACTCTCAAGACATATTTATGGAATGATTGCTTACTTTTAAGTTCTCAGGTGTGGAGTTTAAAGAATGTACTGGTTTACCCTTTCTGAAAAAAATGTGACTGCATTTGCTTTAGGCCAGTCTTTGTTCTCATCTTTTCCCTATGGCTTTCCCAAGACCACTGAGGAGATTCAGCAATCTCATCTCCAAAGTCTTAAAGCATTTCAGGTATGAAATGTATCTAGGCCAATGGTCTTGAATTCATTTGAAGCATGTAGGTGTTCTTCAGCAGTCTTGGCCTTCAGTTCCTTCTCTTTTTTTCCATCTGAAAGTCAGTGTTTTGTTTTTTGTTTGGTTGGTGGCGTTTTTTGTTTGTTTTTGTTTTTTGGGAGTAGAGGACAATAACTTAGACCACATTTTCTGATCCACATCAACCCAGCAAAATCTAGGTGGTTCCCAGCTTCTGTAAGTTTGTTCTAAATTCAGTTATTTAGAATTTGGAGATCAGAACAAATTATCCCATAGAAACCATGATAAAATTGATAAATTTTCATGCAAGTGCTTTGAAAACCTTTTACACCAATAGTGTATCTTAAATAGTACAGTGTTAGTGTGAACTCTGAATTTCTCTGATCCCAGTTTAGTTCTCTTTTTCTCTCTGAGCCGTGAGGCCCTCAGATACTCAGGAAGGGCTGGGAGTTTAGTAGGGTTGGCAGTGCTAGGAGAAATATCAGGTAACTGGGTAAGAGATACATTGACTGGATTTCCTACCTTGTGGAAGGATTCTAAGAGTAAAGGGTGTGGAGGCAACCTACATGATTCACAGTTTGAAATTTTTAAAAATTTATTTATTTATTTATTTAATTGGAGTATAGTTGCTTTACACTGCTGTGTCAGTTTCTGCTTTACAGCAAAGTGAATCAGCCATATGTATACATATATCCCCTCTGTTTTGGATTTCCTTCCCATTTAGGTCACCACAGAACAATGAGTAGAGTTCCCTGAGCTATACAGTAGGTTCTCATTAGTTATCTATTTTACGTATAGCAGTGTGTATATGTCAATCTCAATCTCCCAATTCATCCTGCTCCCCCTTCCCCCTTGGTATCCCTACGTTTGTTCATAGTTTGAAATTTTTATGCTATTAAACTGTGTGCATTTTACTCATGATACTCAAATATCAGTTTGATTTAATGGAAACTGAATTATAGAGAATGGATTGATGAATCAAATTACTCTTCGCTATTGGGGGAATAAAGCAAAATGAAGATCCTGTTAAATACGTCAGGTGGTCCCATGAAGGAAGAAAACTAAATAGGAGTGAGAAGTGCATTATCTCCTCACTTAGAGTCAACATGGAGAATTCTCTGCAAGAGAGTAGGATGTTGTTTTCATAAGGCTGTGCTTTCCACAGAAATGATTTCTTTCTGTACATGGATCACAAGTTTTAAGATGCTTTCAAACCATTCGAACTCTCTTATTATAGCAGAAGTTTTGTCATGTACCAAATTCATTCCTATCCAATTTCAGCGACAAAATGGCTCTTTCATTTGTATGTATAAAAACAATGCCAGAAACAAAAACAAAACTTATGATTCAACTGATTTTGTACTTTCTTTGGGAAGAAGAAAAGAACCGTTGAGATGAAGATTATAATTTCAACAACAGAGGAAACATTCAAGGCTCAGGCAGCTCTTAAATTCAATACTAATAATCTATGAAATAAATTATAAGCCTTACATATCTGTCAGTTCTTGTAGGTACCTGCTTGCCAATGCAGAGACAAGATTGCTTAATTCTAGGTGTCTTTTAGTGCAAGACAAGTCCACTTTAAAAAGCATTCTGTTGTTTGTTTACAAAGTTAATGGTTAGTAATCGGAAACTTAAACGATTTTTGAGAGATTCTTACAATCTTTTTGTTGGAAGGGACCTTAGAGGACATCTAATTTAGTACACAACTCTTTAATACCACGGCCAGGCCAGACTGCTTCCAGCGGGCTCTTCCTGCCCGCTGCAGGTCTCCTATTGTGCTGTGCTTCGGATTACAGATCTTTTCTGTTCCTTGTATTTATCAGGCTCTCTAAGACTCTGTACTGCCTTGAACGCTCTTCTCACATCCCTGTTCCCATGGCTGGCTTCTTTACATTAAACAGATTTCGATCAAATTTTACCTCCTCAGACTACCTTTCCCAGACTACCTTATCTACTTACCCCGCCTTTTCAGTCCCCAAAACTCTCTATCATAAGACTGTTTTCTTTCCTTCATAATAATTGTCACTGTCTGGAATGATCGTGTTTGTCTGTTTATTGTCTGTCTCCCCTTATTGGCTCCATGAGAGCAGGGGCTCTGTCTGTGTTGTTCATTGCTGTATCCCGAAGCATCTGTGGTGGGCTGGCCCACTGTAGGATCTGAAAGATATTTATAGAATGAATGAGTAACCATTGATGGTTCATCATTGTCCAAATCACTACTGAGCTGACATCTGTCTCCTTTTCACTTCTACCACTGATCTTAGGTATTCCCCCTGAAATAACCCAAATCACCTGCTCTACTCCCTCTTTTTCAAAGAGTCTTCACACATTGGGATGCCAGTCATCTCTCATTGAGGCCTATTTTGCCCAGTTTCCTCACCAGCTCCTCCTCTGGTATGGTTTTGGAGTGTGGTCATCATCCAGGTTATCCATCACTGGGAGTTTTTGGTTTTGTTGTTGATACCCAGCACTAGACACACGGCAATATGTGGAGTCTGGAGAGAGATAGGTAAACTTTTTTGGTTAATATGATATTGAAATGCTTTATCTTTGATAAAAATTATCTTTTGCCTCCATATAAATGACCACGGAACTATTTATGTATGATGTCATTATCAGAATTACTCTCTGACTTCTTAAAAACTTGTTTTATTGTGGAATATAACAACATAGAAATATGTAAAACAGATTTACACTTTAATGAATGTCTATCTAACTTTCACTCAAGTCAAGAAATAGAACATTACCAGTGCCCCAGAAAGCCCTCCTTTGTATCTCTTATCAATCTCAACTTCTCCCTAGAGATAATTAATATCCTCATTTTTATTTTAATTAATTATTTATTTTTAAAAAATAAATTTATTTATTTACTTTTATTTTTGGCTGCGTTGGGTCTTTGTTGCTGTGCGCGGGCCTTCTCTAGTTGCAGCGAGTGGGGGCTACTCTTCGTTGCGGTCAGCGGGCTTCTCATTGCGGTGGCTTCTCTTGTTGTGGAGCATGGCCTGTAGGTGTGCAGGCTCAGTAGTTGTGGCATGTGGGCTCTAGAGCGCAGGCTCAGTAGTTGTGGTGCACGGGCTTAGCTGCTCCACGGCATGTGGGATCTTCCCGGACCAGGGCTCGAACCCGTGTCCCCTGCATTGGCAGGAGTATTCTTAACCACTGGGCCACCAGGGAAGTCCAAATATCCTCATTTTTAAAAGAAACAGTTCCTTGGTCACTTATTTTTTTAATAGATTTACCACTTATATATGCATGCCTAGACAATATAGTTTGTAATTCAACTTTGCCTGTTTTAAAACTGTATATAAATGAAATAATACTGTTTTATTAATTTTCTATTGTTTGTGATGAATTACCACAAGCTTAGTGGCTTAAAACAGCACCCATATATTAGCTCACAGCTCTCTAGGTCAGAAGTCTGGCACGGTGTGGCTGGGTTCTCTGCTCAGGATAGCATAAAGCTAGAATCCAGTGTGTTGACTGGGCTGAGTTCTCTTTTGTCCTTGATTAGTTCCAAAGTTGATTTCCAAGATCCAGCTCTTTTGACCTCTTTATTTCTGTGTGTTTTCTATTTCATGAATTTCTGCTCTTAATTATTTCTTTCTTTATACTTTCTTTGGATTTAGTTTGCTGTTCTTTTATTTTAAACCTCTCGAGATAGATGCTTAGTTTATTTTTTTATATTTTGTGATATACGCATGTATGAGGCTTTCAATTCCCTCCCTAAGCATTGTTTTAGCTTCTTCCCATGAATTTGTATTTTTTTAATTTTTATTTTTTAAAAATAAATTTATTTATTTATTTATTTTTGGCTGCGTTGGGTCTTCGTTGCTGCACGCAGGATTTCTCTAGTTGTGGTGAGTAGGGGCTACTGTTCGTTGCGGTGGGTGGGCTTCTCCTTGCAGTGGCTTCTCGTTGTGGAGCACGGGCTCTAGGTGCACGGGCTTCAGTGGTTGTGGCACGTGGGCTCAGTAGTTGTGGCTTGCAGGCTCTAGAGCGCAGCCTCAGTAGTTGTGGCGCATGGGCTTAGTTGCTCTGCAGCATGTGGGATCTTCCCGGACCAGGGCTCGCACCTGTGTCCGCTACATTGGCAGGTGGATTCCTAACCACTGCGCTACCAGGGAAGTCCCTATTTTTGTTACTTCTAAATGTTTGTTATGGTTTCTTCTTTGACTGACTTATGGATTATTTTAAGAATGTGTTTATTAATTTCTAAACATGAATATTTCCTAGTTATTTCTTTTGTGACTAATTTCTTGCATACTTGCATTTTGGAGAGAGATCATCCTTGGATTAAAATCCTTGTAATTTGCTTTGAACTGCATTATAGCCTAGCACTTTATCAGTTTTTGTAAATGTTATGCGTGTGCTTGGGGAAAAAATGATATTCTGCAGTTCTTTGCTATACTTTATATTTTCATTTGCTCAAGTTTTAAAAATGTTTAAAATCTTATGTATCATGGTACTTTTTCTCTTTATACTGTCTGTTGAGTTCCCTTGGTGGTATTCTATTTTCCAGTTCTGGAATTATAATTTATTTTTCCAATTTGTTCTTCTGCCTTTTGGACCTTCCAGTTCTGTCAAAATGTTCAACCCTTGGGCTTTTATTAATTCAACCCTATAGTGGTCTTATAGGCTATTTCTGATAATTCTGATATTATAAGTCTTTCTGGGTCATTTTCTGTTTTGGTCATTTCTGTTAGTTCTTGTTAATGGTATCTTATTACTTTGTGTATCTGGTTATCTTTGATTATGTATTGCACGATGTAAACAAGAAATTATCTGTAACAATGTTGTGATGCCTAGGTTCATGTTACCTTCCTGCAGAGTCCTGCCCCCACTGCCTGCCGCCACCCCTTTCAACCAGACAACTGTGTACTAACAATCTGAATGTGGGACCACCTCAATCCAAGGTACACTTAGAGGTTTATTTAGGTCACTCAGGTGACATAAAGCTGTAATTCAAGTCTGTCCTGGGACTGATTTTTTTTCTGGTTTCCTTTACCAAGGAGTATAGCTCTTTGGGGTTTCAGCTCCAAGTGAGTGGTGCTTATCGTATTTCCTTCTTTTGAAACGCTTTTCAAAAAATTATTTATTTATTTATATACAGCAGGTTCTTATTAGTTATCTATTTTATACATATTAGCGTATATATCTCAATCCCAATCTCCCAATTCATCCCCCCCGCTTTCCTCCCTTGGTGTCCATACGTTTGTTCTCTACATCTGTGTCTCCATTTCTGCCTTGCAAAACGGTTCATCTGTACCATTTTTTTTGAAACACTTTTTTTTTTTTGCTTTACGCGGGCCTCTCACTGTTGTGGCCTGTCCCGTTGCGGAGCACAGGCTCCGGACGCGCAGGCTCAGCGGCCATGGCTCACGGGCGTAGCCGCTCCGCGGCATGTGGGATCTTCCCAGACCGGGGCATGAACCCGTGTCCCCTGCATCGGCAGGCGGACTCTCAACCACTGCACCACCAGGGAAGCCCCTGAAACACTTTTGCCTTTGACCTTTTTGCCCCTGGATTTATAAAGGTTTCAAGAGCAAGTCTGTTTTTCTCCCAATTTTTCTGAATCTTCCTTCAAGTGTCTGTGAGCTAAAACTGTTTTGGGTGATTTGGATTACCTCTCTGGGTTCTATTCTTTTGCCTTGATTTCAGCCAGGTAATTCTTCATAATCTTGTTAAGTCTTCGGGACTTTTTAGGCTGTTCTTTAAAAGTATTCCCTCCAGCATTTGTATTTGTCCTCAAAGGGACATTTCATCCATCATTTAGTTACTTGAAGCTGAAGTGTCTGAGTTTTTCTGCCTTAAAAAAATTAATCAGGGGCTTCCCTGGTGGCGCAGTGGTTGAGAGTCCGCCTGCCGATGCAGGGGACACGGGTTCGTGCCCCGGTCCGGGAAGATCCCACATGCCGCGGAGCGGCTGGGTCCGTGAGCCGTGGCCGCTGAGCCTGCGCGTCTGGAGCCTGTGCTCCGCAACGGGAGAGGCCACAACAGTGAGAGGCCCGCGTACCGCAAAAAAAAAAAAAATTGATCAGCGTTATTCATATAAAATTGTAGTTAAATCCAGTTTGGCATAAATTTTTTTCCTCAGTATGAATACTGGTAGTTAAAAGACTGTTCTTGACACCTATGTTATATATTTACTCACACATTTAAATTCTGATTCCCAGTTTGCATTAGTCGGTTTTGATTTCCATAGAGAATAGGTGGGACCAAATGTTCTTTATATATACATACTTACATACAGAACTTTTGGGGGTGCTGAGTCTCTTAGTAGGAATAATTTAATATTTATCTCTAGTTTCCTTTGAAATTAACCATACCATTATGGACAGAGAGTAGAATATTTAAATGTTTCCTGGGTGTTCTTCCAAATCAGCCGTAGAAAATGAAAGAATGATTCATTCTCAGAAACACTCTGAGCATCTTTTGCCTGGAATGTGACTGACTTAGATCTTCATATGGCTGGCTCGTTCTTGTTATTGATATTTCACCTCAAATGTCACCTTTTTAGAGAGGGGGCTGTCTGTCTGGGTAATCACTCCTTTTTTCTCCCTTCATAACATGTATCACTATATGATAATAATCTTGTATTTTTTTCCTCCCTCAGTAACATGTGAAGCTCCATGAGGGCAAGGACCTTGCCTATCTTGTTCACCACTGTCTCGTGTGTCTTATTTACCCATTCTTTGAATCATGTTAGGCAGTGAGTAATTTTTTGTTTAATAAATGAATGAATAGAATAAATGTTTATTTCTTTTGAAATTGTGACATTATTTTCTCTAGATGTCACAGTCATCCTTTAAAAATTTGTGATTCCATTGAATTAAAGTTGTTTTCTACAATAAGTATAGTGTCTGCTTTCTCTTGCCTTTTTTCAAAAACATTTTTTGGTAAATATTGAATGAAAAATCAGAGAAAAAGAATCTGACCTAAAGTAAATATTAGAGTGACAAATATTTAGCATTAGGGACAACTGTGACTTTGTTATATATTGAGCTGGAAGGAGGTCAGTGTGGCTGGAGTGGAGCAAGCCAAGGGAGAGAAGAGTCAGAGATGACATCAGAGGAGAGAGGGGGTTAAGACCTGGTGGCTTATGTGGACTTTGACTTTCACTCTTAATGATATGGGAGGCCCCTGGAGGGTTTTGAGCAGAGAAGTGACATGGAGGTGGGTTTGGAGCTATAGGGATTTTGGCGTACGGTCTACTTCTGAGCTCTCATATAAGTTCCACTGGCTAATTTGTCTATCTCTGTGCCAAGACCACCCTGTTTTAATTTTTATAGCTCAATTCTTTTTTTAAAATTAATTAATTAATTAATTTTTGGCTGCGTTGGGTCTTTGTTGCTGTGCACGGGCTTTCTCTAGTTGCGGAGAGCGGGGTCTACTCTTCGTTGCAGTGCGCGGGCTTCTCATTGCGGTGGCTTCTCTTGTTGAGGAAAACAGACTCTAGGTGCCCGGGCTTCAGTAGTTGTGGCTCGCGGGCTCTAGCGCGCAGGCTCAGTAGTTGTGGCGCACGGGCTTAGGTGATCCGCAGCATGTGGGATCTTCCTGGACCAGGGCTTGAATCCTCTGCATTGGCAGGCAGATTCTTAACCACTGCACCACCAGGGAAGTCCTATAGCTCAATTCTAACCCTCAGTATATTTGGTAGAGAGTATCTTGCCGGATCCTCCCCTCAAAGCTGAGCCTTCTTATTTTTCTTATTTGGGAGGGTGTTGGCCGTACTTGGAATTCTGCTCTTCCATATATACTTTAGAATCAGATTATTGTAATTCCTCAGAAAACCCTCTTGGGATTCTGATTGGAATTGCATTGACTGTATAGATTAATATGGAGACAATTGATATTCTTATAGTATTGAATTTTCTAGCCTTAAAATGGGGATAACTTCATTGATATGCGTCTTCAATGCCTTTGAATAAAGTTTACATATATATATATATATACACACACACGCACACACATATATATGTGTGATCTATATATGTTATGTGTGTATATGTGTGTGTACATATATATATATATATATATATATATGAATAGAGGTCTTGAGTGTCTTTTATGTTAAATCCTAAGTGCCGTTTTTGTTATTGTAAAGATGATTTTTAAAAATTACATTTTCTGTTTCATAATCATGTTTACAAATACAGTTGATATTTGTGTATTGAGCTTATATTTAGCTACCTTGTTAACACTTATAATTCTAATAATTTGTAGATTCCTTTGAATTGTCTATGTAGACAATAATATCTGTAAATTCTATTACCTTTTCCTCTTTCCAGTCCTATATAGTTTATTCATTTATTTTTTCTTATTTTACTGAGCTGTCTGGAACCCACTAGGAAAATGTTTAATAGTAATGTTAATAATAGTAGGACTTCTTCTCACGTTCTTACTTTTTAAAGGGACTATCTAAAAATTCTACATTTAAGAATGATATTGTAGGTTTTTGTCATACTTTTATCAAGATATGAACTTTTAAAAAGCATTTAATTATGGACATTTTACTCTTTAGAAAGTTTACTACATTCCTACTATTAGTGTACAGAATGGCACACTTTTTCGTGTCAGTACTTTACACCACATGGGGTACTCATATATTTTAAAAGTTTCAAATTTCATAGGCAGCAAAAAAAATTTCTTTACTGGTTTAGATTTATTTCTTCCTTTTAAACCAATATTATATATTGATACAGCTGTTCTTCTTAAAGATAGGTTTTTTTGAAACAAAAGAACTTATTTTGAAATAATTTCAGATTTAAAGTTGTGAAGATGGTATAAAGGATTTCCTGTTTCATAGACCCTTGACCCTTATTCCCCAAATGTTAATATTTTACCATATTTGCTTTATCATTCTCTCTCTCTCTTTCTCTTCCTCCATACACTGTACATATTTTTTTCTGAACGGTTTAAGTTGCAAGCTTTATCTCTAAAAACTTTGGTGTTCTTCCTCTTTTTTTTCTGGTTAAGCTTTTTATTAGACTCTCTTATTCTAGAGATCTGGGCTGTGCCTTATTTATTTATATTATCAAAATTGACATATAACATTGGTGTCAAGTGTACAACATAATGATTTGATATTTGTATGTACTGCAAAATGATCACCACAGTAAGTCTAGTTAACATCCATCACCACACATAGGAACATATTTTTTTCTTGTGATGAGAACTTTTAAGATTTATTCTCTTAGCAACTTTCAAATATACAATACAGTATTATTAACTATAGTCACCATGCTGTACATTGCATCCCTAGGACTTGTTCATTTTATTACTAGAAGTTTGTACCTTTTGTACACCTTCATCCATCTTGTCATTTCTTAAAACAAGAGCATTGTTTTATGTAACCACCTTACTATTGTCAAAACAAAAAAAATTATCATTGATACAATATTACTATCTAATCTGTAGACATTTAAATTTTATCAGTTACCCTTTATAGCAAAAAATTTTTTTTCTTGTCTAGGGTCCAATCCAGGATCATGCATTATATTTAGTTATCATGACTCTTAATCTTCTTTTCTGGAACAGTTACTCAGTTGTTCCTTGTCTTTCATGATGTAGACGTTTTTAAAGAATACACGTCTGTTATTGAGTAGAATGTCCCTTAGTTTGGGCTTGTCTGTTGCTGCCTATGGTTAGATTCATGTTTTACCTTTTGGAAGAATGTATGTGTGTATGTATATTTACATACACATTTATATCTATTTCTACATCTGTCTATATTAAGAACTGACCCTATATGGTTAACTCTTATTTCCAAGCTTTCCCCCTTGTCATCTTTGTAACTTCCTTTTATGAGAATGAAACCAAACCCACATTGTCCACAGTGTATTTACTTATTTGCTCAATCCTAGAATATACATGAAAAAGTTTCATATCTCTGTGTAAAAACAAATAACTGAGTATAATATTTGTTTATATTTCTTTTTGTCTTTAGCTCAAGGAGAGTATGTAGTTAAAATACTGCTTTCAGAAGTTACCTGGGGTTAATTCTTTTCCCCCAGCCTCCTTCAGTGTAGTTATATTATTCATTTCAAATATAGTTAGGTACATTTTTTCATTTGTGTTTCATTTTGGGTTCTTCCCTCCTATTATTATTAGCAGCAGTAGCAGTAGCAGTAGTAGTAGTAGTAGTAGTATATGAAACATTAATGTGGTTTTAAAAGAACTGTACAAGAAGATTGGTTAGGTTATTAGAGTACTGAGAAATAAAACTTATGACTTTTAATTGTGTTTGTTCTTTCAGGGAATCATTTAATACTTCACATTAGGACAAATATGTGAAAGTTCCTGCCAACCTGTGAGAATTTCTTCCTTTGGACATTTTTTGTTCTACTTACTGTACAACTTTCTTAGAAGTTCTTTTTTGATGCCATGTTCTGTGGCTTGCATCAAAAGAGGAGTTTGTCTTCATGAAGATTCCTAACATTGGTAATGTGATGAATAAATTTGAGATCCTTGGGGTTGTAGGTGAAGGTAAGTTTAGCATTCCTTGAGTTTTTGAGCAATGTACAATTATATCTACCACCAAAAAAGTTATTAATTCAGATTCTGTTAACTTAACCTTTATCAATTCACATATGTGCCTAAGAGTAAAATATTAAAAGTAAAATTACTCTTAAACTATTTGGGTCTTATTCTCCAATTGAACGTTAATAACATTTAAAAATCCTTTAAAGTTTAAGAAATCAGATTTCTTAAGGCTGCCTTCATTTCATTCTTTTCATTAGCAATCATGATTTCTTTAGTCTACATTTTTTGGTTACATTTACTTTTTATGTCAGCTAGGCTTATTTTGACTAACTTAAAATTTGTATGTTAAATTTTCCTTAATACATGATAAATAAATGAATAAATAACTTCTATTTGTCTTTGAGAATAACAAACCACATTTTATAAATTCTGAACCACACAATTTGGTCTTGTTTTTGTTATTTTTTCCCGTACGCGGGCCTCTCACTGTTGTGGCTTCTCCCGTTGTGGAGCACAGGCTCCGGACGCGCAGGCTCAGCGGCCATGGCTCACGGGCCCAGCCGCTCCGCGGCACGTGGGATCCTCCCGGACCAGGGCACGAACCTGTGTCCCCTGCATCGGCAGGCGGGCTCTCAACCACTGTGCCACCAGGGAAGCCCAATTTGGTCATTTTTTAACATCTCTGAAATCAGATGTGTGTTATAATCAGTAGCATGTCATGGTTTGATTGACAGCACTTTTTCTTTCCTAGCAGTAATGCTTATAATCAGTGATACCAATTTGATGAAATATGGTAATTCATTTTCATAAATCTTCCTGATTCTTCCTTGTTAGTTTTTTTTTTTTTTTTTGGTACGCGGGCCTCTCACTGCTGTGGCCTCTCCCGTTGCGGAGCACAGGCTCCGGACGCACAGGCTCAGCGGCCATGGCTCACGGGCCCAACCGCTCCGTGGCACGTGGGATCCTCCCGGACCGGGGCACGAACCCATGTCCCCTGCGTCGGCAGGCGGACTCCCAACCACTGCGCCACCAGGGAAGCCCCTTGTTAGTAATTTTTGCTCTTGGCTTAAAGGTAACTTTATGGTGATTTTGATAAATGATTCTGTTAACACGATATAAGTGATTTATAATTATGGTTTCTTAGCATCTATATCTTTAAAGCAAATATTACAAAAACTTGATATTTCAGAATTTTCAAGTATATTTTGAATTTCAAAAGAAGTTTTAAAATTTACCTATGTCAACAGGATAGTTGTTCTGGATTTTAATATTAAGTTGTTAAATCCTTTTCAAATAAATAGAAACAATTAAAATATTGACTAATCATTGGGTGTTTGCTTCAGGGTCCGAAGTTTGAAACCATATAAAAAGAATGGATCCTTCTTCCTTCACCAGTCAACTCCTTTTCCTGTTTTTCATTGATATTAATTATGTAGATAAAATTCATTTTCAATGTGTTATCTACTATTAATTTTATAATACCTGCTTTCTTTATTATTTTTATTTTTGTTTTTTCAAAAGTATTATAGAGACATGCCGTAAAGCTACTTGCTGGAGAAGGTCAGCTCCTTGGGTGTAACAGGGTTGGAATGTTCCAGATTCTGGGCCTAAGATTTTCTGGATCATAGCCTTGTTTTTCTTAGTATACCCATAGGTGATAATCTTCTCAGGGATCGGCTTAGATTAACTAAAACTACCAGACTGTTACATAAATCAGAATATGTCAGCTTTAAATTGTAGTCAGAACCATCATTGCTATATGTTTTTTTTTCTTTGTAAACTACCTCAGATGCTTTTCTGACTATGAAATACATATATATTAAGGTAATTAAAAACTGTCAAGCAAACTCTATGTCCCTGCAGCCTAAGCAGTGCATTTTTACCCCACAGAAAAACTAGCATGGGCAGTTAAATGAGGATTGGATGATTGCCTGGTGATTGTGGAGTTGAGTTGGATGGCTGTAATGGCTGGGTTCATCCTAACTGTGATAATAAGATTCATCCATCTCTACCGGGTGAGGGAGACTTATTCTGGCTCTCCAGGCTCTGTTGGAGACACATTTCCTAATGTCATCTCCCTGAAGTCCTCTTCTCAGAGATGAACACGGGCTTTGCCTGTCTGTAAATGTCAATCATTTCTACAAACTTTAGTTATCATATATTATATTTTGATTCTCCTAATTAGATTTTTTCACATTATAACTTTTGCCTCAATTTCCTTGCTGTCAACTCTGTGTTTTGCCTCTAAGGAAGTAGCTTACTGGCTAGTTAATAGTATAAGTAACCCAAAAGCTAGTGATGTATCTCATTTGAAATATATCAAAGAAAGTGGGAGTGCTTGGCTATAAATGGCCAGAGATCCTTGGACCCCTCTGCTGGTGCCTTTGATTTTAATATTTATGGCAAAAATGTAGCAACTCCTACTAGTTATTGATTGGAATGCTGAGGTGAGGCCTGTACTATTTTGCCAGTCAGGGAAAACATTCCAGTATCTTAGAAGAGAATTTAAATGTCTCCTAGGACAGCGAACGTATTTGGTAGGCTCCATGCTTGAGCCTACCTTTGTGAAACCATTAACTCTTAAAGTTTGAGTTCCCTAGAATCTTTTGAGGTGATTTTAATTTACTCTTAAAGTTGTTATGTCCAAATCTTGTCTCTAGAAATTTTTAAACTTAAGTTTAAAAAAGAAAAGTGAAATTTTCTTTAAAAAGAGAAACATTTAAGAATATGCACTTGTTGGGGAAATGGGTTGCTTATACTCTTGGTTTATAAAAAATGTATAATAAATATTCATGCTCTCTTTGTATATGGCTCATTGCATTATCACTGCAGAATATTATCATTTTAGGAATCATTATTATACCATATATTGATAACCAATGTAAATATAATAGAACTTTGATTCTACAGTCTCCAAGAGCTGTAATTTGTATACGTGCCCCTAATTGTTTACTTCTTTTTTTATTATAGGAGCCTATGGAGTTGTACTTAAATGCAGACACAAGGCAAGTACATAATTTTTAAAAAGAAGATATCTATATATGTTTAACTGTTTTGAAACTAATGTAGTGTTCTGTGCATGTGGGCATATAATTACAACTGGCTATGATGGTGATGATGCTTAATAAAGGAGAATTAATATGGGAACCCTGAAAAAAGAGACTTCTTTGGGTAAGCTTTATCATGATTAAGTAGTTAGTTCTTTACAGTCATGTGCTCTTTTTTTCAACTGGCCTATGTGTAGGTGAAAAGCTGCCTAATGGGAAGAGAGAAAAGATGGTAGAGAAGAAATCAAAGTAGTGACAGATTTAATTTATGTTCAAGTACTTAAGAGCAAGGAGGAGTTTCATGTCAACATTTTTCTTGTAGACCCAATAACTTAGACTGCTTATTGGGTCAGAATCCAGATTTTGAAGGGTAGTGTATAGGTGTTTGGTTATGAAATAGGGCTTGGGGTAATAGTGTATGATTATGACTGTTAGCTATGGTTGATCACCCTTGAACAGCCTTGAAATGAATCTTATATATATAGATTATTTGACTATGATTAATAATCACCAGTTATTCAGGGAGGTTATTTCAAGTTTCCATAGGTGTTGCTCAGTGTTGAGCATGTTTTACTCAGAGACTACCGTTAAGATGGCAAGTGTTGAAGCTGTAACAATTTCAAACATTAGGTTAAATATTTTTCTATTATGGTATACCTAGTTTGAATATTAATATCTGGCCTCATACTATTTTGTGTATAATTTGTAAAGACCAAGGTTTAAAGATTTTTGGGATATTTTATAATGATATAATTTATATCTGAGATGAGCTTAGCAATTTAGTCTAAGCCATTTAATTTAAACTCTCAAATCTGTCAATCTGTCATAACATATATGTATGTGTGTGTGTGTATACACACACAAAGATGATATAATTTTTATGTTTGCTTTTTCTTTCCCATTGTACAAAATATTACTTACATTTTGAATTTAAGGCTTCATGACAGTTGATGTATTTTGGGTTTTACATCACAAATCTCTTTAATTCAAAGAATTTTCTATTATTCTTGAAATTGGGTGTTTGAGTTATTTTATGTTGATAATAGTTATCTGAAGATCTCTGCCAGTAAATCCTAAAAAAATGGTTTGAATACTGTTGGCTGTTGATTCAGGATGCTAAGAATTTAAAATAATAAATTAAATGTAATCAAAATAAATTTAGCACCTTAAATTCCTAATTAAGAAATATCACTGCAGTTTGAAATTAAACAAATAGAAAGCTCTCTAGTGAAGTGCTGTGCTTTTAAGGAGGTGCCTTGAGTTAAAATAAATTTAGGAAGCTTTAAAAAAGTAAAATTCTTGGGTAGATACTACTCAGGGGAAATAGGTTGTTAGTGTCCAAATTAAATTTGACTCTTTAATGAACATAATACTCCTTTTTGTACTATGGCTCTGTTGATACAACATAGCAAATGGAAGCTTCAGTTCTTAGTCTTAATCCTTGAATTTTAAAACCCAGGAATTTCTGATATATAATGACAAATCTTCCAACAATATTTTCTCTCAGTCGTTGTCACACTTCTTCCCGTGACCTTTTCCCCTATACTTTCTTTTTTTTAATTAAAAAAATTTAAAAAAATTTTTAATAGATCTTTATTGGAGTATAATTGCTTCACGATACTGTGTTAGTTTCTGTTGCACAACAGAGAATCAGCCATATGCATGACCTTATCTAAGCTCTCCTGCCTTTTATGTACAAATAAAGTTTATTAGTTGAATATATTGTTTTTATCTTTCCATATATCTGGTTTACTCATTTGTTAAAACATGCTTGTTAACTGTACCTCATTCTCATAATACACACTATTAGTGCCAGCAAGATGGGCTCAGAGTGAAAGTGGACGAGAACAGGCATCTCTGCTCTTGGGAAACCGACTCTAAACGTGAACTCTGATTCTTAGTGGCCATGTGCAAGGCATTTTGAATTACAAGGATGAATAAACCATAGTTTTCTTGCCCTTATATGTCTTATGGTCTGTCTGAATAGATAGAAGAATAGATAAAAAATAACCTGTGAGATTGCTGCAAATGAGATTGCATCTAAAAAAATACCTCTTTTTTACTGCCCTTCACTAAATGAGGGCCCTACAGACCACCTGTCTGAGTATCGTTGCTTTTTCCTTTCATGTACCTAAAAAGATAGCACTGGATGGAAAATTTGAAGCATAAATTAGTACCTAACTCAGAGTAATATAAAATTCTTTCTAGAATTTGCAACTGTTTAGTCATTAGACTTCTTACAGTATACCCTTTTTTCAGCTAGAATCAGACCTTCAGATCTTTACCCCACTGTCCAAAAATAGAGAATTTGATGCTTCTGATAAGATTTACCCGTTAGGATCAAACGAATGGATAACTATGAAATCTCATAGTCAAAAATGGATATAATCCTCCCTTTTGTGCTTATTATGTGTAAAGTGATCATGCCCATATATTTTGCATACCTTTTAAATTTTTAATAAAATGCTTATAAAAATGTATAAATCAGGTCTCTTGTGATTACTTACACAGGTATGTGATCACATGCATAAATTTGATCTGTTTCTGAGAATGTTGGCTATGATTGTATATATAACTAAATAATTCCTAGCATATGGTGTATTTGAACAAGTATGAAAGAAAGTCACTGTTTTAATCTGTGTCCTGTTGCAAGAAGTTTAGAGGTCATGTTTATAAACAGATATATCTTGTCTTTTGTGAACATAATATGATGTTGGGCTATTCCAGACCAAAGATCATACTCCTTAATTTACTGAAATAAATGCTGCCCAATTAAAAAAGAAAAATGTAACTGTACTTTCTTTTTGACAACTTCTGTTTATTATATATACATATTGGCATGTATATGAACACTCTTAGCAGTGACTCTTAAACTCTTTATGGAGCTTTATGATTACTCGCACTTGGAAGAAGTTCTGGCTTGGACCTTTGCCCTGTAAATATGCATTGCTGATTTTCTTTTTCTTTACGTGTCTGCTTTGAAGTGCCTGTGAGAGGGGAGGCATGTTTCACAGTACACTTTTCTTCCCAGAAACCCAAAAAGGTCATCCTCACAACAAAGTAGGGAGAATGGAATAGGGTTGAAATAGGGAGATGCGATTAGAACTTGAGGCAAGAGAGAGGATAGAGAGAGGTTGGAGATTGATGCTAATTGAGCCTAGGACAGTGAAGTGCTGATTCATGTAGTTCCTTTCCTATGGCTGGGGTTGACTTATGAGAAGTGTTTGTTTGTTTTGAAGTAGTAGGTAACGAATGCCCTTGAATAGCTAGTTATACAAAGCTGTGAACAATCCAGTACTGGGGTACAGCTGTAAGTATTGAATAAATGATAAACTTGACTTAAATTACAGAACCAAAAAGGAAGGACACTGTAGAGAGCTTTTGCACAGTGGTGGGTCCCTGTGGAGGGATTAAAGATGATCCCAAGGATTTGTGGTAAGCTGGAAAAGCATTGGTATCATTTATCTGACTGGGAAACTTGTAAAGGGTGTATAAGTTTGGAGGGAGAGATAATGAGTTTGGCTTTCATAATAAAGAATAAAATGTCAACAGAATACCAAACCTGATATTAGTAAAGACCACATATTGAGCATCTACCATATATGGTAGATAGGCACTCTGTTTGATGTTTTACGTTTAATCCCCACAATCCCCACTCTCATCCTTATTTTACATATGAGGAAACTGAGTCAGAGAGAGGCTATGTAACTGGGCCAAGATTATGCAGCTGATAAGTGGCGAAACCAGGCTTTGATCTGACTCCAGAAATGGCTACCTTGAACCTGAGATGGAAGTGTGAAATGATATGAACCTTCCAAGAGGGAGTACAGAGCAGTGTGAAAGACATGTTTAAAATGATCATACTGAAAGGAGAGGGAGTAGACCTCTTGAAAGCAAGGAAGAAAGATTTTTTTTTAATGGTATTCACCAATAGTGTTAAAAATCCATAAAAAAGATCCATAATGATAAGGATTGAGGGGTGAGAAAATCCATTTCATTTAAGAATGCCATTTATTAATGACTTCTTTAAGTCAAATGATACATTAATGCCACATTGCAAGAGGATAAGGAGAGAGTAGATAGAGAAGATCTGGATTGTGTCATTTTTCTCTTTTGAGAGTTGTAGGAAGAGTAGATTTGATTAAATATTTTCTAGGTAGGAATACCCATATTTTCCCCTACTAAAAGGCATTCTTTGGATGTTTGTTATTACTTAATATTCACAAATTTGTCTTTTGTTATAAGCCTTCATTTTTAGCAAGCAATATGCATTTTGGATTAGTGATTCCATTTTTCTTTTTCAGATTAATTTTATTTTTTCACCAAAAAGCTGAATGATGATTTGGTTACTTTTTTTTAATCAAACTATTTTGAGAAGATGCTTGAGGAAAAGTCAATGAACCATTATCAATTTAACAGATTATTTATAGTTGCCATCTAAAACCATACAGTTATTTTCTACTAGACCAAAATAAACTTATTTTTTCAGGTTGTTGCCCACATTAAATAAAACAGGTGTTTTTCTTTAATTTTTAGTTTTAGGTTTTACATGTTATTAGAGTTTTTAAAACTTAAAAAAGATGTCAACAATGAGAAACAGAATATATGGGATATTATATTATTTACTTTGTCACTTTATTCCTCCTTATTTAAATAAAAATAAGATGTGGTTTCTTGCTTTTGTGTGCAAAATTTCTAGCGTTTGAAGAAGATTATAGCGAGGCTTGGGGTTTTTCATAAAGATTGTAAGAAGCTGGAAGTATTTCAGTATTAATTGATTATTTTATCATAATCTTTTTTTAAGTAATTGCACTGTCTGAAATTATGTGAATTTACTGCAGGTTATGAAGATTAATGAGATATCAATATTAAACTGGACTCCAGGTCAGGAACAAAGATAGTAGGAATCATTGATGGGGGAAAACATCTGCCTCTTCTTACAGAGGCACTCATGTAGAACCATTACTTCTGTGTGGTTTCCTCTCTTGACCGGGTTTTTGTTTCTGATCCAATTGACTGTAGAACAGTCTCTGGAACACGACAAAAGTCTCACCAAAATCATACTTCTTTGTACTATAATATTTTGTATTTCCAATTCTGCTAGTCTGTTGATATAGGAAAAACTACCCATGTTTCTGTTGTCTTGTTATCAGTAAAAGAAACAATGGCTCAGGTGTCAATTTCCAGTTGAGTCTGACTTCTTCAGGGAACCAGAAGAATCTGGGGCTTTTGCAGGCTTCCTGGTTGCCTTTATCCTCATCGTCCTAATCTGGATTTTTTTGTTTGTTTGTTTTTTAGTAAATGAGATAAGGGAATGGTCAAATTAGAACTAGCCCCACTACTAGCTCTGCATGCATTGTCTACACAGAAGACTTTACCTCATTTGTCCTTCTTATAGTGACTCAGTCCCCCCCCACTCCACAGCCCCCCAGTCTAGAGGACGAGTTGGCTGGAGCACTAGATGGACTTTAAAGTCCCCTTTTCTGCCAATCATAAAACATAATTATTTCCTTCTTTAAGAGAACATTCTTGGGACTTCCCTGGTGGTCCAGTGGTTAAGACTCTGTGCTCCCAGTGCAGGGGGCCCGGGTTCAATCCCTGATCGGGAAACTAGGTCCCACATGCCTGCACACCACAACTAAGACCCGGAGCAGTCAAATAAATAAATTAATAAATATTAAAAAAAGAGAGAGAGAGAGAGAACATTCTTTCTACATCTTCTTAAGATGAGTAATTTCATTAGTCTTTGATAAATGTCTCTGCTTAAGGGATTTAACTAGTTCTTTAATGTGACTTTAAAACTTCAGGAACCAAAAATGAGTGTGAATCATTTTTCTACACAGCCTGAAATATATATTCACTGGAAATGTAAGAAAAGGAACTGATCAACAAATGCCCGTATAGTGGACACTTTTAAATAGTTAAGCATAACTCTTTATCATTTGTTGAAATCAGTAACTGGAAAGTAGTACGTGGGGATCTATTTTTATATAAAAAGTAACCCACCCATGAAATACCACTAGAAGCTATAGTTCATATTCTGCAGTGCTTTTGAGCTTTACTATTTCTTTTTTTTTTAAATTTATTTTTATTTTATTTTATTTATTTTTTGGCTGTGTTTGGTCTTTGGTGCTGTGCACGAGCTTTCTTTAGTTGCAGCAAGCAGGGGCTACTCTTTGTTGCAGCACGCGGGCTTCTCATTGCAGTGGCTTCTCTTGTTGCGGAGCACAGGCTCTAGGCGCACAGACTTCAGTAGTTGTGGCTCACGGGCTCAGTAGTTGTGGCTCATGGGCTCTAGAGTGCAGGCTCAGTAGTTGTGACGCACGGGCTTAGTTGCTCCATGGCATGTGGGATCTTCCTGGACCAGGGCTCGAACTCGTGTCCCCTGCATTGGCAGGCAGAATCTTAACCACTGCGCCACCAGTGAAGCCCACTATTTCTTAATTTAAAGGTTTGTTTCCTATGTTAAAGCATTTTAATTAAAAAAATCAAATTAAATTTTTTTTCTACCTCCTGTACTTAAAGCACTGTGTTCTAGGCATGGTATTACAAAGTAAAATTCAACCAAATATTTGTTTAAGAAAAATCTATTGAGTGCCTGTGGGCCAAATCTGGCCTGCCACTTATTTTATGGAACATAGCCATACTCGTTCATTTACATATTTTCTATGGGTGCTTTTGCGCTAAAATGACAGAGTTAAGTAGTTGCAACAGAGACCGTATGACATACACAGCCTAAAATACAGTGTTTATTTTGTGGCCCTTCCTAAACAGAAAAAGTTTGCTGACTTCTAATGCTGAGCAGCCCTAACTAGGAGAATACAGTGGAAACAGCATAATGGCCTCAGTGGACCAACAATCTCAGTTTCTATTTGTCTCTTTGCCCTTGGTGCTCTTGGAGTCTGAGGAATAGAATTAATAAAGTGTGGAACTTCCACTGAAAATTACTTTTCCCTCGAGCTGGGCTTGGGTAAATCTTTTGGCTGGCTAAGTAGGAAATTTTATATTGGTTACCTCGTTCATGATCAACTGTCAGAACGGAGAAGTGGACTTTGCTAGGAACTGGGCATACAGAGACACATACAATCTATTCACCCTGACTGTGTTCCATCACTGGCCTGAATAGCTCTCTTTTCATCCAAAATGAATACAGAGAAGAAAACAGTCTCCACTGAGACTATGAAAGATTACTTGAGTTCAAGAGAAGGACATTCGCACAAATATGAAGAGTTAAATTCTTTGGAGACAAAAAAACTTGAGATAGCTTCCTAATATAATTCAAGTGGCCATAAATGAGAAATTAAGTTAAGAAGCAATAGTAATAATCTCTGTTTCAAGTACCTCTTAACTTCCAGGCATTGTGCTATGCTAGGTGCTTTTTTTTTTTTTAATATAAATTATTTATTTATTTATTTGTTTTTGGCTGCGTTGGGTCTTTGTTGCTGTGAGCAGGGGGCTACTCTTCATTGAGGTGTGCGGGCTTTTCACTGCGGTGGCTTCTTGTTGCAGAGCACAGGCTCTAGGTGTGCAGACTTCAGTAGTTGTGGCTCGTGGGCTCTAGAGGGCAGGCTCAGTAGTTGTGGCACATGGGCTTAGTTGCTCCACGGCATGTGGGATCTTCCCGGACCAGGGATCGAACGTGTGTCCCCCTGCATTGGCAGGCGGATTCTTAACCACTGTGCCACCAGGGAAGTCCTATGCCAGGTGCTTTATTTTCATTACTCTTTAGATCCTCATAGCAACTATAAAAGTTAGAAAGAATTACCTTCCTTTAACATGAGGGAAACTGATGCTCAAATATAATAGGTTAATTTCCTGAAGACCATACAAGTTAGTAGGTGGTAGAGCCAGGAAGTAAGCCTCATAGACCCATCTTCTTTTTTTGTTTTTTAATCGATGAATAGTTGATTTACAATGTTGTGACCTTTTTTAAAATAAAAATTGAGGTAAAATTCACGTAATGTAAAACCAACCATTTTAAAGTGTACAACTCAGTAGCATTTAGTACATTCACAATATTGTACAATCACTACCTCTGTCAAGTTCCAAAACACTTATCACCCCAAAAGAAAACCCCATACCCATTAAGTACTCACTCCCTGTTTCTCCCTCTCTCTATCCCTAGCAAACACCAATCTGATTTTTCTATAGACCTATTCTGGATATTTCATATAAATAGAATCATATACAATTTGTGACCATTTGAGTTTGACTTCTTTCACTTAGTGTAATGTTTTTGAGGTTCATCCATGTAGCCTGTATCATTACTTCATTCCTTTTTTTATGACTGAGTCATATTCTGTTGTATGGACATATCACATTTTGTTTATCCATTTATCTGTGGATGGACATTTGGGTTGTTTTCACCTTTTGATTATCGTGAATAGTGTTGCTGTGAACATTTGTGGTCAAGTTTTGTTTGAGTCCCCGTTTTCAGTTCTTTTGGGATATACGGCAAGAAGTGGAAATACTAGCTAGGTATATGGTAATTCTGTGTTTAACTTTTTTGAGGAACCACAAAACTGTTTTCCTCAGTGACTGCAGCACTTTACATTCTTGCCAGCACTGTACAAAGGTTCCAATTTCTCCACATCCTCGCCAACACTTGTTTCCTTATTTTTTTTTATTGTAGCCATCCTAGTTGATGTAAAATGGTATCATTTTGTGGTTTTGATTTGCATGACACTAATGATTAGTGATGTTGGACATGTTTTCATGTGCTCTTGGCTATTTGTATGTCTTTGGAGAAATGTCTAGTCAAGTCCTTTGCCCATTTTTTGATTAGGTTATTTCAACCATTTGTTGAAAGGACTTCTTTCTCCATTGGGTTGCCTCTGCTTCTTTATCAAAGATCAGCTGTGTTTGTGTTGAGTCTAGTTTGGGGTTCTATGTTATGTTTCATTGATTTGTGTGTCTATTCTTCACCAATATCATACTGTCTCGATTTACTGTAGCTTTGTAGTAAGTCTTAAAGTCAGGTAGTGTCAGTCCTCCAGTTTTGTTGTTCTTTTTCAGTATTGTGTTGGCTATTCCAGGTCTTTTGCCTTTCTATTTTATCTTTTAAATCAGTTTGTTGATATCCACAAAATAGCTTGCTAGGATTGGGATCGCATTGAATCTGTAGATCAAGTTGAGAATTGACATCTTAACAATATTGTGTGTTCTAATCAATGACCACAGAATATGTCTCCATTTGATTTTTCTCTCTTTGATTTCTTTCAACAAAGTTATTTAATTTTTCACATACATATCTTACATTGTTTTGTTAGATTTATACCTAAGTACTTTTTTTCTTTTGGTGATAATATAAATGGTATTGTTTTTAATTTTTAAATTCCAGTTGTTCCTTGCTGGTATATAGGAAAGTGATTGACTTTTGTATGTTAGCTTTGTATCCTGTGACCTAGAATTGCGTATTAGTTCCAGTGTTTTTTGGGGGGTAAATTCTTTGGGATTTTCTTCATAATCAGTCATGTCATCTGCGAACAAAATAGTTTTACTTCTTCTTTCCCAATCTGTATACCTTTTACTTCCTTTATGTGTCTTGTATTAGTTATGACTTCCAGTACAATGTTTAATACAGATGGTGAGAGAGGACATTCTTGTCTGGTTCCTGAGCTTAGTGGGAAGGCATGCAGTTTCTTACCATTAAATACGATGTTAACTGTAGGTTTCTTGTAGATGTTCTTTATCAAGTTGAGGAAGTTCTCTCTATTCTTAGATTGCTAAGAGTATTTATCACAAATGGGTATTGGGTTTTGTCAAATGCTTTTCTGTATCACTTGGTATGATCATGTGGTGTTTTTACTTTCATCTGTTGATTATGAATTGATTTTAGGATGCTGAACCAGCTTTGCATACCTGGGATAAATCCCATGTAGTTGAGATGTGTATTTCTTTTTATACATTGCTGGATTTGATTTGGTAATATTGGTTGAGGATTTCTACATCTGTGTTCATGTAGTTTGCCTTTCTTTAATGTCTTTATCTAGTTTTGGTATTGGTAATACCATACATAACGTGTCCTCATAGAGTAAGCTTTGAAGTGTTTCTCTACTTCTGTTTTCTGGAAGAGATTGTAGAGAATTTCTTCCTTAAATGTTTGGTAGAATTCACCAGTGAAACCATCTAGGTGTGGGACTTTCTTTCTGGGAAGTTTATTAATTATTGTTTGAGTTTCTTCCATAGATAAAGGCCCATTCAGATTATCTGTTATTCCTTGTGTAAATTTTGATAGTTTGTATCTTTTAAGGAATTGGTCCACTTATCTAAGTTATAAAATGTGTAGGCATAGATTTGTTCATAATATTCATTTATTATCCTTTTAATGTCCACGTGATTGGTAATGATGATACTTCTTTCATTTCTGATACTAATAATTTGTGTCTTCGCTCATTTTTTTCTTGGTTATCCTGGCTAGAGGTTTATCAATTTTATCAGTCTTTGCAAAGAACCATCTTTTGTTTCCATTGATTTTTTTTCACTACTGAGTTCCTGTTTTCAATTTCATTGATTACTGCTATAGTTTTTATTGTTTTATCCTTTTATCTATTTGCTTTAGTCTTAAGTTGTCCTTCTTTGCCTTATATCCTAAGGTAGAAGCTTAGGTTATTGATTTTAAGTCTGTTTTCTTTTCTAATATATGCATTCAGTGCTATAAACTTTTCTCTAAGCCCTGCTTTTGCTGCATCGTACAAAATTTGATTTGTATTTTCATTTTCATTTAGTTCAAAATATTCTAAAAGTCCTCTAGATTTCCTCTTTGACCTATGTATTATTTAGAAATGTGTTGTTTAATGGCTAAATATTTTGAGATTTTTCCGTTTATCTTTTTGTTATTGTTTTCTAGTTTAATTCCATTGTGGTGTGAGAAAATACTTTGTATGATTTTTATTCTTTAAAATTTGCTAATTTGTGTTTTGTGGTACAGAATTTGGTCTATCTCGATGAATATTCCATGTGAGGTTGAGAACATGTATTCTGCTGCTGTTGGATGAAGTATTATGTAAATGGCAGGTAGATTTAGTTGCTTGATGGTGCTATTCAATTCACCTATCTTTATTCTCTCTTTTTTTTTTTCCTACTGAAAGGGGGTGTTGAAGTCTCCAACTGTAATAGTGGATTTGTCTATTTCCCTTTGCAGGTCTATTGCCTCATATATTTTGTTTTGTTTTGTTTTTTTGTTCAGTATTTTTATTTAATTTTTTTAACAGACAATTTACATACCTTCCCCACCCCTTCCTTTAAGTTAGTGTGACAATTTTCCATAATAAACTGCTTAAAGAGAAGCTTTGGTCAAGAATGGAATGAAATAGCAAAAGAAAAAAACAAAAAAAAACCACCCCAAATCACTGCTGCTTTTAAAAAACCAACACTTTGACCAATTACACTCAAACAAAACACACAACAAGGTTTGCGCCTTATGCGTCTTCAGTGTTTCCTGGAGGCTGGCTCTCCTCCCCATCATGCGAATGGCAGAGTTGCTCGGTGCAGCCTGTCTGTCCTCATGCTGGATCTGGGAGGTTCGCTCAGCTTCACATTATCCAAAGGCCCTGGATAGAAGACTCTAAGGTCTTGAAATCCCAAATGGTCATGGCTCCGTCAATACCAGTAGTGCAAAATTTGCGACAATCTTGCTTGTCCACCTCATAAAGAGACACTTGAGTGATGCTGTTCTGGTACAGTGTCTCCAGGGCTGTGTTTCGGTCCTTGGTCGTGGCCCACTTGTCCGTGTTGCGGAAGTGCTCCATGGCCGACATGTTGCGCTGGATGCTCTCTTTCGGGAGGTCTAGCTTGGAGACGAAGGTCAAGCAGCCACGGTCGTCGTAGTTAAAGAGCATGGGGTAGCAGTCATGGCCAGCAGCCACAACGCTGTTCTCTGAGCCGAACAACACACTCAGGAGGGGCAGGAACTCTGTCTTCAGAGTTGAGACCTGCACGCTTTTTGAGGCATCAACAACAGACACGGTGCCGTCGTGGCTGACCCAGGCCAGGCGGCTCCCGCTGGCAAAGAAGCTGACCCCGTTCACCCAGCCACCAGTGCCACTGCCACCAAACTCTGACATCAGCTGACCAAAAGGCATCTTGCTGCCCCAGGGTGTACTGGCGACCGTGGAGCGAATGGGTTTTTTATGTGCTTGCTTACCCACCAGTCATTTTCTGACTCGAAGTAACAAACAGAAATGAGTTGTGCTCTGCTGTCCGCAGCAAATTTGTTCTCTAGCGGGGACCACTTGACAAAAGCGGCTGCGCAGTTAATTCTCAGGAGCACCAGGGTCGGCTTCCAAACTCCACCTTTCTGACCCCAGACGTAGGCATTGTGGTCAGCCCTACAAGTGACAATGCGGTCACTCTTGGGAGCCCAGTCGATACCTGTGATGTGTCCGTTGTGCTCCTTGAACTCATGAGCTTTCACCCACTGGCTCCCGTTCTTATAGATGTAGACTTCATGGTTATTGGGGCTAAGGGCAATCTGGGTACGATCCCTGTTCCAGGCATGGCACGTGATTAGCTCTAGTAAAATTGATGCAGGGACATTATTCTTAGTGTTTTCGAAGGATAGACAGCTGGGAGTCGGGGCCATCTGGACGGGCTCGGAGCGTTGAATTCACAGACTCTGGTCAATGGACACCAACAGGCTCCGGCAGACGCGGGCGGAGGACCGAGGCCCAGAGGGAGCCCCTTGTATATTTTGATGCTGTCTTGTGTGGTGCATACATATTAAGGATTGTTATGCCTTCTTGGAGAATGTATCATTTTCTAATGCCCCTCTTTATCCCTGATGATTTTTCTCGTTCTGTAGTCTACTTTATCTAAAACTGATATAGCTATTCCAGCTTTCTTTTGATTAATATTAACATGGTATATCTTTCTTTATCCCTTTGCTTTGAACCTAGATGTATCTTTATATTTAATGTGAGTTTTTAAAATCTACTCTGACAATCTCTTTTAATTGGTATATTTAGGCCATTCACATTTAAAGTGAGTATCAATATACTTGGATTAATATGAACCATGTTTGTAACTTTTCTATTTGTTATACTTCTTTTTTTTAAACAATAACAGGCCCCCTTTTTCTTCCTTCCCTGATTTCAGTTGACCATTTTGTATGATTCTGTTTTCTCTCCTGTCTTAGCATATCCATTATATTTCTTTTAAAAAGGGTTTTTAGTTGTTGCTCTGGAGTTTACAGTGTATATTTACAACTTATCATCTAAGTCCACTACCGGATAACTCTACTCTGCTTCTGAGATAGTACAGGTACCTTTCATTTTACTTATCCATTTGCTATAATTAGCAAATACGCTATTACTGTTATTACTTAGAACAGTTATCTATTAAGAATAGGAAAAATAGATTTTATTTTACCTTCATTTATTCCTTCTCCAATGCTCCTTCTTTCTTTGTGTAGATCTGACTTTCTGGCCTATGTCATTTTCTTTCTCTGAAGAACTTTTTAAAACAGTTTTTACTAGGCAGGTCTACTGGTGACAAATTCCCTCAGTTTTTGTTTATCTGAGAAAGTTTTTATTTCTCCTTCACTTTTGAAGGATAATTTCACTGAATACCTTCTAGGTTGGTGTTTTTTTTTCTTTCAACACTAAATATTTCACTTCATGGCTTCTGACAGGAAGTGAAATGTACTTCTTATCCTTGTACTCTATAAGTAAGGTGTTTTTTTCCCCTCTGGCTTCTTTCATGATTTTCTCTTTGTGTTTGGTTTTCTGTAGTTTGAATACGATACGTTTAGGTGTAGAGTTTTTGGGTATTTATCTTGCTTGGTGTGCTCTGAGCTTCCTGGATGTGTGATTTGGTGTCTGTCATTAGTTTTGGAGGATTCTCAGCCATTATTCCTTCAAATATTTTTTCTCTTTTGTCTCATTATTCTTCTGGTATTCCAGTGACACCTTTTGTAATTGTCCCATAGTTCTTGGATATTCTTTTCTCCTTTTTAAAATTCTTTTTTCTGTTTGCATTTTAGTTGGGGAAGTTTCTCTTGACATATCTTTAAGTTCACTGATTCTTTCCTTGGCCATGTCCAGTCTACTGATGAGCCCATTAAAGGTATTATTCATTTTTGTTATGGTGTTTTGTTTTGTTTTGTTTTGTTTTCCGGTACGCGGGCCTCTCACTGTCGTGGCCTCTCCCGTTGCGGAGCACAGGCTCCGGACGCACAGGCTCAGCGGCCATGGCTCACGGGCCCAGCCGCTCCACGGCATGTGGGATCTTCCCGGACCGGGGCACGAACCCGTGTCCCCTGTATCGGCAGGCGGACTCTCAACCACTGTGCCACCAGGGAAGCCCTGTTATGGTGTTTTTGATTTTTAGCATTTCCTTTTAATTCTTCCTTAGAGTTGTATATACTTACATTACCTGTCTGTTCTTGCATGTTGTCTACCTTTTCCATTAGAGTGCTTACCATAGTAATCATAGTTGTTTTAAATTCCCTGTCTGAAATTATCCCTGGTAATCCCCAAACCTGTGCCATATCTGAGTCTTGTTCTGATGCTTGCTTAATCTCCTCACACTCTGTTTTCCCTTGCCTTTTAGCATACTTTTTAGTGTTTTTTAAAAGCCAGGTAGGATATATTGGATAATAGAAATGGAGGTAAATAGGCCTGTAGTATAAGGTTTCATGTTAATTTGGCTAGGAGCTAGGCTGTGTTTAATGTTTGTTGTAGGTGTAGATGCCAGAGGCTTCGGTTTCCTCTAGTGTCTTTATTTTTAAAACTTTCTCCCCCATTATCTTTGGGTTTCCCTAAGAAGTCCTTTTTAAGTAGAGTCTGTTTCTTGCAACTCTTTCTGTTGTAATCCACTGTTACTGGATTACTGTGGAACCTTGGTGATGTGGTGGTAGAGTGTGGGGAAGGGCAAGTGTTTTATAATCTTAGGACCAAGTCTTAGTCTGTTGGTGGGCCTTAGCCCTGGACTGCAACCTTCAGAAGTATTTCTTAGCCTTCCCCCAACCCCTGCTTCCTTTAGGTGAAACAAGTCTAGAGAAGTCTGTGTTGGCTAATTTCCCCTCTCCCAGGACAGTATAGAAGGCTCTGGTATATTTTCCCTTGGAGTGTTGGCCTTTGCTATGGAGAACCTTCTGGGTTTATTTCAAAACTGTTACTTTTTCCCATGGGTGTATTTCAAAATCGTCACTTTTCTCTTCCTCTTACCCAAAAGGGGAGGAGATTGTTCTTGTATCTTCACAATCAGAACCTGGTGAGGTTCCTGGAGGTAAAGCCATGAGAGTATAGAGGCTCTCCTAAGATTGGGCCCCCAGGAGTTCTTACTCACAAGCCTTTGTCAAAATTACGATTTAAGTTTTCTTACTAGTGTATTAACTCCAGCACCTTCTGCTCCAGGTAAGCTGATCTTGGATGTGATTCTCTGTATTTGCTTGTTTCTCCAGATTTCAAGAGTTCAGTTTGCCCTGTGTCCTCAATTCTCTGATAAGCCTAATAAAAGTTGCTGATTGGCAGTTTGTTCAGGTTTTTTTTGTTGTAAGGACATGAGTGACAATATCCAAGCACCTTATGTGTTGGAGCTGATCCTGAAATCTTATATTTATATTTTTAAATTGGAAATACCTTGTCCAGTTTAAAAATAATGTTCAACAAGAGGCTTTTAACTTGCCTATGAGCCATTTGCTTAGCTAGATCAGTTATTTTCATCCCTTTGAATCTCAGATCTGTATATTTTCAAAGTGCTTAGTAAGAACTTTTTCCAGGCAAAATATTTGAAAATGTTGAGAACTTTCATGTAGTTCTAGAAGATTGCTAATAACTTTATCCTAAAGTAACCAGAATTATCGACCCCCCCACCCCTCGCACTGTTTTTTGTTTTATCAGGTACCTTTAACCATGCTAAAGTAGTTTCAGGGATTATTTTCTTTAACCTTCATTTGTTGTTATTTTACCCCACTTGTTTTTGAAGAAGTAACTCAATTTTTAAAGGCACTTTGAAATATCTGGAGACTAAGCATTGGTTAAATTTGAAAAACTAATGAGAATAAATGCCCAACTCTTATGCTGCAAATGGTCTCTTTTCGATTAACCTTGATGAATGTATTAATCATAAACTATACATCTTGGTCATTTTAGCTTAATAGGATTACTTTTAGAATCTGTGTGATAGAGGACAGTTTGGCTAAAATGTGTTATTTAAGCAACTGAGAAAGCACTGTGTGTACTTTTAAGCCTTATAATTTGATTACTTGCTAAAAAATTGCATTTTGGGAGGCTTCAGTTCTTATCCTTGGAGAACAGTTGTAACCAACTTCGGGTAGTTGAGACATTGTAAATTGTATTAACCTTGCCCCCCCTTTTTAGGTTTCATTTTAAGTTTTATTTTTCTTACTGAATCTACTGTGAGGAACAGCCATTAAACCAAGAAACAAATAAGCTGTATGGTATTTAAGATTGCTTATTAGTAGGCAAATTCATATTATTTTTACTTTAAGAAATATTTTCCTCTTTTAATTTTCCTGATTGTTTAAAATGAATACCTTTGGGAATTAAATTTTTTAAAGTGGGAGAATTAAAATATAAATATTATGAATGTTATCTTAATATACTAAATAAAGTTTGTTTTAAAAATGATGAGTCAGTGCTGTATTGAGATAATTTGGTTGAAAATAATTATTTTTGCCATGTAATAATCAGTTAGCTGTGGTCCTCTGTTTTAAAGTAAGATCTGTTTGTCTGGCGTGCTCTGAATTAGAGGCAGAAACTTTTCTGTAGGCTTTTTGCTCAGAGACGTTTCTTATAAAGAAAGAGTGCTGTCAGGAGGAAATGGAGAAAGAATAGAAGGTCTTCAGTAGTGGCACAGCAGGTGTATGTTGTGCCCCATGTCAGGTTCCACCCACTCTCAACAGATTGGTGGATGGTATCAGAGTTGCTCCTCTTGAGATTTTGTTTTTAAAAGCTCTTGAGAAGAAACCCACAAGAATGAACACAGTGTGTCAGCATTTTAGTCTTAACAAAAAAGCTTCCATGTGCTAACAATTCAACTGAAGATAATGGTCCACATTCAGTAAATAAGTATTTAAATTGAGGCCCCTGTTGGCAGAGACCTGACTTCAGTTCTCAGATAAGGAGAGAGTAGCAGCTCTTCTTTTTTAGTCCTGATCTTGCTACTACTCCCTGCTAACTGGAATGGCAGCTACCCTTGCAAAATGCCCCTTTATTCACCACAGCGTTCAGGACCACAGCACTAGTATAGATTGCATATTTCCCTCTCCAGAGACTCTCAGGATCAGACCCATGATTCTTTTCTTTTTAAAAAAAAAAATTAATTTATTTAAAAAATTTTAATCTTTGGCTGCATTGGGTCTTCATTGCTGTGCGCGGGCTTTCTCTGGTTGCATTGGGTCTTCATTGCTGTGCGCGGGCTTTCTCTGGTTGCAGAGATCGGGGGCTACTCTTCATTGCAGTGCGCGGGCTCTTGGCACGCGGGCTTCGGTAGTTGTGACGCACGGGCTTAGTTGCTCTGCGGCATGTGGGATCTTCCCGGGCCAGGGCTCGAACCCCTGTCCCCTGCATTGGCAGGCAGATTCTTAACCACTGCGCCACCAGGGAAGCCCAGACCCATGATTCTTGACATCCTCTTTTACTTTCTGTTACCACCGAAACTCACTGGCCGTCCATTAGCCCAGAACCCTTGTCTCTGTACTGATCTGTACATCCCTCTGTTACATCCTGGTTCCTCCCACAACCCCCCCACTGTCCCCTAGAGCTCCCGAACTGCCATTAATAATTTCTCCAATGGCCTTAGTCTTGCCCCAGCCTCACAGTGTAATTTCACTTTCTGCCCCTGGGATTCTCTGCTACTGCCAAGCAGATGCCTGAGGTAGCCCCCTCTGGCATCATTCTGCTACCTCTGCCTACTACCTGGTAACCCTGCTGCCTGCTTTTGAGCTAGCTGCTTGAGTACAGTGAGTCCTTCCCTCTTCAAATTTTTGCCCATGCTGCTGCTTCACATGCAGCGGTTTTTCCAGTCTTTGCTTGGCTGACTCTGTACATTCTAATCTGGGTTTCCTTGTGGTAATCTCTGTTGGTGCCTATTTGTTTTCTTCTTGGCACTTATTTAAATTTGCAATTGTATATTCACTTACTCACTTAGCCTTTTTCATTGATTCTAAGATATACATTTACCCCCACATTTCTGAAATTGGGGCACATCTTACCCTGGATACCTTGATTGCTTTCTGAATGGTAAATAAAATAATGGTTTATCTTACAATTAATTGTAATTAAAAAATCAATGAAATACTGTGCTTTTGATTATCTGTTCCGCTAGTTGATTGTGAGTTCCAAAGGAATCACAGTAGGAACCAGTGCCTAGTACAGTCCTGGCATCTAGTAGGCACTCCATAAATAATGCTTGGATGAATATCATTATCTGTTTGGGAGATGATGGCCCTGAAAAGTCTGAAGATGAATCAGTCAGTATATGCATGTAAATTTTTAATTCAGTGTCTGTGTTTGAGTTTTTAATCTTTGGAGATTGCCTTATTCTGGAATTGAAGATATTTAAATGTGTCTATTTTGTTCCCCTATTTCTGTAAATTGTCCCATTATCAATATATGTACATCCTTATTTAAGAGTATTTACTCACCATGTATGAAAAATGAATCTACATAAGCTTTTATCAGGTATCAGCAATTGCCTTTCATTAGGGGGAAGAATGAGGAAGGTACCAAAGAGTAGCAGACTTGTGAGCTTTAGACAGTTTTGAGTGCTTGAACTTGCTTTTTCATTTTACTTCGTCCTCTAAGGAGTGCAGTCACTTGGCTTGCCTACTTCACTTTTAAGGGAAAGAACAGCGAACAGGCAGCGTGAGTGACTGGAGTGCCTTAGGCCAACTCCTCGACAGGGTTCAAGCTTACTCCACAGCTGGAGGGAAGGTATGGCTCTCAGTCCTTTTCATTTTCTTAATCCTGCTACTGGGTACAGCAGTTGAGTCAACCTGGGATGATGAGTAGTTTGCCTTTTGTTGTAACACTCGACAGCCTGGTTGTGAAAACGTCTGCTACGATAAGTCCTTCCCAATCTCTCACGTGTGCTTCTGGGTCCTGCAGATTGTATTTGCATCTGTCCCCACACTTCTGTACCTAGCACACGTGATCTGTGTGATGCGAAAGGATGAGAAGTTGAACAAGAAAGAGGAGCAACTCAAAGTTGCCCCAACCGATGGTGCTAGTGTGGAGGTGCACTTGGAGGAAATTGAAATCAAGAAGTTCAAGTATGGCATTGAAGAACATGGGAAGGTGAAAATGAGAGGGGGCTTGCTGTGAACCTATACCATCTGTTTCTTCTTCAAGACAGTCTTTGAGGTGGCTTTCCTGCTGAGCCAGTGGTACATCTATGGCTTCCGTCTGAATGCAGTTTACACTTGCAAACGAGACCCCTGCCGCGTCAGGTGGACTGCTTCCTCTCTCGCCCCACAGAGAAAAGCATCTTCATCCTCTTCATGCCACTGGTGTCCTTGGTGTCTCTTGCCTTGAATATCATAGAGCTCTTCTGTGTCTTTCTTGAGAGCATTAAAGACCATGTGAAGAATCCAGAGTGTGAGCCTTACCACAGTACATCTGGTCTGCCAAGCCCCTCCAATGGCTCCTTATCAACTGTTGCTCTCTCCACCATGTCCCTTCACAGGGACAAGCTGGTTCCTGGAGACAGAAACAGTTCTTCCTGCGACAGTTACAGCAAACAAGGAAGTGAGCAGAACCCTGCTAATTACAGCACATAGCAAGTTCGAATGGGATAGGCAGGAAGCACCGTTTCTAACTCACATACACAGCCTTTTGATTTTCCTGTTGACAAGTGGAATTCTAAAAAAAATCTAGCTACTAGACACTGGCCATTGCAGCCCAGCAGCAGTTCTGCAGAGCCAGCAGTCATGCCAGCAGCAGTGTAAATGACCTAGAAATCTACACACGTGGTTGAAAGCATTACAATTCTGCTCAATTGTTAAAGAAAAGGAAAGTGCAATAGACAGTGTACTTTTGTTTCAGTGGAGGTGGTACTCAACAACCTCAGTGGTGAGGCTTAGCAGATACAAAGACGTTAGACTACCACGGTTCTTTTGAGGTGTCTGGGATAGAAGGATGGAGAGAGAGGGATTAACGGGGTACATGTTCATATTTAAAATGGTTGACTCAGCTTGTATTCTAAGTAAAAGTTGCACTAGCTGATGCATAAGTAAGGCCCTTTTCTCTCCCATATTCCCCTAGAATGGTTCAGTGTATGTGAAAGTGATAGATATTTGCCACGTATTGGTATAAAGAGATGCAGTATAAACTCACAAACATAGATTTTAAAATAATGCTCACAGTGTTCAAATTTGAGCTTTTCTCGTGGATTTTTTGGTGTGGGTCAGAATGATGTTTGCATTACATAATTTCTACTGTGAAAATAAAGCACTGTTTTTTTCCTTACCCCCCCACCCCTAGTGTATTCTATTATAGATACTGGTTCTATTCATTATAATTTTTTCTCTTTTGTAGAAAGATGTCACAAATGATTTCCTTTTTCTGAAATGTAATCATTGATGCTTGAATGATAGAATTTTAGTACTGTAAACAGAACTCATTAATGTGAGAAATTTAAAAGAAATGCTTAGAGCTGGACTACTAAGTGTTCTTACCTGAATTTTGCAGTAACTGAGAGTTCTTGCCTTTATCCAATTTAATAAACCCTACTGAATAAACATTATTTCAGAACTTATATTCTTTTGAGTTTGACAGTCTGTCTTTTGGTGTGGCAAGCATTTTTGATATTTGTCCTAAGATTTTATTTGGAATGCAAGAGAGGTTGAAAGAGGTTTGAGTATTATCCATGTAACTAATTTGTTTGAAATATATACCAAAGAAATCTAACCATTTCTTCAAATGTCTTTTTTAAAGCTCATCACAGATGATTGGTGAAAATGCTGAGCTTAATACTTTATTCTTGCACGGCAGCTACATAAGCAGTTTTGTACAGTGAGAAATACTAATTTGTTTAACATGTCACATTGAACTACTGTCATGTTCAGCTTTATTGCATGCAATGTAGACCTAGCCCATCATATATTCTAGAGAGTGTTCTTTGTTCAATAAAGTTTTAAGAGAGCAATCTGCATCACTGCCTTCTCTGAGAGCTTCTAGCTGCACTGATCTTCCTAGTCTTTTGAATTCTTCACTGGTACATCTTTATCTAAGCAAAACACGTGAGAATAGATTTTTGGAGATGGAATTGTGGAGACTATGTTAGAGAAGGTTTTAGTATTAGCATTTTTAATTATATGTAGCAGGATCACGGATATACTTACTACTTTCAGATGTGCCAAAAAATGTAGCTTCTTTGTTTTTCTTTTAACTGATCTACTCTTCATCAGAAGCTTCCTTCCACCCAACAGGGCACCCGGGGAAGGTGAAGCTGGGGACAGCATTAAGCCTGCCAATCCATCTGACTGCATCTTGCTCTGACAGTCTCATTTGGAAAACCCATTCTCTTGGTTTAGTCAAGAGTGTTTCACATTTCCTCCTCACAAACCTTTTCTTGAGGAAGAATCACTATTATTTTCTAATGGGGTGTGTGTTTCTGTGGAAGACTGCAAAACTCCTGAAACCTTGGAATTAGATTGGACACTGCCACCCTCACTTCCTGTTTCACACTAATTTTCACCTATTGCTTGCTTGATTTTCTTTAAATTTTTATCTTGAGATACAGATTCACATGCAATTATAAGAAATAATAGATTCCATATATCCTTCAACTCATTTCTCCCAATAGTAATATCTTACATAATTATAGCAGAATATCATAACCAGAAAACTGACATTGATATAATCCATGGACCTTACTCAGCTTTCACCAATTTTACATGCACTTGTGTGTGTGTGTGTGTGTGTGTGTGTGTGTAGTTCTATCACTTGTGTAGATTCATGTGACCACCACAGTCAAGATATAGAACAGTTTCATCACCAGGATTCCTTATGCAATCTTTTTATAGCCACAGCTGCATCCCTCCCTTCCCCTCTATCTGTCCTCTGGCAACCACTGATCTGTTTATCTCTGTAATTTTGTCATTTCAAGAATGCTATTTAAATATAATGATATAGTATATAACCGTTTGAGATTGGCCTTTTTCACTCAGCTTAACTCCCTTGCGACCCATCCAAGTTTTTGTGTGGACCAATAGTTTGTTCCTTTTTATTGCTGAGTAGTATTCCACAGAGTGGCGGTGTCACGGTTTATTCACCTATTGAAGGACCTTCAGGTTGTTTCTAGGTTTTGGCTATTACAAATAAAACTGCTTTGAACATTCATGTACAGGTTTCTTTGTGAATGTGTTTTCATTTCCCTGGAATAAATGCCCAAGAGTGTAATTGCTGAGTTGTATGGTAAATGAGCATATAGTTTTGTAAGAAACTAGCATACTCTTTTTCCAGAGTGGTTTCTATTCCCATCATCAATGTGTGACTGGTCTCGTTTCTCCATGTGCTCACCAGCATTTGGTATTATCACTATTTTTTATTTTAGCCATTCTGATAGGTATGTAGGTGATCTCATGGTAGTTTAAATTTGCATTTCTGTAATGGCTAATAATGTTGAATATCTTTTCATGTGCTTATTTGGCATCTCTGTATCCTCTTCAGTGAAATATCTTTTTGTGTCTTTTGTCCATTTTCTAGTTGAATGTTTGTTTTATTACTGTTCAGTTTAAGGAGTTTTAAAAATATATATATTCTGGATTAAAATCCTTTGTTGGATATGTTTGAAAATATTTTCTTCAGCTTGTAGCTTGTCTTTTCATTGCTTATTAATAGGGTCTTTCACAGAGCAGAATATTTTAATTTTGATGAGGTGATTTAACAGTTTTTTTCCTTGTATGTATTGTAGTTTTGGTGGTAAGTCTAAGAACTCTTTGTCTAGTCCTTTATCCTAAAGACTTTCTCCTTTGTTTGCTTCTAAAATTTTATAGATTTACATTTTGCATTTAAGTCCATGTTCCATTTTGAGTTAATTTTTGTATAAGTTGTTTGAGAGATGTAGGTTGAGGCTTTTTGTTTTTTGGCCTGTGGATGACCAGTTGCTATAGCACCACTTGTTGAAAAGTCTCTCCTTCCTCCATTGAATTTCTTTTGCAGGCAAAAATCAGTTGAGCATATTTGCGTGGCTTTATTTCTGGGTTCTCTGAGGTGTCCCATTGATCGATGTGTTTATCCTTCTGCCAGTATCATGGTGTCTTGACTACTGATATGTAGCTCTGTAGCAAGCCTCAACATCAGATATAGTGATTCCTCCCACCTTATTCTGCTTTTTCGAAATTTCTTTAGCTATTCCAGGTCATATGCCTTTCAATTTCTGTTTTACAATAATCTTTCCTATATCTACAAAACACTTGCTGGGATTTTGATAGGAATTACTTTAAATTTATACATCATTTTGGGGAGAATTGGCATCTTGTTGAGTCTTCTGATACATGAGTACAGTATGTTTCTCAATTTATTTAGGTTCTCTTCAGTTTTTTTCATCAACATTTTATAATTTTCAGGATACAGATCCTATAGCCATTTTTTTAGGTTTATATTTCATTTCCTTGGAGCAATTGTAAATGGTATTTTGCTTCTAATTTCTGTCTCCACATTTTTATAGTTTGTATATAGAAATGTGATTGATTTTTGTGTGTTTATCTTGTATCCTACAATCTTGCTAAACTCACTAGTTCTAGGAGTTTTTTGGTGGATTCCTTGGGATTCTATATGTAGACAATCATGTCATCTGCAAATTGTGTCCATTTTATTCCTTTGTTTACAATGTGTTTGCTTTTTATTTCTTTTTCTTCGCTTATTACTCTGATAAGAACTTACAATACTGTGTTAAGTAACAATGATTAGAGCAGACTTTCTTGTCTTGTTTGCAATCTTAGGGAAAAAGCATTGTCTTTCACCATTAAATATGATGTTAGCGGTAGGGTTTTGTGGATGATATTTATCAAGTTTAGGAAATTACCTTCCATTCTTAGCTTGCCAGAGAGTTTCTTTTTTTTTTTTAAATCACGAATGGGTGTTGGATTTTGTCAGATTCTTCTGTTGCATGAGTTTCCTTCTTTACCATGTTGATATGGTTTTCAAATATTGAATCAGCCTTGCATATCTGGAATAAATCCAACTTGGTCATGGTGCATACTTCTTTTTATATATCGCTGGATTTGATTTGCTAATATTTTGAGGATTTTTGTGCCTGAGTTCATGAGCGATATCAGTCTGTAGTTTCCATTTTTTGTGCTGTCTGACAGGGTTTGGGTATCCACATAGTAGTAGCCTCATAAAATGAGCTAAGAAGTGCTTCTTCCTCTTCTAATTTCTGGAAGAGATTATGTAAAATTGATGCTGATTCGTCTTTAAATGTTTGGCAAAATTCTCCAGTGAACCCATCAGAGCCTGAAGAGTTCTTTTATTGGAAACTCTAAAATTACAAATTCACTGTATTTAATAATTATCTGACTATTGTTTATTTCATCTTGGTTAAGTTTTGGTAGCTTGTGGTTTTCAAGGAATTGGCCCACTTTTTTGTAAGTTGTCAAATTAATGAGTGTAAAATTTGTGGTATTTCTTTACTATCCTTTGAATGGCTACAGGATTGTAGGCATCTCCCCTATTTCATTCCTGATACTGATGATTTTTGTCTTCTCTCTTTTTAAAAATCTTTATCAGTCTTCGTAGAGGTTAATCAACTTTATCAATTTTTTTGTGGAAACAGATTTTGCTTCATTGATTTTTTTCAGTCATTTTCCTCTTTGAAATTTCATTGCTTTCTGCATTTATCTTTATTATTTCTTTCCATGTTGCTTTGGGTTTATTTTCTTTTTCTAGTGTAGAGGTAAGAATTTAGATTATTGATTTGAGACCTTTCTTCTTTTCTAACATATGGATTTAGTGCTATAAATTTCTCTCTTAGTATTGCTTTAGCTGCATCCCACATATTTTGATATATTTTCATTAAGTGATATGAAATTAAAATTTCCTTTAGACTTCTCTGTATGATGACTGCTTTGAAATCTTTATCGGATAATTCTGACATCTCTGTGTTAGCATCTCGATAGTCTTCTCTCATTCGTGTTGAGGTTTTCCAGGTCGTTAGCATGACAAGTCATTTTCTATTGAAACCTGGACATTTTGGACATTATGTCGTTAGATTCGACCTTATTTAATCTTCTGTCTTATCTGGCCTCCTTTGACATTCCTCTGGCAGGGGAGGGGGCACCAGATGGGGATGGAAATTTGGTTTCCTCAGTTCGCCTCCATTGACACCCACTGGAGAGGGGCTCCTTGTGACTGGTGTGGTTGGGAGTTGGGCTCTCCACTAGGCCTCTGTTTGTAATAGGGGCTGGGTGGGCACACTGCCGAGAGCACGCGGCCATTAACCGCGCAACTGTTAGCGCGCGAGCCTTAGCGTGGTGGTTAGAGGTCGAGCTCTGCCAATGGTTGGCCAGACAGTGGTCCTCGCGGTGGAGAGCGCAATGAGAGGCAGATGGCGGCCGTCAGGTGAGCTGGGGACCCAGGGGACAGACTGTGGGCTGTGTCCCAAAGGGCTCCCGAGCCCTCGCCATGGCTGCCCACTGGCCAGGCCCAGGCCTTGAGGCGACAGCAAACCTGTCCCCCATCCCCACCTCTTTTACCTAATGGCGGTGGCGGTCTCCATGGGTCACAGTCCATAGGACCCCCCCCCCCCCCCCAGCCCCCTTTGGGCGGCCTGAGGAGCCTGAGGGCCGGCTGGGTCCTGGATGCCTGGCTCCCTCAGTGATGACGGCTGGGTGGGCGCCGCCAGCTGAGAGCTGCCTCTTCAGCTGGGCCTGGGCACTGGTGGGAGGACCCAGACTGGGTGCTGGACGAACGCTCCCGCTCAGGAACCCCCTTTTCTTAGCCAGGGCCTGGACCTTGGAGGGCGAAAGTCGATCCTTGGAACCTTGCCCTTTCTTGTCAGAACAGGGAATAGCATTTGTTTAGGTGGAGGTTTACAGGAACATCATGACCTGACCTCAAGAACAAAGGATCTGACACCAAGAAGTTTGCAACAACTAACCACACCCCTCCCTCACCTTTCTTATAAAAGGGCTTTGTTGAAAGATTTTGGGGAGCTAAGGGTTTTTAAGGCATGAGCCACCCATCTCCTTGCATGGCCCCTCAATAAACCTTTCTCTGCTCCAAACACTGACGTTTTGGTATCGTTTGGCCTCACTGCGCGTCGGGCGCACGGACTTGCATGTGGTAACATGTTGACCACCCTGGTTAGGAGGGGCGGGAGGGGCAGGTGTGCCTTGTTACTGCTCCCCACGTGGCCTCCACTGACACTACCCTGGCAGGGGACTGGGTCTGCTTCCCACTCTGCCTTTGCTGGTGTGAATGGAGTCACAGTTTTTACTGTTTCATCTGGCTGCAGTAGAGTGGTTATTGTCTAAAAGTTTTCCATCTTGCTAGGCTGCTCCTTTTCTGGTCTTTTAGTTCGAGAGAGAGCAGGCTTTGGTTGGGGCTATTTTTTGTCTGTGTCATGGGCATTTTGGGGTTGCTTGTTGAAGTAGTTTTATTAGAGGTGCTTTAAAATCCTTGTCAGATAATTCCAACATTTATTTCATCTTGGTGGATGTCTCTTCTCATTCAAGTTGTGACTTTCCAGGTCCTTGGTACAAGTGATTTTTTATTCTATCCTGGTCAATTTGTATATTATGAGACTCTGGATCCTTTTTGATTTTTTTTTGCTAAGCAGGCAGCCTCCCTGTTGTGGGATTGTGTGAGGGTCGGGTGGGGGGTGTATGTTCAGTTTCCTGCTTGGCCCCCCTGATACCACCTCTGCAGAAGTGTTGCTCTTACTCCCACTGCCTCCTTGCAGATGGATGGGGCAGGTGTTCAGCTCCTCACTTGGCCCGGCTAATACCTTCCCAGAGAAAGTGGACCACTAATTCGCACTGCCTCTGCTCTGTCCTGCAGACACTACCCTCGCAGGGGCGCCAGCGTACTGTTGCCTGCTTCTGCCTAGGGGAAGATAGAAGATCAGCTCAGGGGCTGGACCCACCAACACCACAAGAGGGGAACGGAGCACTGCCTGCTTCTGCCAGGCTGGGGATGGAAGATTAGTTCCCTGCTTCCTCGGGGTGGGGGTGGGGGGGAGAGACTGTGTGTGTGTGTGTGTGTGTGTGTGTGTGTGTGTGTGTGTGTGTGTAAGAGTGTCTACCCGCTTAGCCCCACTGAAACCTCAGTGGGGTGGTGGTGCAGTTTTTCCATTCATGTTTGCCTGAGTAGGGTGAGTATTGCCAGAAAGATTTTCCATTGTTAGCTCATCCTTTTCTTGGTCTTTTAGCGGTGGGAACAGGCTTTTATTGGCACTTTTTTATATTTGTCTCTTGTCGGTTCCCGGTCAGAGGCTTCTGTGGCACCCTGTTGGGCATACATGGGAGACAGTGAGGAATCCCAGGGAACTCACTGCCGTGGTGTTCCTCAGGTCCTGAAGTCTCTAGGCGCTCGTCCTCCTCCTTTCCACCCTTTCTTCCTATCTTTGTGTGTTATGTACAAGGGTTTTTAGTTTTAAGAGGAAGGACCTGGGAGAAATGGGGCTACTCCATCTTTACCAAAAGTACAAGTTTTCGTGTGTGTGAAAATTCTGTAAACACCATTTATGTGATAATAAACATGAGTTCATTCTTCATATATACCACATATCAGACACTGTGATTGAGACTTAGTCCTTACCTTCAGAGATCTCACAGTTTTATGGAGTCAAAGTCCTGTGAAATAGATTTTAATTTGCCCCATGGCATTCAGGTAGAAACACAATTTTTTATTTTAGAAATAAAACTAAATCTAACTCCACACCACCTGGCTTGTTGGTATTACTGGCGCTCCTTTGCTTCCCATGGACTGATACAAGCCTCCTTTGTTTTATGACATACCAGGCAAATGGGGCAAGGGGCCTAGTCCTTAGTGCTTTGTTGTTACCATGGTTACCATTGCTTGTTACTCAGGTTACCATTAAACCCTTTGCCAGGAGCTGTGCTCCAGTGGGCATTGGTTCCCTGGCCCCAGCTCTCCAGGCTCTGGTGCTTAGTGATCAGTCTGGAGGGATGTCTTCAAGCACCACCACTGCCCCAAGTCCTGGACACTCCTCTGCCTCCTGCAGAAGCTGCAACCCGGTAATCCTCCCAGTCCAGGAGGAGTGTCAGCTTTCTTTGGCATTAGCGTATTGGACGGGAAGTTTGGCTTTACTGGGACTTTAGTGGACTTTATGTAGTAAGGACTGTTAGTTCTCTCCAGGGTCAGGAGAAGCCCCTCAGGGACAAATCCCATGCTCTTGGCTTTCCTCTGGAAACTTGCTTTAGTGATTTGGGAATGCCCTGCAGCAGAGCATTTTGAACTTGATGATGGTAATAACGGTAATAACATTTAGCTCATGTGCTGTTCTGAACATTTTCCTTGTATCCTCTCATTTAATCCTAATAGCAACCTCAGGAATAAGTGGTATCATTAGAGCCAGTTTTCTGGTCTAATGCTCTGCTAATTAATGCTTTTCCATTAGACAAAAGAAATTGAGGCACCGAGAAGTTAACAAACTTGCCTTTCTCTCAATTAGTAGATGGTAGAGCCAGGATTCAAATCCAGGCAGTGTGGCTCTGGATCTGAAGTGCTCACACTTCTTCTGGATGTGTGACATCCTTTGACTTTCAGTTTGCTGTATTATTATTTGTTTGAAATCAAGATTGTGTCTGAAAGAAGTGCTTCTGGGCTTCTGAAAATTATCACAGAATTAAATGTAATTAAACAGTGTTGCTAATTAGAAACACTTTTTGTTTTCTTTCATATGAAACCATATAGATAGATCTGGCAACAGGAGTATGAAAAATAACCTGTCCATATGTTATATTTTAAGCTGGAGTATATAGTCCTCTAATAATCAGATTTTTTTATTTGTTTCTGAAAGTAGGAAATAATGATTGTTAGAAATTTCTGCCTTTTTCTTTGGTTATTTAGGGCTCAAGAGAAAATTTAACCAGATTATTTTTTATGATATATCTATTATTTATCACAGTTCTTTATACAGTTGTGACATTTTCTATTGCTTTAGGTGCCTTTTTGTTCAAATACAGGTAGTAGAATAACTAGAAGGATGTGATTCACAAGTCATTATATGAATATTATCCATGCCCTTAGATTTAAATTCTACTTTAGGGGCTTATTATAAAGCGGTTGTAATGTAGCCAAGTTTCTTTGTTCAGAAAAGATTTGTGCTGCCCTTTAAGTTGATTTTTCAGTGAAAATATGTAAATTTTTCCATTCATTTAAAACGTGGAATCAAGTTTCATTTACATATGTATTCTATGTACTTGATAGTATAATCTAACAGTTTGTTCTGTCCCTTATAAACACACAGTGTTGAATATAAAATTTCTGCCGTGTTTTGTTAGAGAATAATGTATAATTTCTCTTAAAGTCATCCATTAATTTGCGTTTTTTCATACCATTGGTTCTTAAATTTCTACAGGCACTTTCTCACTATGTGATTTATCTGAATAACTGCGTGATTTATCTGAAGCAGATATCTTTTTAAAATTTGTATTAATTTGTTATCCGTGCCGTTTAAATACATTCTTTGTTGATATATAAAGATTCTTTGTTAGTTCTGGCTCAAGAGAAACCACAGGAGTGAGCTTTGAAACTTAAAATGTAATTCATTAAGCAGACATCTGTTAAAACACCTGCTATAGTGGATCCTGCTGGATGTTTGGAATAAAAAACAGGAAGGACATGATTAGTGATTGTAGAGAACCCACATTCTGGAAGGGAAAGGCTCATGACAGCATAATGATTGGGATGTGGTCTCTGCCCTTGAGGAGTTCTTGGGCCAACAGAGAATGAAAACGTCACAAAACAGATCATTTCAAAACTCAGGGGATTGGTCCTTTTAACAAAAATAATATTTCAGTCTTTATTTTCTGTGATGTTTTTAGTTATGATAAAATTTACTTATCCCATTTCTATGCCCTGTGTGTCCATTGCCTCATTTCTTCTTGGTCCCTGTAAGATCCTTAAGAAGTACTTAGAGCAATTGAACTGCTTAATTCACCCAGCCCACCCATTTGGAGGCCTTTCTGCTAGGTCTTAGGGGCGAGAGTTATGTGAAGTGCCTGTACTCTTGGATCTTAACTGTGGTCTGAGGTGGGCATTGAGGCAGGATTGCAAACCAGAGATTCCAGGGAAGTTGTGGTAAGAGCTTGGTAGGAGGTGTGGTTAGTGTGCTACCGACCGCAAGAGAGGAGCACACAAAACAAGCTGGGGGATCATGCAGTGCTTCCCGAAGGAGGGTTTTGAAGGAGGAAAAGAAGAATTAACTAGAAGTAGCAGGGTTGGCTTCCTATCATTTAAGTAGCAGCTAAAACGTCACTTCCTTGGGTACTCACTTACCCAAATCAACACTGTTGTTGACCTGTTTTGCTTTCTTTTATAGCAGTTACTGTTATCTTCTTGTCTGATACTTGTTCACTTATTATGTCTCTTCCCTCCAGAATGTAACTGCCATAAGAACAGGGACCCTCCCCCGATTTGTCTTGTTTCCTATGTATCCGCACGGCTAAGCACAGTGCCTGTCACCTAATAGGAGCTTGGGGAATGTTTGTTGATTGAACAAATGAATGAATGAAGAAAGGGTGAATGCTGGAGGCAGAGTGTGAGCAGATAAAAGCAAGTATGTGTGAAGGCTCAGTTGAGAAACTGTGAATAATTAGCTGTGACAGGAGCAGGGGTGCTTTTCCTTAAAAGTTAGATGAAGCATGGAATTAAAACTTTATACTGGAAGTCTTGAACAGCTTCCAGGCTGCATGAAATGTAATATGTTTCTTTTCCTGAATCCAGTGATTGACAAGCAGAGTATGTTTGAAATATCTATTAGGTGCAAAACTGATGACCTGACTGAGGCCTTGGGAGAATGTTACTAGTAGAGCATTTCAACTAGAAAGCTTCCGTGATAATCTTGACATCAAGTAGCCAGACATACCAGAATTTCGTTAGGTTTACAGTGTTCTTTGGCTAATTCTCTTGAAACATTGCACTGCTTGAGATTTATATTCCATGGTTGTTTCAAAGGCACGGCCACTTTTGGAATTTTTCTCTCCCTCCTCCCCCTCCTTTTCTTTTTTGCTTTAGCGCTTAAGGTAGCATATATGAGGTCATCCAGCTTCTTTATGTGATGGTGGTAAACAGTTCCTCTTCCATGACTGTGTGAAAATATGGTACAGTTCACTTCAGCAGACCTTTATTGCATACCTATCACATGTAAGATAAAGTGCTGGCTACTTGGATATAAAGATAAGCCAGACTTTTAGCTCTTTCAAAAATATTACAGGTTGCTGATTTATGTTTGATACAAATCTCTTTCTATGGTAAGAGAAAGTGAATCTGGCATTTTCTAGTTTTCCCCACAATGCATCACATAACAAGTTTTCAATAAATTAACTAGATACTTTGAAAATAAGTTTTTTAAGAAAAGAAAAATTGTTACTACCTAAGTTGAATATACTTTTCAGTTTTCTACATGGATTATGATTATGGCAAAAAGGTATGACTTGTAACTTTTTTCAGATTTTGGTTGTACCATTCTGTTTCCTTGTCTGCCTATATGTGAATAGATCTGTCAGAAAGCATGATCACAGGGTCCCTAGAGGTAATCCAGCTCAGTTATTTGAGTAGGGAGCTTCTCAGTTTCTCTTGTTATACCTACCAGCCTTTCACATCTTCGCAGTGTCGTAGTAATCCCGCACCTGAGGACCTTATGCCTTGCTACCCTAAAGATATTATACAGAACATAATTTCTGTTGCTTTTGGACTTTGGAGTTTCCTTAAGCATGTTTCTGTCCTAAAACCCTGGCATATTTTTCATGAATTGGAAAAAACTAAGCCTCGGTGATGTTGGGACTGAAGGTGGGTCACCCCAAAATATGCCACAATGGCATATTGATTATTTTGAATTGACGTTGCTTGAGAAACAGCTGATGCAAGAAGGAAAAACTGACCTACCTCTGTCCCCCTAAAAGCAGAAAATAAATCTCCCATGTGAAAGGTGCACTCACTGTATCCAGAGATAGAGGGACACCCTCATCATCAGAGACAGGAAATCTGGAGCCGAGAAGCCTGTATATATAAACCTTATTACTTCTTTAATTTACTACCCCAAGCCCAAGCTCTTTTAAAATTCTTCACTAATTGAGCACCCAAAGCCCAAGTTTCTTTGTCCTGTCAGTTCCTCACAAACTTATTGTTTCTTTGTCTAAAAAGTATAAAAGCAGCCTGCTTTGGCCACTTCTTAGGTCCTATTTCTAGGAGACCTTTGTGCGCATGAATTTCCCCCTCGCTGACAGTGTGTTAGCTTTCTTTACCAGGCTTTACTCGTTTTCTTATTTTATAGGAAATTGTCAAATTAGGGCAAAGTATTTGCCCAAAATCAAGAATCATAGATTTTATATTTTATATATACATATGCATAATTCATCAGTTTATTGATTAATAAAAGCAGAATAGAATCAGATATTCTTAAGCAATGATTTAATAACCATTTTAGCTATACTGTCTCTAAGTTGAGCAGAAGGTATGAGTCTATACTCATGGGTCTGGTTTTTGCTAGGCTCCCAGGAAGCAGTGAGCAAGTTGCCTTTATAGTAGCAATTATCATTGCTACTATAACAATCTGCTGTTAGCGTTCTGTACATTGTTTACCCACCAATGTCTGCAAAACTTAGTATGCTGACTTCAAAGGTATCTATATGATTTACTGGGAAAATTGGCTGTGAGAAAGTTAGGCACAGTCAGTTCTTCTCTCAATCAAGGAATCTGTACCAAGCTGTCTCTATAACTAGTTCAACAGAAAATAGATGTTTGCCTTCATTTGGGCCATGTATTTTTATGTGGATCATCAGTCCATTTTAATTCTAAACCTTTGTTTATTCTTCTGTCATTATACCTGAATGTTTATATATTTAACAGATAATCTTTCTGGAATACCTGGTGATGTATCTTTGGTCAGTAAATTGGTTTTTCTCTCCTGATCTTTTCTTATCATGGTTCCGTGTGAGAGACTTAGGGTGAATGCCTCTTCCTAGGGGAAGTTCCTTTGAGACTTAAAAGAGAAACAAAAGACAGCCCTTCCAGGTACCAAAGGAATGTGGATAGAAGAGAAGAGTTAAGGCAGGCAAGTTTTGACATTCTCTTCCCCCACCCCTCCCACCACCTCAGGGGACTGAAATTCTGGGTTTAGGAGGACGGTAGGTTGAGGGTAAAGCCCAAAGAGAAGCACGCTTATGCCCCATTCCCCTCTTGGAACTCAAGGAAGAAACTGCCTTGCAAGGTTGCCTCATCACAATGGAAGCAGTGACAGCAGAGTAAAATGTGGCATGATGTAGTTAGGCAGAGAGAGGATGCCTAGGCCTCCTTCAGCTTGTGAGTGTCTTCCAAGGAATCCCAAAGTTACTACACACCCCAGGTAGCTAGGTTGAGAGCCAGTGAACCTGTCAGTGGGGATGCTGTGTTGAGGGGCAAGCTGATAGCAACACTATAGTTGTTGGCCAGGTAGCAGGTGTAAATGAGATTGCAGCATCTAGATGGCTTTACCAATTAAAACTGAGGAGCCAAACAACCAGGCCAGACCCCTTGGCTCTAAGCCAAGAGCACATACCTGAGCCCACAGCCTGCACGGGGTCCAGCATTAGCATCAGGCCAGTGTCTGGGGTCCAGGCCTATAGGGAACCTTGTCTTGGGGACCATAGAGCCCCAGGGGACAGCACAAGGGCCCGTGCATGTTTATCTATGAGCCCTTCCCTTACCACAGTGAAGTTACATAACCCCACCCACATCCATACACCCATCTGCCATCTTGGTAGGAGCAGGGAGAAAATCTGAAGGGAGAAACTGAGCGTTTGCCAGAAAGAAACTATAAACAAACAAGGGCTGAGCTACTACAGAATGCAAGTTAAAGTCAAGGTCAGAGCTTGGAAAGCAAGGTTAAATCAGTTGTAGAAAATTAAAGCGCTACATTTTCTTGGCACATCTTAGATTTAGTCTTAGAGGATGTATTTCCGTCATTTAAATTTTGTCCACTATTGAACACAGCTTAAATCCAATGATTGTCTGATTGATGTTGTAGATTGCCTGCATTTGGCATGCCTAATTAATGCTATCTTTGTCTCAATTACTTGATCACTAGAAATGGAGTTTTCATTTTCTCATTATCTATTCATTGTTATAAAATGAAGGCAAAATGAAATAAAATTGTAACACAATTGCACAATAACTACAGTACGAACATGATGGTTAATATTACTAAACTGAAATGCTGTCTACCATGTACTCTTTGAAATTTCCATTCTTTTGCTGACAATACCAAGTCTGAGTTTGGTGTAGACAAGGTGGTTTGAGAGCATCTGTATATAATGTCTGGAAGTGTGGGCTATATGAAATTAAGTACACCTAGAATTTTGTATGATCTATAAATATGGAGCTAAATTGTTTTGAAAGTTCACCTATCTCTTTCTAGTGAAGAGAGTTGCTATTTGCTTTGCTAGAGGGGGAAGTGAAAATTGTTCTTTGGGTGCCTCATCTTTTATCTTGATAGCTACCTTTTATTTTTTGAACATTTCATTAACTACCTAATCTGTCATAATAACTAGGGTAGTCAGTTTATATTAGTCTATAACTATGAGGTGAATTATTTTTAAATGATGCATTTAAAATCAACTCTATTCAAAAAAACTCTATTGAGGTATAATTTACATACAAAGAATGTACCTTCTTATATACAATAAGAGGTACCCATTTTAAGTGTATAATTCTGTATGAACTAGTTTCCTTAGTTCGTCATGGTTACATCCTTTGACATTGTCAGCCAATATCCTTTCAGGTTGATATTGATCCACTAACAGTTATACTGGGCCATATTAAAAGTACTTATAAAGGCTTTCTAGGTGTGTGAGTTTGTTTGCATTTATCAGCTAAATGGTCCTAGACTTCTATGTTTTTTATTCTTATATTTGTGGCACTCAGATGTCAGCCATCTAGGTGGCTCCAAGTCTCACAGCCTTACTGGGTACACTCACTTGTAATGTTCAAGTAAAAACAGTTCAGGACTTTACTGTGGAAATTCTAGTGGCTTCCTTAAGAATGTGGCTTACATTTTCAAGAGAGCCTCTCCCTTGATTTTCTCTTCCCACTAAACTCATGTTCTTATATCTCACCTCTAGAGGCTCCTCCCTTCTTTCTGTTCCATATCGGCCCAAGCTTTACCCCTCTTCTACATTTCCTGGAACTCCGCTAATACAAAATGACTGGAAGCATTTGTAGCACGTGTGCACTGAGGATTTGGGGACCATGTTGCTATACAGCACTGTGAGCCATGTATTAGCTAGTTCCGGGTGTTTGACAATTTCCTTCACTGGGAGTATCCCATACCACACACATGTTAGATATTAGTAATTATGTGACATCTGTTTTCATATTACGTTTTGCCAGACTAGAGGAAATCTTTTAGTTTTGTCACAGAATGGAGTAGAGGTGATGGTGAAGGAGAGCAATCCTTGTTTCAGGTGGAGAAATGAATCAATAAATAATAATTTTTTAATTTAGTAAGGCTTCTCATATAACTTGATAAATACTGGCAACCTAGTAACTGCATTCATTTTACTGGCAACCTAGTAACTGCAAAGACTTTATACCAATGCCATGGAAGAATTTTTAACAAAAAGCCATATTGGTTTTTGTTTGTTTGTTTGTTTTTTGCGGTACGCGGGCCTCTCACTGTTGTGGCCTCTCCCGTTGCAGAGCACAGGCTCCGGATGCGCAGGCTCAGTGTCCATGGCTCACGGGCCTAGCCGCTCCGCGGCATGTGGGATCTTCCCGGACCAGGGCACGAACCCATGTCCCCTGCATCGGCAGGCGGACCCTCAACCACTGCGCCACCAGGGAAGCCCCAGCCATATTGGTTTTGCCGTGCCTTTTTAACATGTGCAGGAGGCCAGAGTAGCCAAATAGCAAAAGAGATTCTTAATCAAGACAGTATAATTCTTCTGAACTTTAAGAGCTTATTCAGATTCCTGCCTGCTGAAGGACTTCTGGAGAGGGCCAGATGAAGTTTTGAAGGCTCTTATGTTCTTTCATTATCTTCATTTTTTGAAACTTTCTGAAGAAAGAAGGAAAGAGATCTATCTTAATAAGTCTCCCAGGGATGCACTGTCCTTAAAAACAATAAATGTGTATATTTGTATTCTGTGTTTGTTTGTTTTAGTTCCTTGTATACCAAGGAATGTCTTTTATTCTTTTTAAAATTATGGTAGGAAAAGGTATTTCTCTGTTAAGCTGTGGCAGAATTAGTAAATGACGTCCAAACAGACACATAACCTGGGCCGGCAAGATGTGAGGTTTGAATAGGTGATGGAGTGCATGAGACATTTGCACTAGATCTTTCTCTCTCGCTCAGCATACTTTTAGACCGGTCATACATTTGTTTCTCACCTACATACTTGCAGTCCAGTGGTAGAATCAGATAAATATGTGAAGGTGTCACTTTAATACAAGTTATGAAGGAGAGGTGTCTGCTCAGAGAGCATTTGGGGCTTCAGACATAGCCACGGGGCTATGGGAAAAGTTCCTTGAGGAAGTGAGGATTGAGCTAAGGCCTAAGGGATAGTGCAGGGTTGAATGGCACAGGGAGGGCCAAGCTTTTTGGAGGAAAGGGAACAGGCTCAATAGCAGGAGAGATTGTGGTGAGGATGGTGAGGGCTCAGCAAGCAAGGGAGACCTAGGGAGAGGAGGTTGGAGAGCATCCCTTGCTGGCCAGGCGGAGGGACTTTGATGTGGTCCTTAGGGCAAGGGAGTTTGGGGAGAGTTCTAAGGGGAATGGTGGGGCAGTCAAATCAGATTTTCCTTTGCAAATGAAGAGCCTCGTTGCTGAGTGGCAGACATTAAAAGGGTTAGGAGGTTAGGCAGTACCCCAGGTGGGAATGCCAAGGGCTCCAACTGAGCTGGGAGTGTCCAGGTAGAGAAGAACAGTGGACCAATTTGAAAAAGATTTAGGAAGCAAAAATCAACAGCACTTTTTGATAACCTGGATGGATTTGGGATTGCAGAGATGGGAAGAGTGATCCTAAATTTCTGGCTAGGGTTCACTGAGATATGGGACAGGAGACAGGACCAGGTTCAGAGGGGGAAGATGAGGGGATGGTTAGGCATGCTGTCTAAATATTTTACTTTTACTTATTCTCATTTTACATCTCAGTAAAGATTCATAGAGGGCAGATCCAGACCAGAGGGGGTAGAAGGGATTTTTAAAAATATCTGTATTAGAGTATAATTGCTTTACAGCGTTGTGTTAGTTTCTGCTGTACAACAAAGTGAATCAGCCATATGTATGCATATATCCCCATATCCCCTCCCTCTTGAGCCTCCCTCCCAGCCTCCCTATCCCGCCCCTCTAGGTCATCACAAAGCATTGAGCTGATATTCCTGTGCTATGCAGCAGCTTCCCACTAGCCATCCATTTTACATTTGGTAGTGTATATATGTCAGTGCTACTCTCTCGCTTCGTCCCAGCTTCCCCTTCCCACCCTGTGTCCTCAAGTCCGTTCTCTACGTCTGAGTCTTTATTCCTGCCCTGCCACTAGGTTCATCAGTACTGTTTTTTAAGATTCCATATATGTGCGTTAACATACAGTGTTTGTTTTTCTCTTTGGTAGAAGGGATTTGATGTTTTATCGGAAACAAAGGAGAAAATAGATTTTGTTATGTAGGAATTTTATTACTGACTTGGCTTGAAGGCAGTTGTTTTATAGAAGACTCTTTCTTTGTAAGATCCCACTTCCCACATCTTTCTTGGCTGTATGCTCTCTCATGTTCTTGATGATGTAGTACTATTTTCATAAGACTATACTCTTTTTAGAGTCTGAACATGAAGTAAATTCATTGGGAGTTTTCCTTATAATGCTTTTTAAAATGTGAGAGTTTTTAACAACAAAAAAGAATATGTTTTAATTTATCTTTTGGTATTTCACTATATAATGCTCTAATGGAGCCATATTGCAAAAGTTATTATAAAAGTAATTGTTGTTTTATGAAAATGAGATGAATGTAGACATTTTAGTGCCATGATTAATAGCTTTAATAATTTTTGAAGAATTAATCTTTTAATCATCCCATTTTCAACTAAAATTTCTTTTCACAGTGTATTAGTCTTTTCCAAAGCTTTACCTGATCTCAACAAATGGTCAGTGTCTCTTTTAAGGGGGAGTGTTTATAGTGGACTACTACAAAACCGTTAAAATGAATAATCTAGAGCAGGGTTTCTCAATATCAGCACTTTCGACATTTGGGGCCAGGTAATTCTTTGTGGTGGGGACTGTCCTGTGCACTGTAGGGTGTTCAGCAGTATCCGTAGCCTTTACCCACTAGATGTAAGTACCCCCCACACCCCATAGTGACAACCAAAAGTGTCTCCAGACATTGCCACATGTCCCCTGGGGGCCACAATTATCCCCAGTTGACTAGATTTATGTTTAAATCTCAGATATACCATGTTGTACTTAAAAAAAAAACTGTTGCAAAAAGATGTGTACAATAACATGCCAGTTATATGATTTTTAATGTACAAAATAGTAGTAAATTTGCTTATGGGTAAATTCATCGGTAGTAATAAAAATGTGCATGGGAACAGTACATACCAACTTCAGAGTGAAAGTTACCTCTGGGGAGAGAAGGAATGGCAATGAACGAAGACATATTTGTGATATTTCACATTTCAGATAGAGATCAGAAGCAAATAAACCAACATATTATAAACTTAAATCTCAAAGGGGTATGCAGTTTTTTCTTTATATTAACATGATCAATCTGTTTTAAACTTCTGTAGCATATCATATAACATTCATCGTACCTTTTAACTTTTGTCATAAATTTTTACTTACTGTCAATGCATTATTACACACCAGGATGTAAGCTTCTGTATGTATGAGATGCTTTATTTACTCACTCATGTTAAACCTAGGATGTCAAATAAAAAACCTCACATAAGGCGGGGGCCCAATAGATAGTTCTTAGCTGACTGACTGAAATGCTCCCCTGGGTATTAATCTTTCCTGATTAAGTCTGCAGTACTAAAATTTAGTAGTTAATCTAACTTTTAGTATTGGCAGACTATGGTAGTTTACAAGTAATAAATAATACAAGTCAAGGAAAGATATTTAAAGGATTTCTTAGGAAACAGTCTGGTTTTTATCATTGTGTATCCTGGATAATGTTTTGTATTTCTATTAGCTCCATTGTATCTACCTGCCGTGGAATGTATCCTGTGCTTGAATTTACTCCCATTTTATAATTTTGCTCATAATGTAAAAATAATTTAAACAATTTGTCTAAGTTGAGAAGATTCTGTGAAATACAAGTTGGAATATAGATAAAGGTGGAAACAATGAAATATTTGCACATTCTTTTAGTTGTATAAATATAACAGACATTAGAAAACTATTTGAAATGTTTTGTTGGTGCTAACATGTACTTTTGAGAAAACACAGAAGAGAAATAATCATGCCTCCCCCTCCCCAGGACTGAGAGTGTGTGTGTGTGTGTGTGTGTGTGTGTGTGTGTGTTTCAGAATATATCCTTTTCAACAGTAGAACTTACATACATGGCTTGCAACAGTGAATAGCATTGCCATGGTTGAGAAATGGCCTCCAGAATCAATCTTCCCGGGTTTAAATATTTAGCCCTATTACTTCTTAGTTGTATGATCTTGGGGCAAATTATGGAACTTCTTTAAAATTCAGTACATTCTCATCTGTAAAATGAACATGATGATAAGATTCTCTTCAGAGTATTCATTTGAAGATTAAATGAAATACTACATGGGAAGCACAGACCCTGGCACAAAAGTACTGAAAAATAATAACCTAAAATAAAGCATACTTTTTCAGTTACCATATCTGTCTATAAGGTGATAATATTTATGTTTGTAGGATTTTGCTTCTGAATGAGCACGTCAGTGTTTGAAAACACTTAGACAGTGTGATATTTGCAAACCAAATGAAATATTTTAAAATACTTTAGTTGTCAAGTTGTATTCCTGCTATCTAGATGAAAAAATAAAGAATTTCTCCCAAGGAAGGGCTTCCTCAGAGAATAATTAGAAAATGAATTGTAGAGCATAACCTTTGGAATGTTTTAATCCATGAATAGGAGAGTAAAATAAAATCAGTATTTTTTTCTGTTCTGTTTCATAATGCATGTTGGATATTTTAAATTACAGAGCAAAAATTTAAAACAATGACTCCTGCTACTTCCTTACAACAGTGTATGATTGGTTTAGAGAATTCACTGTTCCAAAGCATAATTAAATCAAGTTATGTAACTGCATTTAAAATAACTTAGTAACTCTTATGATTGTTAATACCAATCGGTTGCTTTGCCAACATCTTAAGAAGGGACAGTTGATTCCGGGAATAAAGCAATGACTGAGGAACTTTAGACAGTCAGTAGCAGGAATGAGTTTTGGTTACAAGTCTCTGTGTTCAGTATGGTTGTTCACTGATTGAGGCATGGTTTTTATGAGGTGGAGGATCTTGAGAATACTGGAAGAAATATAAAACACTTGGTAATTTTTTGACAAAAATTAAAGACAGAAAAATTATTGAAAGCAGCAAGGGAAAAACGACAAATAATATACAAGGGAACTCGCATAAGGTTAACAGCTGATTTCTCAGCAGAAACTCTACAAGCCAGAAGGGAGTGGCATGATATATTTAAAGTGATGAAAGGGAAGAACCTACAGCCAAGATTGCTCTACCCAGCAAGGATCTCATTCAGATTCAATGGAGAAATCAAAAGCTTTACAGACAAGCAAAAGCTAAGAGAATTCAGCACCACTAAACCAGCTCTACAACAGATGCTAAAGGAACTTCTCTAAGTGGGAAACACAAGAGAAGAAAAGGACGTACAAAAACAAACCCAAACAATTAAGAAAATGGTCATAGGAACATACATATCAATAATTACCTTAAAAGTGAATGGATTAAATGCTCCAACCAAAAGACACAGGCTTGCTGAATGGATACAAAAACAAGACCCATATATATGCTGTCTACAAGAGACCCACTTCAGACCTAGGGACACATACAGACTGAAAGTGAGGGGATGGAAAAAGATATTCCATGCAAATGGAAATCAAAAGAAAGTTGCAGTAGCAATACTCGTATCAGACAAAATAGACTTTAAAATAAAGAATGTTACAAGAGACGAGGAAGGACACTACATAATGATCAAGGGATCAATCCAAGAAGAAGATACAACAATTATAAATATATACACACACAACATAGGAGCACCTCAATACATAAGGCAACTGGTAACAGCTATAAAAGAGGAAATGGACAGTAACACAATAATAGTGGGGGACTTTAACACCTCACTTACACCAATGGACAGATCATCCAACGTGAAAATAAATAAGGAAACAGAAGCTTTAAATGAAACAATAGACCAGATAGATTTAATTGATATTTATAGGACATTCCATCCAAAAACAGCAGATTACACTTTCTTCTCAAGTGTGCATGGAACATTCTCCAGGATGGATCACATCTTGGGTCACAAATCAAGCCTCAGTAAATTTAAGAAAATTGAAATCATATCAAGCATCTTTTCTGACCACAATGCTATGAGATTAGAAATGAATTACAGGGCAAAAAACGTAAAAACCACAAACACATGGAGGCTAAACAATACGTGACTAAATAACCAAGAGATCACTGAAGAAATCAAAGAGGAAATAAAAACATACCTAGAAACAAATCACAATGAAAACATGACGATCCAAAACCTATGGGATGCAGCAAAAGCAGTTCTAAGAAGGAAGTTTATAGCTATACAAGCCTACCTCAAGAAACATCTCAAATAAACAATCTAACCAATCTAAAGAAGAACAAACAAAACACAAACTTAGCAGAAGAAAAGATACAAAGATCAGAGCAGAAATAAATGAAATAGAAACAAAGAAAACAATAGCAAGGATCAATAAAACTAAAAGCTGGTTCTTTGAGAAGGTAAACAAAATTGATAAACCGATAGCCAGACTCATCAAGAAAAAGAGGGAGAGGACTCAAATCTATAAAATTAGAAATGAAAAAGGAGAAGTTACAACAGACACTGCAGAAATACAAAGCATCCTAAGAGACTACTACAAGCAACTCTATGCCAATAAAATGGACAACCTGGAAGAAATGGACAAATTCTTAAAAAGTGTATAACATTCCAAGACTGAACCAGGAAGAAATAGAAAATATGAACAGACCAATCACAAGTAATGAAACTGAAACTGTGATTAAAGATCTTCCAACAAGCAAAAGTCCAGGCCCAGATGGCTTCACAGGTGAATTCTATCAAACATTTAGAGAAGAGCTAACACCCATCCTTCTCAAACTCTTCCCAAAAATTGCAGAGGAAGGAACACTCCCAAACTCATTCTATGAGGCCACCATCACCCTGATACCAAAACCAGACAAAGATACTACAAAAAAAGAAAATTACAGACCAATATCACTGATGAATATAGATGCAAAATTCCTCAACAAAATACTAGCAAACAGAATCCAACAACACATTAAAAGGATCATACACCATGATCAGGTGGGATTTATCTCAGGGATGCAGGGATTCTTCAATATACGCAAATCAGTCAATGTGATACACCATATTAACAAATTGAAGAATAAAAACCATATGATCATCTCAGTAGATGCAGAAAAAGCTTTTGACAAAATTTAACACCGATTTATGATAAAAACTCTCCAGAGGGCTTCCCTGGTGGTGCAGTGGTTGAGAGTCTGCCTGCCGACGCAGGGGACATGGGTTCGTGCCCCGGTCTGGGAAGATCCCAAATGCCGCGGAGCGGCTGGGCCCGTGAGCCATGGCTGCTGAGCCTGCGTGTCCAGAGCCTGTGCTCCGCAACGGGAGAGGGCCACAGCAGTGAGAGGCCCGTGTATCGCAAACAGAACAAAACAAAAAACTCTCCAGAAAGTGGGCATAGAGGGAACCTACCTCAACATAATAAAGGCCATATATGACAAACCCTCAGCAAACATCATTCTCAATGGTGAAAAACTGAAAGCATTTCCTCTAAGATCAGGAACAAGACAAGGATGTCCACTCTCACCACGGTTATTCAACATAGTTTTGGAAGTCCTAGCCACGGCAATCAGAGAAGGAAAAGAAATAAAAGGAATACAAATTGGAAAAGAAGAAGTAAAACTGTCACTGTCTGCAGATGACTTGTTACTATACATAGAGAATCCTAAAGATGCCACCAGAAAACTAGTAGAGCTAATTAATGAACTTGGTAAAGTTGCAGGTTACAAAATTAACACACAGAAATCTCTTGCATTCCTATATGCTAATGATGAAAAATCTGAAAGAGAAATTAAGGAAGCACTCCCATTTACCATTGCAACAAAAAGAATAAAATGCCTAGGAATAAACCTACCTAGGGAGACAAAAGACCTATATGCAGAAAACTATCGGACACTGATGAAAGAAATTAAAGATGATACCAACAGATGGAGAGATATACCATGTTCTTGGATTGGAAGAATCAATATTGTGAAAATGACTGTACTACCTAAAGCAATCTACAGATTCAATGCAATCCCTATCAAATTACCAATGGCATTTTCTACAGAACTAGAACAAAAAACCTTAAAATTTGTATGGAGACACAGAAGACCCTGAATAGCCAAAGCAGTCTTGAGGGAAAAAATGCTGAGCTGGAGGAATCAGACTTCAGACTATACTTCAAAGCTACAGTAATGAAGACAATATGGTACTGGCACAAAAACAGAAATATAGATCAATGGAACAAGATAGAAAGCCCAGATATAAACCCACGCACCTATGGTCAACTAATCTATGACAAAGGAGGCACGGATATACAGTGGAGAAAAGACAGTCTCTTCAATAAGTGGTGCTGAGAAAACTGGACAGCTGCATGTAAAAGAATGAAATTAGAACACTCCCTGACACCATACACAAAAATAAGCTCAAAATGGATTCGAGACCTAAATGTAAGACCAGACACTATACAACTTTTAGAGGAAAACATAGGAAGAACACTCTTTGTCATAAATCACAGCAAGATCTTTTTTGATCCACCTCCTAGAGTAATGGAAATAAAAACAAAAATAAACAGGTGGGGCCTAATGAAACTTCAAAGCTTTTGCACAGCAAAGGAAACCATAAATAAGACGAAAAGACAACCCTCAGAATGAGAGAAAATATTTGCAAACGAATCAACGGACAAAGGATTATTCTCCAAAATATATAAACAGCTCATGCATCTCAATATTAAAAAAACAAACAGCCCAATCCAAAAATGGGCAGAAGACCTAGATAGACATTTGTCCAAAGAAGACATATAGATGGCCAAGAAGCACTTGAAAAGCTGCTCAACCACTATGGAGAACAGTATGGAGGTCCCTTAAAAAACTAAGAATAGAATTACCATATGATCCAGCAATCCCACTACTGGGCGTATAACCAGAGAAAACCATAATTCAAAAAGACACATGCATCCCAATGTTCATTGCAGCACTGTTTACAATAACCAGGTCATGGAAGCAACCTAAATACCCATTGACAGATGAATGGATAAAGAAGATGTGGTACATGTATACAATGGAATATTACTCAGCCATAAAAAGGAATGAAATTGGGTCGTTTGTTGAGACGTGGATGGATCTAGAGACTGTTATACAGAGTGAAGTAAGTCAGAAAAAGAAAAAGAAAAATCATATATTAGCGCATATATGTGGAACCTAGAAAAATGGTACAGATGAACCATTTTGCAGGGCAGAAATTGAGACACTGATGTAGAGTACAAACGTATGGACACCAAGGGGGGAAAGTGGCAGGGGGTGGGGGTGTGTGTGTGATGAATTGGGCGATTGGGATTGACATGTATACACTGTTGTGTATAAAATTGATGACTCGTAAGAACCTACTGTATAAAAAAAATAAATAAAATTCAAGGGTTTCCCTGGTGGCGCAGTGGTTGAGAGTCTGCCTGCTGATGCAGGGGACGCGGGTTTGTGTCCCGGTCCGGGAAGATCCCACATGCCGGCTGGGCCCGTGAGCCATGGCCGCTGAGCCTGCATGTCCGGAGCCTGTGCTCTGCAATGGGAGAGGCCACAACAGTGAGAGGCTCACGTACTGCAAAAAATAATAATAAAATTAAATTTTAAAAAGAAATAAAATAAATTAAGGAAAGAAATATAAGCCCTAGAGGTATTTTTCTGTTTGTTACTATTCACAAAATTTATTTTTCATTCTCTTTCTAATTTTTTTTTCAGTTGTAGAAATTTATTCTGGGAAATGTTAAATGCCTTGATATAGCTTATTCACTCATGAAGGTAGTAGTACAATTCAGGAACCTCTGTCTTTCTGCATTCCAAAGTAATATAATTCCTATTTTGAGGCAAAATTAAGGGTGAGACATGGACTTATCATTAGTGTTTACTTATATATTTTATTACATCCTTAGTTTGTTATTTAAAATGTGAGCTCTTTTTTTTTTTTTTTTTACGCCGCCGCCACGAGGCCCAGGCCCAACCCAAAATGTGAGCTCTTAAGTAACTCGTTGTTTAAACAAGTAAGCAGTCTACACCTATCTTGTTAACTACAGCTGGTGACATTCTCTTGCAGACATTGTGGGGGCAATGGTGTGCTTTTGTGAATAAATTGAATTTAAACACAGTTCTTTGGAGTTATTTTTCATATATTTGTCCTTTGTCTACACCTATATTACATGTAGCATCTCAGGGTGGTGGCATGAATTTATTTAAAAGCAAAACCAAAAACTCATAAAAGTTCTGTAAGCTAAGAAACTAACTGCACATTGAAGATCATTGGCAAAGTCCAGGGGGATAGATTGAACAATACATGCTATCTGTTCTACTTTCTGAACCAGAATAGGGCAAAATGTCCAAAGGGAATAGGAAAAGACTTGGACCGATGCCCACAGGCGGCCCAGCCTCAGACCAGCCAACCCAACGAGAAAGATGTTTGCTAATGATTCAGGTTTTGAAATTGGGCTCTGGTGCATCAATCTGCCTTTGAAATTGAGGTTGCTAAAAACCCCAACTACCTGTTTTGCTGCCAGACACCAAGCGTGGTGGATCTCTTCCTATCTTAGTGAGGATGAGTTAAAAGTGGGAGTCGGGGTGATACCCATGTCTTTCACTGCTCTGCAGATTTAAGAGCTGCACATAGTTCTAAAAAATTTTTTTTTGTAACAAGCAGATGAAGTTGTCTCCTGAAGGAAAGCCAGGAGGATATGACCTCTATAGTGATAACAAGCTGAAAGAAAGCAAAAATTGCAGAAGTCGGCTGAGATAAGGAAAGAAGATGAAGAAACTTAAAATGAAAGAAGTAAAAGAACATTTATTGAACACCTGCTATGCGCCTGCCATTCTAGGCATTTGTGATGCATTAGTGAACAAAACATATAAAGCAATTATGAAAAGTTCAACCTAAAAGTTACAAGATTTCTAGTGGAAACTATTAGAAAAATAGGAGTAGAAACAACATTTAAGGTTGCTAGAAGAAAACCCCTAGATATATTCTGATAATTTAAAATTTCCATTCCAAGGAAAAGGAAAAGTCCTAACAGCATAACAGCATCTAGGCAGAAAAAAAGAAGTTATCTACATCCGAACAAAAACCAAATTGACCTCGGAGTTCTTTTCTACAACACAAATACCAGAAGACCATCAGGGTATCGCTAGCCCATTTGGAGCCTTATGTGGATTAGAAAGCGGCAATTCTTCTTTTAAGATCTTTCATTTTCTTTTTTCTTTTTTGTTTGGCCAAGCCATGCGGCTTGTGGGATCTTAGTTCCCTGACCAGGGACTGAACCTGGGCCCTCAGCAGTGAAAGTGCGGAGTCCTAACCACTGGACTGCCAGGGAATTCCCTTCATTTTCTTCTTCTTGGAAAAGTATCTTAGTGTATGGATTTTGTTACAACAAGACACTTTACTCCTAACTACTGGAAAGTTGCTTTAATAAACATGCAAACCTGAGATATCTATGATGTGAATGGCACTTTCCAGGGCTTTGCAGGACACACAACCTTACAGTGACCCTGAGGATGGTGGAGAACATAAGGTTGTCTTCCTGAGAATTTTGTGCCTTCCAAGTTGCCATTCACGTGTGAGGACTTTCAGATATATGTAAAGACCTGGAAAATAGGATACTTACTCAGAAAACCATCCAAAGATAAATAGTGGCTGAGCAAAAACTTAATGCAAATTGAACACTGAAATATGTGAAAAACCACAGTAGGAAATATGTAAAGAAATAGAGACTATACACCTGTAACTAACACAGCAGTGTAAATCAGCTATATTTCAATAAAAAAATTTTTTAAAATGATCCAGACTCAGAGATATAGAGAACAGGCATGTGGTTGCCAAGGGGGAGAGGGGTAGGGAAAGGAAGGATTGGGAGCTTGGGATTAACAGATGCAAACTATTATATATAGGGTGGATAAACAACAAGGTCCTACCGTATAGTACAGGGAACTATATTCAATATCCTGTGATAAACCATAATGGGAAAGAATATGAAAAAGCATATATATGTAAAACTGAATCACTTTGCTGTACAGCAGAAATTGACACAACATTGTAAATCGACTATACTTCAGTAAAAATTTTAAAAATAATAAACATAAACATGATCCAACTATATGCTGTCTATGAAAGACTCACTTTAGATCCAAAGAGACAAAAAGGTTGAAGTGGGAGAATGGAAAGAGATATTCCACAGAAATAGTAACCAAAAGAGAACAAGTGATTATGTTATATATTATCAGACAAAATAGACTTTAATTTTTTTTAAAAAGGTTACAAGAGACAAGGACATTATACATTAACAAAAAGGTCAAATATAGGTGACTTCCTTGGCAGTGCAGTGGTTAAGACTCCACACTTCCATTGCAGGGGGCACAGGTTCCATCCCTGGCCAGGGAAATAAGATCCAACATGCTGCAAAACGTGGCCAAAAAAAAAGAGCTCAAATATAGCAAGAGGATAACAACAAAGAAAAAGAAATAGAGACTAAACATAATAGCTCATGTGTGTGTAATTACAAATTAAATATAGCAGCCAAAACCTATTCTCAATAATAAATTTATTTAACAAAATGATACAAGAAGTATCAGGGTCAGTAACCCCAGAGTAATTTTAAACAGTTTAAGGTCACAGTCATTTAAACTGGTTCTGGCATAAGAATCAACAGGTCAATAGTATAGACTAGATTAAAAAGCTCTGAAAGAAAATCTAGAGTATATATAGAAGGATGCTAAGATGCAACAGAACTAAAAATCCATGGTAAAAGATATTGGGAAAATTGGTTCCGTTTTTAGAAATTTAAATTTAGATTCCCTCACCATATAGCATATTAAAATAAATTACAAGTGAATAAAGACTTAAGGAACAAGATTAAATCATTGAAATATCGAGACAGGTAAATGTGGATAAATATTAATTATATACAAGCTAAGTAAGGAGTCTGAGGACAAAAGTTGTGCACCTAATAACAAAGGCATGTATCAATAAATTTGACTATATAATAATAAACTATGTTCAGCAACAATAACAACAACACCCTAAATAATTCCATGTCCACAACAATCTGGGGAAAATATTTGTAACAAAATTTGTCAACAAGTTCACATTCATGAATCAGTAAGGAAAACATGAAGCTTAGTACACCTTATTTCACTTACCAGTTCATAGAAGCAAACCTTTGATCTCATTGGTGTCTAAAGATTTTTTTAATGATTGTATTTAGTGTTGGCTATGGTTGTAGCGTGGGTTCTCATGCTGCTGAAGGGAACTGTAAAATGATATATTTTTGGATATCAGTTTGGCAGTATTAGGAGCCTTTACCGTTCATACCCTTTAGACCCAGTTATATCAGTTACAGAATTTACTTTATGGAAATGAAGATGCAGATGTTGAAGTATGTTCATTGATAGACTGGTTAAATAACCATCCATTAAAAATGGTGGTTTTAAAAATTATTTAATGACAGGTCAGATGTTCCTTATACAATATCAAATGAAATAAAAGCAACATACAGCACAATATATGTGTTCTCAAATTCTTCCAATTTGAGAAAAATTTACCGGAAGAAAATATACCAAGATGTTATTCGGAAGGGTTATATAGTTTTTTATTTCTTTTTATGCTCCTCTTATACTCTTATACCCCTTTATGTTCTTTTATATGAGTTTGTATTATTTTTATAAGTAGTTTGAATAAAAGTAAAATGTTAAATTTTTTCCAGCATCTTCTGCCCTCGATTGCATGTGTTTTCCACCAAACATTGGATTTTATGTAGAAAACTTCCGTCTGTTTGGCTTTGTTGTATAAGTAAATGTATAAACCATATTGAGTGTGTATGTGTCTGTGTGTGAGTGTTGAGGAGAAAGAGGATTTTCATGGTATTGGTGAAAGGATAAATAAAAGAATAAACATTTCATCTTATTTGAACCCCCTTCGGGCAACTGTTTCATACTGTAAATTCTATTTATGAGATGCCAGGAGAAAAAAAATCTGATGAATTTCTTTCTTCAAGATGGTAGTCATAAATTTAAATATGTAGTCATATCAGTGGACAGTTTTGACCTAAGCAAGACCTTTTATAAAATCAGGCAAAGTTTTAACACTTAGGATGCCATTTAAAAAATGTGCAATAGGGCTTCCCTGGTGGCGCAGTGGTTGAGAGTCCGCCTGCCGATGCAGGGGACACGGGTTCGTGCCCCGGTCCGGGAAGATCCCACATGCTGTGAAGCGGCTGGGCCCGTGAGCCACGGCTGCTGAGCCTGTGCGTCCAGAGCCTGTGCTCCACAACGGGAGAGGCCACAACAGTGAGAGGCCTGCGTACCATAAAAAAATAAAAAATAAAAAATGTGCAATATAGGATGAAATGGTACCTGGAACAACACTCAGTTGAAATGTGGGCAGTCCTCCTCTCTTCCTGGATGCAATCCTGTTGCCCCTTTCTCTGCGCCGTGAGCAGTTTCTTGATAGGGCTTTGTACTTTCTCTTAGGCCACAGGTGGGTTGCTAGCTAGAGCCATTTGTAAAGGAGCAGGGTAAGAAAACAGTGTCAGTGTATTAAGAGAGAGTAGCATACGTAGCAGAGTTACCTGGTACTACCTATACTAATGTTCTAGGTGATCATCCTCCACATCACTTTGACTTTGCAGTTATTCCTTCTCAGTAATGAAACAGTTACAATGTCAGAAAGTACCTGGGTGGCTGAGTTTAAGTCAGAAGGTCTGCTGATGTACAAATAATTGTATCCCCAAAGCTCTCTGTACTCTACAATTCTATTCCTCCCTTAAAAACAAAAACATAATAACCTTAAAAAAAAAAATAATAACCTTAATAAGAATCTTTTTCCTCAGTAGCCTATAGCACTTTCAGATACTTTTTCCCCTGTAACACAAATATGAAAGCTAGTATTTTCTTCTTTTTTCAACGGGCAGGTGAGAAACAGGGTTTGATTTACAGATATAGTTACGACTCAGAGTTTGTCTTTCAGCATAATGACTGAAATGGTAGCTTTTTTAAAATTTCTTTTTTTCCCCCCTACTTATTTGATTCTCTTTGCTTTTGTAAGGAATCTAGGAGAAAAGCATATATTTTTAATAAGTTAATGATTTTGTACCCTGTTGGTTATTGCCTCGTATTGTGTCTGTTTTTCAAGTCTTTGCTTTGATGCAGGGACATAGTTTTATAAAAGATTTGCTCTTACAGATCTGAAAGTATACCCACTTAGGGTAAAAAAGAACAGGCCTGAATCATTCAGAAGACCTTTGTATATGACATGTTGCCTTTGAAGAATCTATATATTACTTTACCAAAAGCTTTTTTATTCCTTTCATAGACTAGAATATCTTACATGAATTATTTAGCCTAGTTATACTTAATCTTTAGCATTTTCATTTCCTTCCCAGCCCTTATTTTCTTGTCTTCCAGCCACAAAAGACCAAAAAAAAAGGATTTGTGATGTTTTTAGTTTAAAATAGGGTTCTTCTCACCAACTACTTCTGCTAGTTCAGGAGAGCTAAATAAAGGCAGGGGAAAGTTGGTGATTGGTATTTGGTGGCAAATGTTTATCTCACTTTGGATATGAAATGGCTATGAATGGGGAAGAGCTGGTGAACAACTAGATAGGTTTGTTAGGAAGAGGTAAGTGAAGGGAGGAGACTTGGAAGAGGTATTCTGCTACCAGCAACTACCAAGTATTATAGAAGCCTTTTCTCTGGTCTTAGAAACCCAATTAAATGTGTCCCTGGGTTTCAGAGGGCAGTATAGATGCCAGTCTATTGTCAGCCATCCTGGCACTTTTGCGTAGTCTCAAGACATTGACACTGCTGGTTCATCCATATTCTATTGCCAAATCTGCTCTTCGTCCCCCAGCCCCTCCCCCTTCTCCTTTTCCTTCCCTGACAATGCCTGCAGGGTAGTAAGAAAGAGAATTTTGGAACTGAGAAATGAGGGACTGGGGAAGAGGAGGATTTATTTTTTAATCTCTGGGTTCTTGCTACTCTGTTTCACAATGTACCCCCAGACAGTTGGGATTCCCAGTTTGAAAAACACTGGAGAATGACTTTTCTTCTGCCTCTTTTCCTTTTCAGGAAACGCATGAAATTGTGGCAATCAAGAAATTCAAGGACAGTGAAGGTATATATATATACTTTTTCTTTTTATATTTAGTTTTTGTGAATAGAATATGGAAGAGATGAAATCTAGCTGATTAGACTGTGTTCCTCAGATTTTACAATCTCAATCTCAGTAAATATATCTTAATTATCATCATGCTTTGCTTTGAAACATTTAGTTCCTCCCGTGTGAATCTTTTCAAATCTCATGATATCAAAAAATTCATCTTGTGTTTTAAGGGACAGTCAGCACTGGAAATCTTGCTTCAAATACTGGATAGAAGACATGCTATTTACACTGTTTCTAAATACTAACAGTTTAAAATAATAAAACTTACTTGAAGTAAATACTTCCTGGGTTCACACAAGTAGCAAGTGCTATGTTAAAGGTTTCAATATTGGTTACTGCAATCTCTGCTTCCTAGTTAGCTAGAAATATAAAGATAAGTGGTATGTAAACAGTACAGAGGGAATGGTTTTATATTTAGGATAACTCATTGGGAAAATAAAAGCTTTTCAAGAAGAAATACCATACTTGGAGGCTTTGGTCACACATCCAAACCATTTCAAATGGAGTATTAAAATTACCCTATCCTGGGCAAGAAAGTTTAAAATAAAGGATTAACAACAACAAAAAATAATGCACCAAAAAAAAGTAATGTACAAAAGAAAAAATAAATAAAGCATTTCATTAGGCCATTAGGTTTTAAATCCAGACTCTTGGCCATCCAAATACAGCCAAGTAGAAAAACTGACCACAAAGACACACATGGATGGCCTTTAAGAAGCTCTAGGCAGCATTTTTTCAATTTTTGTTTTTTGACAGAGATCCCACAGCAGAAGTATTTTTTACCTCCTACACAGTATCCTCATACATAATGTCATATATATAACTGAAGCAAAAGTTTCACAAAATTACTTATTTTACTAATGTGAGGTTCTCCATTTTCTGTTTTTTCTTGCTCATATAAGTGCCTATTTTGGCATGAAATACTTTGATGTCACCACTAATGAGTCACAACCTGCCATTTGAAAACAAGTGCTGCAGGAGTAAGAGGCCCCACCATAGCATCAACCTTCATATTTAATTGGAAGTGTGACAATAGGCATTCATAGCCTACCTTCATCAGCACACAGTGACTGATGTAAGACACCAACCTCTGTATTTGTGAAGTTTCATCACCCCTACCCTAGAGACTTAGCAAACATTAAATAACAAAAGGGCCTTGCTAACAACTCCTGGGGTAGATGCAGTAGTATTTGATGTAACCCAGCTCTGATGTGCTGGTTATGGTGGAGCACAAGCACGTCAGCCAGGAATTTTAGCATTGGCTTGGCAGCCTTAAGGAGAAGGCAACAAAAAAATACTTTAGCTTGTTCTTTAAAAACAAAACCCAAAAAAGCCCTGCTTCCAATCGTGTACCCATAGTCTAATGGGAAGCGATAGCCCTAGGCCAACCCCCTAGGAGACCATTGGAAATAAGCTCTTTGAGCAGTGGCTTTGGGCTAGCTGCAGGTGGCCAGGAGACAAACGGTGATCTACTAAAAAGAGTGGTTGCAACAGTAGATCAAAGCATGACCTTTGCCTGTATATAAAGACTTCTGGCTGTGCATTCATCTTGTAAGGCACATTGTCAACCATCAGCTACCACCAAAAATAATTGTCATCAAATTTTTGAAAAGCAGTGCAATCTAGGCCATGTATGTCATTGCTGTTTTTAAGAAAACTAAATACCCAATTCTTCACAACCTCTATCCTATGAATACCAATTCTTAGCTTCAATTAAACAATATATTAGTCCCTGAATTACAGTACCTTCAGACTGGCAATCAATAGTGTATCTGTTAAAATTCATTGAGCACTGGGGACTTCCCTGGCTGTCCAGCAATTAAGACTCTGCACTTCCACTGCAGGGGGTTCGGGTTCGATCCCTGATCAGGGGAACTAAGATCCCACATGCCGTGTGGCGCGGCCTAAAAAGAAAGAAAAGAAAAAGAAATTCATTGAGCACTGAGCCAGGTGCTATAAGAACAGTGAAGGTAGTAAATCAGATCCGGATACCTTCAAGAAGCTTCTGACCTATTAACAGAATTAAGACCTGTAAATAAAAAGCAGTAAAACGGAGTAGAAAGCAGTCAGTGGCTGAATGACTTTGTATAATTTTGATGTGAGAGAGATTTTTTCTAGCTGTGGCATCCCAGGGGTGTTTGGATAGTCTAAACATTATAGGATACATTTGATCAGTTTTTATTTCACTGAGCTGACAAAACATGAATCCACTCTGCCCTCATCTCTGCTGGACCATTATCAGTTGCCATACCTCACAGGCATGCAGCCGCATCACCCACCCACTTTGCAGATGGACAGCTTTGTAAGCGCGCCTATACATACTTCTAGAGGGACACTTCCTAAATATTTCAGCAATAGAATCTAAAAACATATCCAATTATTCATAACTTTTTAGTTCCAAGCCTATTCTAGGCACACTTTCCTATTGTTTCCAGTTCTCCCTGGGAGATCTCACACAATCTTTTCTGTCTTTACCCTTTTCCTCCTGCCAGAGTAGTATCATGCTTAATGGAAAGTTAGGGAAAATGTGTGGTAAACACCCTTTTGGAGTGTGAAGTATACATAGATAGTCTAGTATAGGTGAGGATGTCCATTCAACCCCTATGTAAACCACTTAATTCTATATCAGTTTATCATCTTAAATTTTAGTCAGGCTAATTATAATAAAAAATACAGTTTCATGATAATATTGCCTTTATTGTCATATAGCTCTCATGAATTTCTTTTATTAGTTACTCTGAATATATTCTTTTGATATTTTGGTAGTGACTTTTCCAAATCCAATGTTTAAAAATCTTCGTGAAGGTAATGAAATAATCCTGTGAAAGCATTGTTAAACTGAAATAGGGTCTGAAATTGGTCTGACCCACGTTCAAGCTAATCAAGTATTCTTATGCTGATTATATCAAGGAGTATTTTATGAGTATATATTACCTCCTGTTAGCTTTAAAAGATTATGATAATGTCCTGTTTTCTTGTTAAATTCATATGTATGCACAAATTTGCATGAAACATTTTTTAAACAACATTTTAAGGTAGACCACTATTTAGTTCAAGAAGTCCTTATTATCCCAGGACAATAGATTACTATTTAAAATGGAAACCAAAATTTCATAGTAAATAAAAAGTTAGATCGGGAGTTTAAGTTGAAAAAATGAAACTAAAATTATAAAAATAAGTTTATCTTACAGTTAACACAATTTAGATTATAATAGCAACTATGTACTGTTTCTTAGAAAAAAGAATCAATTGTTATCTTTTGGCAGGGTGGGGCAATTTTTACAGTAAAATTGTAGGCTAGGTCAGTGAATGACTTTCACAATAAAAAGAAGGTCATTAAAAATATACAAAAGACTTTGTCACTCTTCTCTTGGTTTTTGTATGTTCATGTTTTTTTGTCTTCATCCTTGCTCATTTTTTATTCTCCAGTTGTTAGCTGATATAACACCATCAGATCATTTATCAGTGTCTGTGCCTATGATTTTCCCTGAAAGACTGACACACTGGTGGGAATCAACACCTGTTAAAAGGAAGGAATATTTGAGTGATGACAGTTTTATTTGAGATCACTTCATTTGTTAATATTTTCTTGTTTTGATGACTTTTGCTTCTTTATACATCATCACAAATGTGGAGTCTCAGATAATGAATTCTTAATGATATCCTGAATGATAGTATTATAAATTTGTCTATTAATGTAAATTCCCACAGAGAAACATTAACTAATAAATACCTAACCGACCAGAAGTCTCCATAGAATTAATTCTGCTCAGTACATATTTGGATTTTTCTGAGAAGAGAAAAATGACCACAGACCAAAAAGATACTAGAGATTATTTAGTTAAAAGGTACTTTTCAGACTATGTATAATAATAAATTTAGCCTAATCCTCCTACCTTTCCTATAATTCCAATCTTGTACAATGAGATTTGATGTTCAGATGATAATCTTCTATCACTATTGGATCATCATTTTCACGTACACGCATGTGCCAGTGTCTACCGTCCTCAATTTTTTAAATAATCCAAGAACACTGATATAGATTAGATAGCTTTGGACCAGCAAGAAAAAAAAACACTGTTTAACCTTTAATTGAAGAAGTCCTGTGGTCTAAAATTTATATTTGACAAACATTTGGATCTTCTGATGTGACACCACCTTCTGATTATTTGAACTTTTCAGTCCTTCCTGAATGTATGGGTGATGGGATGAGGAGGGACCCTCCCCACTTGTCACTGGGCCAACGTACATGGCAAGGAGGCTGACTCTCAGGGAGCTGTGTTGTAATCCATGGTTAACATGGAATTTAGGTTGTGTCTTTCTTTGCTTTTATATCAAATAAAATTGCTTGCATTTCATATCCTGCTGCTGCTTATGTTTCTATAGATAAATATTTTACCTTGGAATGGACATCTTTGTTCTTAATCATGAGAAAATGTTTAATTGATCATCTGTTCTTTGCTCCAGTTTATTTCATCCTTATTTTTACCCAGACACTAGAAAGCTCTATCCTGATTTCGGGATCAGGGAAACTCCGGCCTCTTATTTTGTATATGTGTAGAAAACAAGGGTTCATAATCTTTAAATTTAAGAACCGGATTTCTCTGTAAGAGAAGCTTTGAGACAAACTTTGCAAACCTTGGTTAAATAGAGAAGTCAATTAACTAAGCTTGAGCATTCTGGCTAGTCATGATTTCCCCACACTTCTTTTTAATGACCAAAATGGATCTCTTTCAAACTTCAGGGATTCTCCTAAGATTTGGTGAACATTTTGCACCTTTCATGGTTTAATACATTTCCATTGTGCTTTACCTGGCCTTCATCTCTGAAAATTTAAGTTTTCTCATCATTTTTGGTATATATGACAGCAGCACCACCATTCAAAACCCCCTGGCCATGTTACTTGCCCTCCTGTTGATGTTCCTTCTTCAGTCAGGGCAACCACACTCAAAAATGGCACCCTTATGGTTTTGTGCAAGGATGGCTTGACTTTTCCCCACATTGTACCTATTTAAAGGTTCATTATGGAGGGCCTCTTTGGCTATACAAAAATGTCAGGTTTGTGATTTCATAAAGTAGGTTATAGTTATTTCTGGATTTCTTTTCTAAGCCCACAGTTCTTTAAAAATAGTTTTACAGAAGAGTTTCTGCTCATCTGTAGATTTTTCTCTTTTCGTCACTTATCTTTGCATTTCTTTTGCTCCTGTGATCTTTATTCTTAAAAATTGTTTTCTTTTACTTTGAATCTCCCTTCTTGCTTTTTAGGTGTGTTAACTTGCAGCCTTACTGGAAAGCTTAGAAATAGGTTAGTTTTTTTTTTAACTTAATGTCCTTTTTCTACCATACCATTTAGTCATCACTCAATAGAATTTATATAACTTTGTCATAATTGCTGCCTGTACTAAGCTAAACACCCTCCATGGTAATTGATGACCAGGTCCATCAGCATGCACATAAGCAGGAATCACATGGTGGAACCTTCAGCATCATCTAGTAGAACCCTAACTCTAGTTTACAGCTGAGGAACCACAGCTAGTATGTGATTAACTGAGACTAAGACACAGACCCCAGGATCTTCATTGAGTTTTTCTTCCGCCCACACCATGCTGCTTTGCCACATAGTTAAGCAGAAGCAGAGTCTAGACTTGGGTGTTCCGACTTGGGTGTTCTGACTCACTCTCCAAAGCTCACTCATTGCCTTACACCAAGGCGCCTCCATCCCTGTGTTCTACTCGGTGTGACATTCCCTTCACTTACCCTGAGAAAGTTATTCTTTCTAGACTTGGTTTCTTCATTTGTGAACTGGAGGAGCCTAGCCTAAATAAAAAGCCATGAGATTATTTCAACTGAAAGGCAGGGGTGTTTGCGCCCCCTTTAGTGGGCTGTGCTTCCACCTTTAAAAAACTGGCTCACTCAGCAGCTTTGCTACTTTCTGAACCTCTGAGGAGAGAAGCATTTGTAAGTGGAATGTTCATTCCTTTTCCCGATCATCTGATCATTTAGTGCCACAATTTTCATTATAAAGTACAGGGGGTAGGCCAGGAACCTTAAAAGTACTCAGAGGAACAAAATGATAGGATTTCCAAATAATGAAGAGTGTGCATTTTGCTTGCACTTAGGGAATTAATAACTCCACTTTCTACCTGTTCCCATTCATTACAATATTAGGGCCGAAGTGCTTACCTCAACTTTTAACAACTATGACTGACATAAATTACAGGAGCCTTCATTTCCTAAACAGGATGAGCTGCTCAAATGAGGTGGTTTTGGCTCTGCATGCTAAGTGATTTTGTGAGCTTCTTTTTGAAGATTCGTTTCCCTTTTTCTCTCTAGCCATTGTTTAGCAAAGTCAGTATAGATTCAAATGATATAAATTCAATGAGGTTTAGGCTCATAATCAATGAAATTTTAATGAAGAGAAATCATGGATTATTAGATTTGGAAAAGGCCCTGGGACCTTTTAGGGTACATGTGTGGGTGCAGAGGAGTGCCCATTTAGTTATTTTATGAATGAAAAGTTAAATGGCTTGCCCAAAATCACATGTTACAGTGTTAGCTGGTTAAAAGGGTCCAAAATCTAGGTCTCCCAGATCCTACTCCAACGTTCCTTCTACGATAGCCATTCTGCTTTGGCCATTCGGCTTTATCTGTTAGCAAGGTGAAACTACCACAAGTTGCTAATGATACAAAGCTCCCTTTTTTCAGTGCCAAGAATTCGCCAAGCTTTTGATTAGAAAAGGTATTCCAACTTTATTTACCTTTGACTTTGTTGCACCATTTATTTGTAACCAGCTCCAGCATAGCTTAGGGATGTTCTAATGACCGAATATATATGTGTTCTTGACTCTTGGTGCAATCGGTTTTCTGGAGCCTCCATTTTTTATAATCACATATTGTAGAAGACTACCGGGGCAGAGGTGAATAGGGGAAAATAAATTCAGTTTGTCTTAACTGTCTGAAAAGCTGCCCTTTCAAAGTTCTGGAGAGAGAAGATTGAAAGCAGTGTCCTCAAAACTGAGAGGGCAAAGTGCCTATTGTTTGCTATCACATTGCTACTTCCCATGTTTTAAGGGAATAAGAGCTAGCCACATATGGGCAAGGATTTCCTCATGACACCAGTGAAGGCATTCGTGTAGGAAGTATTTATTGATCCCCTCTGTGCCGGGTCCGGTCCTAGGTGGTTGGGTGTTCGTTGTTGAACAGCAAGCAGAACTTAGACCTGTCCTCCTAGAGCTCTCGGATTAGCATGGGGGTGGAGGCTTGCTTTGGTTTAGTGATCAAGTGACGTTTAAACTGCAGCCTGAAGGAGCCATCCCTGTAAAGAGTCTGGTAGTATAATGAGAGTTCTCGGCAGAGGGAACAAGCTCAAAGGCCCTAAGGTTGAAAAATAAAGTTTGGGGCTATTTTGGGAACCGAAAGACTAACGTGAGGGAGGGAGAGAAGGGCATGAGATGGGGATGGAAATGCAGACAAGGATCAGGTCATGAGTAGCATAGTTGTCTCTTGCTGAATTACTTCCTTATTAGAAGTAATTTTATTTGCTTCATATTGAGATCTGTGTGGCAGATCTTAGAGACAGGTGGATTTTAGGTTGATTACCCTAACCTTGGGAGTAACGCAGATGGGACCGCAGAGAAGCAGGTTAACCTTCTTCATAAGACTGAAGACTTTTAGCTTCCCTAGATTTAGCAGTTCTGACAGTTACAAAATACTACTTCTCTGGTCCAGCCCCAATTTGCAGAACAGCTGGACATTTATCCCCCCGCCCCGCACAAGCCTTCTCAGCCACTTCGGGAAGTCCCCTAATCATGTCACACACATTGCCCCTACTGCCAGGTGGCCCCCCTGTTTCATGCTCTGACATGGGCCCTGTGAGTACCCAGTTCCCAATTGACCCCCCTGATGTGGGCTGGGCTGGTTTACTGCCTATGCTACTGTCAGCCTTTGCTACTGCTGCTTCCTGCCTTCTGATAGACAGTACCTCTCTCCTTTCCTAATCTGTGCTCCAGCATTCTCCAACAGTTTTCTTGAAGTAGGGAGAATATTTCCCTTGTGTAACCATTTCACAAAGGAGTGTTGACTTTGTTGTCTGTCTGTTACAGATATTCTGGGGCTACTCCAAAGCCTATGGTTTTGTTATAGTCTCTTTTCTTTAAACTCAGTTTGAATGGGGATTAGGGGAATTCCCTGGCGGTCCAGTAGTTAGGACTTGGCGCTTTCACTGCCGGACCCGGGTTCAATCCCTGGTCTGGGAACTAAGATCCCGCACTGCGAGGTGCGACCATAATCTGAGAAGTACTCCTGGTACTGCATTTAGGATCTCCCCTCCCCCTTTGGCCCCATTTAGGTTCTTTTCTCTTGTGTATCTTGCTTAGGAAACATTTCTTCCTTGAAGGCATCTTCATCTTTCTCCTCCCTGTCCCCAAACTATTTTCTACCTTCCCAGACATGCCTGAACTTGAGGGTTACACAGCTTAGACTTTCAAGCTAGGATTCTGACCATTACCCAAAACCTTGGGGCCAAATGTATTCTAGAATTCATAACTTTTAGATTTTAGAATGGAAATATGGCATGTCACTTTAGCATCCTATAATCAGGTATTATTTCTACAGCACAATATATGAATATTCATACTAAGTAGGATAAACAAAGATTGTCAGTGGTATCGTATTAGTTCAGGATTTGCCTCTAAAGAGATTTGCCGTAAAGTTAGAAAAAGTATTCAGTTTTTAGACTGATTTTTTTTTTTTTTTTGGTTTTTGGAATGCAGATAAGGGATTATGAACCTATATCGTTCCTTGTATATACATATGTAAACATGATGGTTAGAATTTCCTGGTTAAATCTAAAGCTATTATAAAAACTCCTTTAACATGAAATATTGCCTTCCCTGCTCCCATGCCAATTGATCCATTAGAGTTAATGTGATTTCTGTCCTTCCTCTGTGTCTGTGGGGGTTATCATGAGTGGAGTTGATGATACGAAAGGGTGTATTGGCTCAGCATAAGTTCTCCATCCCAGTACAGCTACACTACATGGGATGGACAGACGGACGTGCCAAAGGAGGACAGCAGGAACATGCAGCAGCCGCTGTTCAAAGAGAAGATCAGACACCCTTAGAGTTCCCTGCAACTTGACTGTGACCTGCATTGTGCATGCCTGGCATATGACCTCTGCTTACAGAGGTGACTCACATGCAGCCTGGGGAATAAAATGCTCTTTTAAACCAAAGCTTCAGGCCAAACTTTAAAATATCAACTGCTACAGATGTTGCATAAAGGCTCCTCTGCACACTGATGTGGTTAATTCCTTTTTACCCTTTTAAACTCCTTCTTCCTCAGTATGTAGTGTTAGAGTTAAAATGACAGTGCATTTATATGTCGTATCTATAAGTCTGTTTTACATATGTACTTTGCAGTAAGGAGTATAAGAAAATACAAGCAGAAAATTAGGTTCATGCTGGTCAAGTAAGCCTTTTCTTCTTTAAGTTTCTTTTTCTTGATCCTTTCAACAAGAAAATGTGATATTGAATATTCCATCCTTGGACTTCTTATGCAGAAGTACTCAAAGTGGAAAGTGAAATTGGTATGTTTTCAGTGTTCTTAGAATTTTTTGAATAGTGGTTTGAAAGCTTTAATTTTACTCTATTCACCATTGTTTACATTCTAGAAAATGAAGAAGTCAAGGAAACGACTTTACGAGAGCTTAAAATGCTTCGTACTCTCAAGCAGGAAAACATTGTGGAGTTAAAGGAAGCCTTTCGTCGGAGGGGGAAATTGTACTTGGTGTTTGAGTATGTTGAAAAAGTAAGTCACTAACTGACGCAATAGAGATTTGCCTCATTCTTTTATTTAGGGCTGTTTCTGAAACTATTAAAGAAAGTATTATTATCTAGTATGATTTGTCATTGTGCTCATAATCTGACTTTAAAAATGACAGTAGTACCCATAATCATTAGAAGTCCTGAAAATATATTGAAGGATTTTGTACAATTTAACTGTAGAGAGATAATCTTAAATTTAAACAATGTATTGGTTTGGCTTCTGAAGTCTTAGACTCTATCTTCACCAAGTAATTTTTAGACTTGGTTTATTTTAATTAAACCTAAGCAAGGCCTCTGAGGGAGAGGCACGTAAATTGTCAGTGATGACAGGCATAGGATGGGTGTCTGAATCAGACCTAGAGTGGCTAACGAGTGGGCTCATGAAGCAGCCTTTTGTGAATTGCCAGTGCTGTGGCTTTATCTGAGGGAAGAAGATGTGCCAGGAGCCATAAGGTAAAGCTTGAGGAGGTAGATGAGACCACAAGTAAGGAATTAGAAGCATGGGAGAAAAGCAAAAAATCACACATTGTTCAAGTTGTCTCTGTAATTGCTTCAATTTTTTTTTTTAATTGTTAACTCGTAGTGACAGTTTTAATCATATGACCTAAGGGCAAATGTCTGATACAGTGAACAATATTGTGTGCCTATGAATTTCTTGGACAGCAGATGGCTTATTACAGGTGGTTATTGTCAAGAACTAAGTGCCTTAACAAGAGTAGAATAAACTGGAGTCAGACAGAACTTTTAGAGGTTTCCTTCGTGAGTAAAGGTGGATCCTCCTGATTTCCTGTTATTATCTAAAGAAGATTAAGACTGGAGAGGTTTATCTTTGCCTTAGTCAATTCCCAGGTGCTTTTTATGTCATAAATGACAGAGTATCACCACCAGCACCATCATCATGAAATGGAAAGCAGTGTTGCCAAGATGGGTGACCAGTAATGTGGCTTTTTAATTAATTCAACCATTACAACTTATTTTTCTAATTAATATATATATAGTGATTTCATTACAAGCAAAACTTGAAAAAATATTACAAGGCTCTTTGTTGTTTTAAAACACTGTTTTATGTTTCTTTTCAAAAATCTATTTAAAGGCTTCTTTTTCTGTGTCAGTTTACGTGTTTTCCTAAGGGGCACTTCCCACCAAAATAAAACTGAAGTTTGATATTTAAAAAAAAGTTATAAAAAAGGATTGCTGTAAAATCAGATGCTTACTTTTTAGTTGTCAAAAATAATCATGCAGTTTGCAGTTTTCACTGCCAAATAATAAAATTCTGACAGATCTATTTCAGTTATCTTTTTTATTTCTGTTCTACTCATGGTGATTGTTCATGGTTAATAACAATTTCATATGAAAAATGGAGAAATTACCTCTGTGTATCAGACACTGTGTAATGTCTGCAGTCTCTGCTGGTAAGTGGCAGAGCTGCTACCAGAACTCCAGTCCTCTGACCTGCAAGCCTGGGATTCTTGTGCTGGCCTTATGGTTTTTCAGTGGAAGGTGACCATCACCCTCCCATCAGTGGCGATGCCTAATGATTGACAATGAGTCTCAAGAGGGCAAGGAGAAAGATACTCTTAGGGGTAGGGGGTTGTAACAGAGACGCAGGATTACAGTGGCTTAAACAAAATAGAAGTTTCTCTCTCAGGTACAAATACAAAGGTAGGCGGGTATGGTAACTCTGCTCCACAGCCATAGGAGACCCAGGTTGCTTCTGCCTTTCTGCTCTACCACCCCTGAAATTTGTCCTCAAGGTCAAGGTGGAGCTCCAGCTATCACATCCCATTGGCCAACACTTAGTTGCATGGCCACACTAGCTGCAAGGCAGAAAGAAAATGTACTCTTCATTCTGGACACTTAGGCATCCACTTACAAGTTGTATTACTCTAATAAGGGAAGAATGGATATTGGGGGACATTCCTCTCTATAACTCAGGAATTTAGAGTTGAATATGAAATGAGACATACAATTTATGTTCTTTATTACAAAGCCCTCTTATTCCTCCTGTGCATTTGGGACTTCCTGTGCATTTGTTGATTGAAAAAGACAATCTGAGTGGAGAATCACTAAAAAATGATGCATATATACTTTAAACATTTTAACTTAAAACATATCAATATACATTCACTTTCCACACTCTCTTTAGAGGCAGGGTCAAGGCCTTTTGAGTATTGATCTTCTGGTTGGAATTCTGATGGGTTTTCTTACATACATCCTACCCATAATGTATCAATGATATCCTATGTCAGTTTCTTTAAAGTGAAGTGAAAACCTAAAAACATTGCAAAGGAATGGCAAGTAAACAGTTTATTGCAATATATTATTGTGCACGTTGGGATGGAGGAAAGCAGAGCTGAGGAAGCAGGGGCAGGACTATTTCAGCTGAGAATCTTTGAGAGTAGCATAGGATAAGGGTACAAAATTGTGCGCTTCAGAGATGACTGGCCTGAGTTTAAGCCAAACTCCATTATTTACCAGCTGTGTGGTCCTGGCACTGTCCTTGGCTTCTCTCCATGATGATTCCTGACTCGTGGCCCTGGAAATCTTGGGAAAATATCCAGTTTCTTGGATCCAGATCCTTGGGCCTTCCTTTACCCAGCACCACCCCCACCCAGCCTGGACGCATTGACCCAATCGTTTCCTAGGACACGCCCTCCCCACCTCCTTTGGACCTGCGCCCTGTCCTGGACCAGGAGTTGGCCTCATTCCCCATCAGCTTCCAAGGTCTGACTCTGGCCTCTACAACCCTGAAGCGGGCTAACCTGACACATAGCTGTGGCTGACAGGGTCTTGGTGCTCCGGCCAGGTGTCAGGCCTGAGCTCTGAGGTGGGAGAGCCGAGTTCAGGACATTGGACCACCAGAGCCCTCCTGGCCCCACATAATATCAAGCAGCAAGAGCTCTCCCAGAGATCTCTGTCTCAATGCTAAGACCCAGCTCCACTCAACGACCAGCAAGCTACAGTGCTGGACACCCCATGCCAAACAACTAGCAAGACAGGAACACAACCCCACCCATTAGCAGAGAGGCTACCTAAAATCATAATAAGTTCACAGACACCCCAAAACACACCACCAGACACGGTCCTGCCCACCAGAAAGACAAGATCCAGCCTCATCCACCAGAACATAGGCACCAGTTCCCTCCATCAGGAAGCCTACACAACCCACTGAACCAGCCTTACCCATTGGGGGCAGACACCAAAAACAGTGGGAACTACGAACCTGCAGACTGTGAAGAGGATACCCCAAACACAGTAAGTTAAGCAAAATTAGAAGACAGAGAAATACGCAGCAGATGAAGGAACAAGGGAAAAACCCACCAGACCAAACAAATGAAGAGGAAATAGGCAGTCTACCTGAAGAAGAATTCAGAGTAATGATTGTAAACATGTTACAAAATCTGGGAAATAGAATGGAGAAAATACAAGAAACGTTTAACAAGGACCTAGAGAAACTAAACACCAAACAAACAATGATGAACAACACAATAAATGAAATTAAAAATTGTCTAGAAGGAATCAATAGCAGAATAACTGAGGCAGAAGAACGGATAAGTGACCTGGAAGATAAAATTAGTGGAAATAACTACTGCAGAGCAGAATAAAGAAAAAAGAATGAAAAGAATTGAGGACAGTCTCAGAGACCTGTGGGACAACATTAAATGCACCAACATTTGAATTATAGGGGTTCCAGAAGAAGAAGAGAAAAAGAAAGGGAGTGAGAAAATATTTGAAGAGATTATAGTTGAAAACTTCCCTAATATGGGAAAGGAAATAGTTAATCAAGTCCAGGAAGCACAGAGAGTCCCATACAGGATAAATCCAAGGAGAAACACGCCAAGACACATATTAATCAAACTATCAAAAATTAAATACAAAGAAAAAATATTAAAAGCAGCAAGGGAAAACAACAAATAACATACAAGGGAATCCTCATAAGGTTAACAGCTGATCTTTCAGCAAAAACTCTGCAATCCAGAAGGGAGGGGCAGGACCTATTTAAAGTGATGAAAGGGAAAAACCTACAACCAAGATTACTCTACCCAGCAAGGAACTCATTCAGATTCGAGAAAGAAAACCTCTACAGACAAGCAAAAGCTGAGAAAATTCAGCACCACCAAACCAGCTTTACAACAAATGCTAAAGGAACTTCTGTAGGCAGGAAACACAAGAGAAGGAAAAGACCTACAATAACAAACCCCAAACAATTAAGAAAATGGTAATAGGAGCATACATATCAATAATTACCTTAAATGTAAATGGATTAAATGCTCCAACCAAAAGACACAGACTGGCTGAATGGATACAAAAACAAGACCCGTATATATGCAGTCAACAAGAGACCCACTTCAGACCTAGGGACACATACAGACTGAAAGTGAGAGGATGGAAAAAGATATTCCATTCAAATGGAAATCAAAAGAAAGCTGGAGTAGCAATTCTCATATCAGACAAAATAGATTTTAAAATAAAGACTATTAGAAGAGACAAAGAAGGACACTACATAATGATCAAGGGGTCAATCCAAGAAAAAGATATAACAATTGTAAATATTTATGCAGCCAACATAGGAGCACCTCAATATATAAGGCAAATGCTAACAGCCATAAAAGGGGAAATTGAAAGTAACACAGTTATAGTAGGGGACTTAAACACCCCACTTTCACCAGTGGACAGATCATCCAAAATGAAAATAAATAAGGAAACACAAGCTTTAAATGAAATATTAAACAAGATGGACTTAATTGATATTTATAGGGCATTCCATCCAAAAACAACAGAACACACATTCTTCTCAAGTGCTCATGGAACATTCTCCAGGATAGAGCGTATCTTGGGTCACAAATCAAGCCTTGGTAAATTTAAGAAAATTAAAATCGTATCAAGTATCTTTTCTGACCACAACGCTATGAGACTAGATATCAGTTACAGGAAAAAGAGTGTAAAAAATACAAACACGTGGAGGCTAAGCAATATGCTACTAAATAGCCAAGAGATCACTGAAGAAATCAAAGAGGAGATCGAAAAATACCTAGAAACAAATGACAATGAAAACACGATGACCCAAAACCTGTGGGATGCAGCAAAAGCAGTTCTAAGAGGGAAGTTTATAGCAATACAAGCCTACCTCAAGAAACAAAAAAAATCTCAAACAACCTAACCTTATACCTAAAGCAATCAGAGAAGGAAGTACAAAAAAACCCCAAAGTTAGCAGAAGGAAAGAAATCATAAAGATCAGATCAGAAATAAATGAAAAATGAATGAAGGAAACGATCACAAAGATCAATAAAACTAAAAGCTGGTTCTTTGAGAAGATAAACAACGTTGATAAACCATTAGCCCGACTCATCAAGAAAAAAAGGGAGAAGACTCAAATCAAGCGAATTAGAAATGAAAAAGGAGAAGTAACAGCTGACACTGCAGAAATACAAAGAATCGTGAGAGATTACTACAAGCAACTATATGCCAATAAAATGGACAACCTGGGAGAAATGGACAGTTTCTTAGAAAAGTACAACCTTCCAAGACTGAACCAGGAAGAAATAGAAAATATGAACAGACCAGTCACAAGTAAGGAAATTGAAACTGTGATTAAAAATCTTCCAACAGGGACTGAGCTGAGGGCTGGTGACGTGGAGCTCCTGGATCGGTCCAAGATGGTAGAGGTGGAGGAGACACTGAAGCGACTTCAGAACCAGAAGTGCATGCAGGGAATCATCGTGGTGGACACAGAAGGCATTCCCATCAAGAGCACCATGGACAATCCCAACACCACACAGTACACCAACCTCATGCACAACTTCATCTAGAAGGCCCAGAGCACCATGCGTGAAATTGACCCCCAGAATGACCTCACCTTCCTTCGAATTCGCTCCAAGAAAAATGAAATTATGATTGCACCCTATAAAGGCTATTTCCAGATTGTGATTGAGAACCAACCAAATAAGCCGCTGTCTTGGCTCCCTGCGTCATTCCTTAATTTAATGCCCATCAAGAATAATAGCGTTAATCATGTCAACTGGCTGGCATATGGAAGTCACCTTAGAGCCCTCTCAGACCAATCTGGCTGCAGCTCCACCTACCCCACCAAAGTCAACCCTCTTCTGGCCAGTCACACCTGATTTTCCAGGAGGAAAATCACATCCAGGTTTATGGAGCAAGAGAGTGTGAGAAGCCCACACACCCTGTTTCTTTCTGACTTTGAGTTCACTTTGTTGCCCTTGAAAAAGGCTGTTTTTCTTTAACTAAAAATAACCAAAATACTTTAAAAAAAAAATCTTCCAACAAACAAAAACCAAGGAACAGATAGCTTCACAGGCGAATTCTGTCAAACATTGAGAGAAGAGCTAACACCTAACCTTCTGAACCTCTTCCAAAATATAGCAGAGAGAGGAACACTCCCAAACTCATTCTACGAGGCCACCATCACCCTGATAACAAAACCAGGCAAAGATGTCACAAAAAAGAAAACTACAGACCAATATCACTGATGAACATAGATGCAAAAATCCTCAACAAAATATTAGCAAACAGAATCCAACAGCACATTAAAAGGATCATACACCATGATCAAGTGGGGTTTATCCCAGGAATGGAAGGATTCTTCAATATATGAAGTCAATGAATATGATACACCATACTAACAAATTGAAGGATAAAATCCATATGATAATCTCATTAGATGCAGAAAAACCTTTTGACAAAATTCAACACTCACTTACAATAAAAACCCTCCAGAAAGTAGGCACAGAGGGAACTTACCTCAACAAAATAAAGGCCATATATGACAAACCCACAGCCAACGTAGTTCTCAATGGTAAAAAACTGAAACCATTTACTCTAAGATCAGGAACAAGACAAGGTTGCCCACTCTCACCACTATTATTCAACATAGTTTTGGAAGTTTTAGGCACAGCAATCAGAGAAGAAAAAAATCCAAATCGGAAAAGAAAAAGTAAAACTGTCACTGCAGATGATATGATAGTATACGCAGAGAATCCTAAAGATGCTACCAGAAAACTACTAGAATTAATCAATGAATTTGGTAAAGTAGCAGGATACAAAATTAGTGCACAGAAATCTCTTGCATTCCTATACACTAATGATGAAAAATCTGAAAGAGAAATTAAGGAAACACTCCCATTTACCATTGCAACAAAAATAATGAAATACCCAGGAACAAACCTACCTAAGGAGACAGAAGACCTGTATGCAGAAAACTACAAGACACTGATGAAAGAAATTAAAGAGGATACAAATAGATGGAGAGCTATACCATGTTCTTGGATGGGAAGAATCAACACTGTGAAAATGACTATATTACCCAAAGCAATCTACAGATTCAGTGCAATCCCTATCAAACTACCAATGGCATTTTTCACAGAACTGGAACAAAAAATTTCACAATTTTTATAGAAACACAAAAGACCCCGAATAGACAAAGCAATCTTGAGAAAGAAAAGACTATACTACAAAGCTACAGTAATCAAGACAGTATGGTACTGTCACAAAAACAGAAATATAGATCAATGAAACAGGATAGAAAGCCAGAGATAAACCCATGCACATGTGGTCACCTTATCTTTGATAAAAGAGGCAAGAATATGCAATGGAGAAAAGACAGCTTCTTCAATAAGTGGTGCTAGGAAAACTGGACAGCTACATGTAGAAGAATGAAATTAGAACACTTCCTAACACCATACACAAAAATAAACTCAAAATGGATTAAAGACCTACATGTAAGGCCAGCCACTATAGAACTCTTAGAGGAAAACATAGGCAGAACACTCTATGACATAAACCACAGCAAGATTCTTTTTGACCCACCTCCCAGAGAAATGGAAGTAAAAATAAACAAATGGGACCTAGTGAAACTTCAAAGCTTTTGCACAGCAAAGGAAACCTAAACAAGACGAAAAGACAACCCTCAGAGTGGGAGAAAATATTTGCCAATGAAGCAGCTGACAAAGGATTAATCTCCAAAATATACAAGCAGCTCATGCAGCTCAATATCAAAAAAACAAACAACCCAGTCCAAAAATAGGCAGAAGACCTAAAGAGACATTTATCCAAAGAAGATATACAGATTGCCAACAAACACATCAAAAGCTGTTCAACATCACTAATCATTAGAGAAATGCAAATCAAAACTACAATAAGGTATCACCTCATACCAGTCAGAATGGCCATCATCAAAAAATCTACAAAGAATAAGTGCTGGAGAGGGCGTGGAGAAAAGGGAACCCTCTTGCACTGTTAGTGGGAATGTAAATTGATGCAGCCACTATGGAGAACGGTATGGAGGTTCCTTAAAAAACGAAAAATAGAAATACCATACAACCCAGCAATCCCACTACTGGGAATATACCCTGAGAAAACCATAATTCAAAGCGTCATGGACCACAATGTTCATTGCAGCACTGTTTACAATAGCCAGGGCATGGAAGCACCCTAAGTGTCCATTGACAGATGAAGGGATAAAGAAGATGTGGTAACATATATACAATGGAATATTACTCAGCCATAAAAAGAAACGAAATTGAGCTATTTGTAGTGAGGTGGATGGACCTAGAGTCTGTCATACAGAGTGAAGTAAGTCAGAAAGAGAAAAACAAATACTGTATGCTAACACATATGTATGGAATCTAAAAAAAATGGTTCTGATGAACTGAGGGGCAGGACAGGAATAAAGAAAGACAGAGACGTAGAGAAAGGACTTGAGGACACGGGGAATGGGAAGGGTAAGCTGGGATGAAGTGAGAGAGTGGCATGGACATATATACACTACCAAACGTAAAATAGATAGCTAGTGGGAAGCAGCCGCATAGCATAGGGAGATCAGCTCGGTGCTTTGTGACCACCTAGAGGGGTGGGATAGGGAGGGTGGCAGGGAGACGCAAGAGGGAGGGGATATGAGGATATATGTATACGTATAGCTGATTCACTTCGTTATTACAGCAGAAACTAACACAACATTGTAAAGCAATTATACTCCAATAAAGATGTTAAAAAACAAAAAAAATTGCAAAGTAGTTTCAGTGAAGAATCTGTACCACACCACCGTCCCTTGCCAGTGTTTTATAGTTGTTGCACTCACAATCGATTAGATAGCATTATGTGTGGTAGCTTTCCTTTATTACGTCTTTTCAAAGTATTAAACTTCATTTTCTTGTAAACAGCAAATCTCTTTTTTAAAAACATTATTTCATTGGTTTATATGATATTTAATTATATTAAAATAACAAGTGCATCTGTTATAAATACATATGGGAGTATTATAAACACCTGATTGTTTATATGAATACAACTTGACTGGTGGGAACAACATTGTAAAGTTGTAGTAGAGCAGCAACTTTTTGGTCTTAGGACTCCATTTACAGTCTTAACATTATTGGGAACCCTAAGAGCTTTGTATTTATGTGAGTTTTATGTATTAATGTTTATCATATTAGAAGTCAAAACTGAGCAATATAAAAATATTAATTCATTTAAAAATAATAATAGACCCATTACATGTTAACATAAATGCCTGTGTATCAGTCATTCTTTCAAGTAAAAATGGTGTACCCGAAGAAAAATGACTAGTTCAGTTTATAACTCTGTTACCCAAGTGCTTTTCCCCATGACAGCTATCGTATTTTGATATGCAGCCGAAGTGCTTTATGCGTATTCCTCATTTTATCATGTAGATTCCTAAAAAGACATGTACTCAAGAACTGAAATTTAATAAAAGTAATAATTTTTACTGCTTCATCAAAAACATCCTTTACTAAAATTGGCCTTTTTTTTTTTTTTTTTTTTTAAACTGTAAGGTTATGGCATTGAAGAATCCAATGCCTTCTTGATTCATGCTAAGGTACCACCAGTTTACCCATCATTGCTTTGTGCCATCAGTGTAAATACCAACACAGTGAAAAAGACAAATAACTGAGTGCTGTCATGAATATAGTTTTGACTTCATGGGTCCTCTGAGACACCCCCCTCCTCCGAGATCCACAGATCACACTTTGAGAACTGCTGTCCTAGATGGTCATCTACAAATGATAAGCTCTAATCATGCTGTAGACCGTAGTCTTATGCTTTACAGAGGGAGTGGAGAATATTTAGTTAATCTGGAAATTCAGCAGAAATTGGTTAAGTGGAATTTCTACTTAAAAAATGTGCATGGGGCTTCCCTGGTGGCGCAGTGGTTGGGAGTCCCCCTGCCAATGCAGGGGACACGGGTTCGTGCTCCGGTCCAGGAAGATCCTACATGCCATGGAGTGGCTGGGCCTGTGAGCCATGGCCGCTGAGCCTGTGCGTCTGGAGCCTGTGCTCCGCAAGGGGAGAGGCCACGGCGGTGAGAGGCCCGCGTACCGCAAAAAAAAAAATTTTTTAATTAAAAAAATAAAATAAATAAAAAATGTGCATGAGTTTTAGAATGGTCTCTGACTCCAGATTAAGATTTTTGAATATTGGTTTGTTTGGAGTCTGTGAATTTTTATTTCAACCATATTTTGTAGCCTGTTTAAATATTTGTTCTGATTATATTGATCACTGCTAACCTTAGGGATCATTTAAGAATATTTTCCAGGTCTCCCAGAAATATTTCAAGGCTTGATTTTATCGCAAAGTTCTTTTGGAGATGCACAGTGCACTATGTTAAAATGACTGTTTCCCCTCTCCTCTATACATTACAATGTCTTTTCTCTACTTTGTGTTGTTTTTCCCTCGGAATTAGGCTAAAATGATGCCTGATAGATTTTAGGGAGAGTGAAAAATGCACAGGGTTATTATTTGAGATAGCACTGGGGAGTAGTAAAAATGGAATTTCTCTTAAAAGAGAACCTTGATTCAATACAATATGCTGCTTCACAAGAAAGGTTGTAGATGGAAAGCAAAGCAATTTTTAAAAAATGCATGCTGTGTATTAGATGAATTATCATCCAAGGTGCTTTTTTAAATTGTTAATACATGATTTATGGGCCACCTAATTTTGGAGATCATTGGCTCTCTATTTAATTTTTAGAATATGCTTGAATTGCTGGAAGAAATGCCAAATGGAGTTCCACCTGAAAAAGTAAAAAGTTATATCTATCAGCTAATCAAAGCTATTCACTGGTGCCATAAGAATGATATTGTTCATCGAGGTAAGTATGGAATTTTTGAAATGGAAAATATTAAAATATCAAATAAAGTTAACAAAATATTTCACACAGGCACTGACATTCCATTTAAATTAAATACATTTTGAAAGTATAGGATATGAGACATTGTTTGGGCTCCAAGTCTCCTTTTGTATCACCAAAAGGATGGACTGCACATTTATTTGGATATTACGGTGAGATCTCTGTGTTTGTAAAACCAGATCCGCTTTCAACAGCAGAAGCACCTAGTGATAAAACGAACTCAACAAATGGAAACTTTGAAGCTTACTTGCAGGGGGAACTACCCTCTCCATTCCCTTTTGGTCCTGCAGGTAGAGCAGGTAATGTGAAACAAGCCAGAATCAGGCTTTAGACATGGTGCTAAGTCACTGGCCCCCATTGACAGCCACTTCTCATTTCCTCTTAGACCAAGATCTCTAGTATGTACCTTTACCTCCTGATTTTCCCTACCTGTTCATGAAAAGTACCCATTGTTTGCAGGTTGTAGGCATGATGAACCTTGCATAAAGGCCATTATACTTCCATAAACTGTTCTATTTTGTCCTTTATTGCCATGAAGTGGGTGGTTTATAGCAGTAAAAGGGAAATTACTTGCTCAGCAAGATCTTTAATCTATATACCATTTATCTTTTCCTGATAATCTCTTGCATTCAAGGGACACAAATTGATACAATAATGAAGCTAAAAGATGTTTGTCAGAAAATGTTGCAGTATCCACTTCTTATCTTTGAATTATCAGACAAATGAATACTACATTTTAATTTATCTAAACAGGCACACAAGGGTATCACTTTAAAAATAGCCTCACTTTGGGCTTCCCTGGTGGCGCAGTGGCTGAGAGTCTGCCTGCCGATGCAGGGGATGCGGGTTCGTGCCCCGGTCCGGGAAGATCCCATATGCCGCGGAGCGGCTGGGCCCGTGAGCCATGGCCACTGAGCCTGTGCGTCTGGAGCCTGTGCTCCACAACGGGAGAGGCCACAACAGTGAGAGGCCCGCGTACCGCAAAAAAAAAAAAAAGCCTCACTTTAAGAATAGCTTAAAGGTCATGTGAAGAATGCCAACTCCTATTATTTCTGGAAAGAGACAGTTTGTATTTCTCTTGCATTTGACTTTCATAGCAGTTACATTATGAAGGTTGTTGGCAGCTTGGAGAGATGTCTTGGTCACCTGGACATCTAGTGTCTAGGGTAATGATTCTAATAACAGTCTCTACTACAGTTTGAGGATATTAAGAAACTGATTTAGCTGCATTTCCATAGTGATACTGAGATTTGGTTAAGTGTATAGTGAATTAATGGTTGTGAATTAATTCAGAAACCATGATTCTGAAATCTACAGATCTCACTCCTACCTCTTCCCTTTCTCCATTTTCACTTCTACCATATAATATAGATGATGGGCACTCTAAAAATAGAATTGTGAGATGCCTCCAAAGGGAGGGAATTAAACTGCATTTTCTGTGTATTTCTACTCCTTAATTCCCACCACATCTTCAAAAGATCCACAGAATAAATGAGAAATCTTATCTTGACTCATCCATCATAGCTTCAGCACTAGACATTTATGATTGTGAACCACATCATAGAAAACCTACAGAGATATATAAATATAGAAAGTATACAGAAAATCATGACGAACAATGTATCTTATTTGTATTTTTTTCTCCAGTAAATATAATGCTACCTACTTACTCTCATATATGTTTTTAAAGTATCTTGTGGGTGTAAACAGTTTATAGTCTATCTCCAAAAATTTGTATTATTAGTATTTTATAAAGTAAAAATAGTTCCTTAAAATGTGGTAGCCTAGATTTAATCATTTTTAAATTCCTTTCAGATGTCCAGTTAATACCTTTAAGATTTAAGGGGAAAAATGTTTTTGAAATGGTGGTCTGCATGTTTTTCAAAAAAAAATTAATTGGAACTTTTGTGTACCAGCATAAAATGTGTTACTCTGCTTTTCACTGCCATAGTTTTCTATTCATATTACTCTGGATATTTCTAATTAGGCGCCATTACAGTGCTCTAACAGTATCAATCAGCAGTACATGGAACATTTTTTAATAATTGTTTTTTAATCTTGATACTCCAGATATAAAGCCAGAAAATCTCTTAATCAGCCACAATGATGTTTTGAAACTGTGTGACTTTGGTAAGTTAAAAAGAAATTGAGCCCTGTAAGTACAGAATTAATTTAATATAGCACCTAGGTAGCTTTTACAGGTGTATTAAAAGTATTTTTTATCTTTTGACTTAAATTAGCAAATGAACATTCTATTGGGTTGTATATTAAAAAATTGATTGTGGGAAGAGTTCTACTCTCTTTGCATAGTATTGTCTACTATTTTAAAAAATTCATCATGCAGTATTTGTTTAATGAGAATTCAAAGCAAATACATGCATGTGCATATATTCATAAGCCCAGTGCTTAATGACCTCAGAGAAAGAATTTTCCAGAAAATACCACTATGGCCTTCTGACTTGAGTTGGATTTTAAAAAAATTAATATTTAAAATATTGATAGAAATTGTTTCAGGCATAATCATAAACACTGGAAATATAACTATGTAAATACATATGTATTGTATATATGCAATAGTTATATATCTGTAAGGTTAAAAGACATTTTTAGAATGATTCCGTTTATTCCCTTTAAATGTTCAGTGGGGGACTTCCCTGGTGGTTCAGTGGTTAAGAATCCTCCTTCCAATGCAGGGGATGCAGGTTCGATTCCTGGTCAGGGAACTAAGATCCCACATGCAATGGGGCAACTAAGCCCACGCACCACAGCTACTGTGCTTGCATGCCTCAACTAGAGAGCCTGCGTGCCACAAACTACAGAGCCCACACACTCTGGAGCTCGCACGCCACAACTAGAGAGGAGCCCACGTGCCGCAACAAAGAGCCTGCGTGCTGCAACTAAGACCCGATGCAGCCAAAAAAATAAAAATATATTAATTTTAAAAAAATACTGCAAAGAAGAGTCCTGCTGTACCTAAACATCTTAAGAAGTACTTAGGAGCTGAAATTTGTCAAGCAAGTTATAAATAAAAAAGATGCATATAGAATGGTTAATAGTAGGAAAAAAGTATCCTTAGTCTAGCATCATTTCTTAAAGAAAAGACAGCTTTAAACGGTCAGGAAGTTCCACATGATGGCCCCACATATGGCGTTCTGTGCCCTGCACATCCCCACCAAGAACCTCCTGATTGTTTAACCTCCCAGAGTGTGTAGCTCCTTTGTCTGGCTTGAAGAATCCCACTAAAAAATATGAATATTTCTTCCAAATATGTCTTATAAAGAAGTGTTGATTAACTGAAGTTAGGGGGTTTGTTTTTGCTGTGTTTATTTATTTATTTTTTTTTACTGTTCCACTTTAAGAAACACTATTTTCTATTTCTTGAAACTGACATACACCTTAACTTTTACCTTTAATTTTAATATTCTGGTTCTCTGTAACTATTTACAGTGAACCTATGTTGCTTTTGGTGAGTTAGATGGGTAATTAACCTACTTGCCAGTTTATTTTGTGGCCCCAAAACCTTTTGAAAGGGTTGTTACTTGCGGGGGGCGGGGGGTAGCAATAGAGTCTGTAAGGTAATTAAGATGTCCCTAATATGCTTCTCAGTCACATTAGGAGATAAAAATCATTTTAGCCTGCTTTGTTTCCATCATTGCCAAACCCTACCGATAGTTGTTTACATAATGGCCGAGCTGATCAGCACCAATAGATATACAAATACTATCTAAGGTCCCACATAGCAGAATTAACGACTATCTGCGACATGCTAATTTAGCTTTGACTTCTGGCTCTTGTGGAGTCTTCATTTTGTTTCTAAGATTTACACTTATTGGAAAAGCTCTGAATGCTTATAAAAGCATGCAATAACTTTGAAAACATAGATTTCTTTATCAGAGAGGAGAGGCTGGTTTTGTAGTGAATACACTGTATATTTTAATTGACGAATGAACAATGGACTAACTTTTTTAAATGACAAGGACACTGTTAATAAACAGCCCATTCAGTAACAATCATTATATTCTTTTGATGTTCCTTTAAGGTATTAATAGCACTGAAATATTTTGTCAACATGACAAATTAATTAATTCTAATTAATTCTTTAAAAAAATTAATTCTTTTTCAAAATTACACCTTTGGGCTTTGCTATCTTTCAGGTTTTGCTCGGAATCTCTCAGAAGGCAATAATGCTAATTATACAGAATATGTGGCCACCAGGTGGTATAGGTCTCCAGAACTCTTACTTGGGTGAGTTACCTTCCCAGAATAGAGTGACATCTACATATTTGCTGATCCTCTGTTGTTAACTTTGGAATTATCTGTGGAAGATAAGAACTTGAGTTAATTAAATACCAGTTACCTATTGCAGTATAGCAAACCACCTAAAAACTTAATTACGTAAAGCAAGCACCATTTTATTTGCTCACAATTCTGGGTGCCATCGGGTTGGGGGAGTCAGCTGTTTGAGTTCAACTGGATGATTCTTCTGCTGGTCTCAACTGGAGTTGCTCATATAGCTACAGTCAGCAGGTCATCTAGAGGCTGGTTGGTTTAGGTCCTCAGCTGGGACAAACTATCTCTGTTCCATGGGGACTCATCCTCCAGTGCGTTAGTCCAAGTTTCTTCATATAATAGCAGAAGAATTCCCTGAGCAGAGGGCAAGCCCAAAAGCAAAGGTGGTTTTCAAGCCTCTTTGCATGACTTTTGCCTCATTGGCCAAAGCACGTTACTTGTCTAAGCCCTGATTCAAGGGATGGAGGAATAAACTTCGCCTCTTGATGGGAGGAGTGGCAGAGTCACATTGCAAAGTGGCAGGTGTATGGAAATGGAGGGGAATTATTGCTGCCATCTTTGTTAATAGTCTTCCACATTAAGAATGTGTATATCCACAGAGTTTGACATTCTGGCTTATCTGTTTGTTCATGTATTCATTCATTCATTCAGCAGATACTTATGGAGTATCTCTTATGCCTAGCCACTTTTCTGTAAATATTGAACCTACTGATATTTTCCTTCCAAACATTGTGAATCCTGTTTGATGATAAATGGCTTTCCAGACTAATATATTGATAATTTTCTCAGCAACACTGCCACATCCATCCACTTTGTGCCACCCTTCCACTTTCAGTGGTATTTCATTCACCTGTCAACACCAGAAAAACATTTTCTGATAAGATACTTCTTCCTCTTACTATGTTTTAACTTCAGAACCTAAGAAAGGACCTGTAGTCTTGATCTCCATCACATAGTTTCACCAATAATTCTCTACCTATCGTAGTTGTAGTATTTTCTTATTTTTCCTAGATCGTATTTCCTTCTTTGGGACCATCAAAGAATTGAGGTAGAAGACACACTCTACAAATAAAATTAGATATGGTGGTAATGATGACCAGTGCACGAATTATTATAGGTTTCATCTCTTTTCTTTAGTGTGCCATACATGTATCTAGGGGACATGAGAAATTTAATTTTTAAAAGATATTTTTTACAACATTGTAAACTATACTTCAATTTAAAAAATTTTTAATAAATAAAGGTACTTTTTATATAATAGAAATATAAATTTCTGTATTTCTTCTGAAGATCATGATGACTATGTTTAAGCTGCTCACTGAGGGTTTATTTTATTTATTTTTTACACAGCAGGTTCTTATTAGTTATCTATTTTATACATATTAGTGTATATATATGTCAATCCCAGTCTCCCAGTTCATCCCACCACCACCACCACCACCACCACCACCCCCCACTGAGGGGTTATTTTTATTTTTATTTTTTTACACTTGTGGTCAGTTGATTTTCTTAGTTTTTATTATTAAAAAAAATTTTTTATTGGGGTGTAATTGTTTTACAATGTTGTGTTAGTTTCTACTGTACAGTGAAGTAGAGTTCCCTGTACTATGCAGCAGGTTCTCATTGAGGGTTTATTTTGAAGTTAACAATTGATTTCCCAGGGTCTGCCAACCATTTGGCGTTAAATCTTGTTTCATTGCTGACCTAGAGCCTATAAGAATTATTGGTGTCGGTTATTGAAAGCTTTACCATTTTTTTTTTTAATCAAAAGCTTGTGCTTCATCCTGTGAAATAAATGGTGGCTAGTCACTTTATTATCCCTCCTTGTGTGGATAGATTTTAGAATTTCTGTGCTCATTTTTCAACTTGGATTTAGGATTGATTTTCTTTTGTGTTGTCTATGTTTCTTCTGTGTACCTCTGTCTGGACTCACTCTAATGTGTAGTCTATTCATCTGTTCATTCTTTTGGGAGGGATAGGGAGTTTGAAATTCCTGGACAGGATTTTCCAAAGAAGAAATGAGTATGAAGTAAATCATTCTTAGAACCCCATCTGAGGATTCAAGTATGGTAGAGGGACTCATTATAATATGGTTTTGTCTATAAGATGTCCCTGAGGAGCTCATTCTGAGGACAGCCTTATTATGAAACTTCGGAGAGTATTTGCTGCCTAATAATACCTCCTGGAAAACTGAGCTATGTTTATAGCTCATTAACTGAGTTATGTTTAGAGCTATATGGGAGCTACCAAAAGTAGATGGGGACTCCAACTAATTTGAGCCAAATTGAATATTACTAATTAAATGATTGTCAAGTACTGGTTGAAGAACCATATTATTTGTATAAAAATCCCATTGAAATCAGTTGATATTTGGTTAACATGAAGAATTTACAGGTTTTTATACATTCTCAAGACTTTGTCCTTGACATTCAAAGTAGTTACAGCTGCATAAATTATTCAGATTAGTTGACACAAGAAAAATAGCTTACGGTGGGTATGTAAAGATTTTCCATAGTTTTCTCCATCTAGCACAAGTTTTGTCTTTCTTACACTTGTATGAAAGAAAGATCAGTATCCTTCCCTTCCCAGCAAGCTACCAAAAAAATCTAAATGAAGTTTCCTAGTATGGTTCTTGGGTTTTTATGGGAGGAAATGAGATAAATAAAATATTGACTTATTGTTACAATGATTTATCATCCTAGAAACATATTCTGTATTATGTTAAAAGTGCTTTAGAGTATTTGTTAAAAGTTTTATATTACTACTATAGCACTATGGCATTCTAGAATTTTAATTCCTTTTTTTTTCCAGATATTTTATTTTGGCTTTCCCTGCTTAAAACTTAGATAATTTTATGTTTGAAACTAAAAAATATGATTTCTTAATCTGCCTTCTGTAATTTGATTTAAGGCTATAGATATTGCGGTATACACGTAAAGCTTTTTTGGGGATACGTAGGTTTTCATGTATAGCTGATTAGCAACAGTAGTACTCCAAAAGCCTTCTGGTAAACTCAGACCTTGGAAGATAGCTATAAATTCCTAAAGAAGTGGAAAAAATGCTTTGAGGGAAATGCCTGTCATAAAGTCCTGTAAACAAAGGGTATAAATAGATTGAAGTAAATAATCCAATAGCGTTTAGCACAATCTTAGCTGTTTTGACTCTGTGCAGTCAGAGGTTAAATAATATTAAGTGTTTGTTGTTTAAGAAGACACATTAGTCAGTGGTACATTTTAATAGGCTGAACTCAAAAAATGGATCAGTATAACTTGTTGATATTTAGAGAGCTAAAGGATAATTGCCTAGAAAATACATTTCTTGAGAGCATTTCATTCTCCAAGTGAGTGGTAACTCATCAGACATGTGTGCTGTATTTAGGGTTTATTAATCCATTCATATTCAAAATATATCTGGATGTGAATAGATATCAAATCAGTGTATACTAACTAAATTTTTATTAAACTGATGGCTTTATTAGCATAGATTTATTCACTTGTGTTCTGAAGTTTTACTTTGATATCCATACTTCCTTTTTTTCAGCCTCACTTTTGTCCATGTGGTATTTTTTAATTCCTTAAATACCCAAATATGCTTTAAATCATGAATCTGTTCAAAATAATTTGGAAATTATTAAAATTTATTTCTTCAGTTGCCAAGATAATCTCTCCCTTTGCTTTTCAGAGCTCCCTATGGCAAGTCTGTAGATATGTGGTCCGTGGGCTGTATTCTTGGGGAGCTTAGTGATGGACAGCCTTTATTTCCTGGAGAAAGCGAAATTGACCAACTTTTTACTATTCAGAAGGTGCTAGGACCACTTCCACCTGAGCAAATGAAGCTCTTCTACAGTAATCCTCGCTTCCACGGGCTCCGGGTAAGAGGCTTTGCTAAAACCCCAAATGGAATCAGTACACTAGTATTTAAATCATTGCTCATTGCACAGTGGAATGCTAAGCTATCCATCGAATACTATTGCCTTTCCCATTACAGTGTTTATAATCCCCATTATAATATTTTATTTTTGCTTTTTTTTTCTCATTTTTTTTGCGGTACACGGACCTTTCACTGTTGTGGCCTCTCCCATTGCGGAGCACAGGCTCCGGACGTGCAGGCTCAGTGGCCATGGCTCACGGGCCCAGCCGCTCCGCGGCATGTGGGATCTTCCCGGACCAGGGCACGAACCTGTGTCCCCTGCATTAGCAGGTGGACTCTTAACCACTGCGCCACCAGGGAAGCCCTATAATATTTTACTTTTGAATTTTATATAGTATTTGTGAATTCTGAATCCGAAAGTGGGAGCTGCTAATATTTTCCTAATTTGTAAGTTCCAATTTTTCAAAATCTTTTTTAGTGTACACGTTATTCTAAACTTTGGTTATCTCAGAATGTTTCTTTATGCAAAATATTAAACATCCCCAAAAGATAGAAAAATGTATAAATGGCTATTGCTTATTTGAGCAAACATAGTTGTAGTGATTTGAGGAAGATGATGAATACTCACATTCTGCATATTTAAAGGTGCTGTTCTAGTGGGTATTTCCTGTTTAGTGAAACATCACATCTTCTTTTCAAACTAGTGTATTGTCTTGGGCAGCCTCTTCTAGACTTGCTAACTTTGTGCAAAACTTGATTTCAGAAAATATGCTAAAAAGAGTCTTAAAGTATAAACTTTCCCCATATGAGGGACAACCAAGTCGCAGGAGGCATCTTACTGGAGTGGCCAGTTACAAGCTGCTTCTCTGTTCCATCCACCCCCAAAGCAACATTTTTAGTTTTCAACTACCCTGTTTGGGCCAACATGCCAGTTGCTGGCCCTTGTGGGAACCATAAAATAAGCTCACCACCACTTCTTTTGTTTCTCTTAAATGCATAATTCTCAAACCATGTTTTCTTGACATTTGCAAAGCACTTTGTTTTTTTCCTTTGACTTTCTGGCCTCAGTTTATTTCACTTTGAAGAGTACCCCTCCTCACACATGAATGCCCAGCACAGTGTACCTCCTGCTAGGCTCAATGAGTGTGGAAGAAAGAAAGGAACAGAAATGCAAACATTTCTCTTCCATCCCCTTCCTGCTTTCTCTCTCTTCCAAATCTGTCTGAGTTACCTCAGGCAAGTTTCTTTTTTCTCCTTTTATTTTTGCTTTTGTAAGCTGAAAAATAACCAAATTATGACCATTAATTAGGGTACAAATAGTTCAACAGTTATTGAGCATTTGTCCTACTAGATGCTGAAAATATGATAATAAATAGGACTTGCCCTCAGTCCAGAAGAAAGGAAAATCTATTCTAGTCAGAAATAAAGCAAGTCATAGCTAATGAATTCCTGTCTCACTGAGAATGCATCCAAACTCCTTCCCATCAGACCTTGCCTTTTCTGGGCCCTTCTAGCTCCCTGACTTCAGCTCATACCCCTTTCCATTCCCATCCCTTTCCAGACTTTCATCACACTTACCTTTCTTTAACTTCCGTAAACATTCCCAGGTGTTCCAGCTTCATGAAATTGGGACTTGTGACTCCTTTTCCCAGGAAGGCACTTCCCTTGCATGGCCCCTTCTCATTTTATAAATCTCAGCTCCAAGAATGCCCCCTGTCTCTGACCCCCCAGCATACTTCCCCCACCTCCTTCTTGGTCTCTCCCATAGCACCCTTCTTTTTCCATCATAGCACTTATCACAGTATGTAATTATTTTGTTTATTTTTTAATTATTAATGTTAGAAATCATCTGTTTTATTGCTGTATTTCCAGCATCTAGCTTAGCCCAGCACATGTAGTAGGGACTCGATGAATATTTGAACGCTCTCTTGAACCAATCTGCATTATCAGCAGTCAAGCTCATTTATGTTTCCCTTCTCTCCATCTCTAATGCTTCTTTCACTCTTACCACCTTTTACCTGAACAACCACTCCCAAACTGATTTCTCCAAGTTTCTCTCTTCACTGCAGTCTTCACATTGCTTTTAGAATGATCTTCCTGCAAACTGCCCATTTAATTCTGTTGTCTTTGTGCTGAAAACCTCTGCAAGATTGCTTATTAAATTTAAACTCCTTAGGATAGCATTAAAAACCCCTTCCTTCTAGCCCTCCAGCCTTGTCTCCCACCTTTTCCTACCCCTGCCCCCTGCTCTGCAGCCACATTGAACTTGTCACCATTTCCTTGTTTCTGCAGTGCTATGTTTTCATTTCTATAATTCTCCCAATACTTACCCCACTTCCTGGAAAGCTCTCCATCCTCCCTCCCCCCAGACTCAAGTCAAGTGTCCTTCCATGAAGCGCTTCTAGACTCCTCCAGGGGGAATGGGTGCCTCCCCCTTCTGCGCTCCTGAAGCACTCTGGTCATAGCTCTTGTAGCACACGTGGCAGTCTCTTTTAAGTAGCTGTTTGACACAACAGTGTAAATTAGCTATACTTCAATTTTTTAAAAATTGTAATAAATTTTTTTTAAAAAAAATAAAGCTTTTTGAAAAATGTATCCTTACTGGACTAATGAATTTTTTAAAGAAATGAGCTATCATGGCCACCGTTATATTCACAACACACCTAGAGTTGCTCTTACTAGGTTGAATAGTATTAAATGATTGAATATTTGACCTGGAGCATCAAGCTTGGTCTTCTGGCTGCATTATTCTTTGCCTGGTTAAAGAGGCTCTAAGCTGGATTCTCTGAAGAGAGTGTAAACAGATCTGCCATGGTACCTGGCTTTAATAACTTGTAAACTAGCTGAAGAATTAAGACTTTTGTGCATGAAGTAATTAGAAAACAATACAATTTATAATCAAGTGTGGTATATAATAAAGTACTACATTCTTTACTACATTGTACTGTTTTCTAATACATCTAAATATAGTTGAGACCTTGAGAATGTTAAACATTCTAGAAAGTTGGCTGGATTCACTAGGAATGATATATAGAGGATTTACAGTTTGAAATGGATATTGAAGAATGAGTAGCATTTGGATTAGATAGGCCAAACAAAGGAGATCTTTTACTCCTTTGTCTATGGTCCTGTTTGTTTACAGACCTCCTCACTAAATAGTATTATCGGTAAATGGTAGAGAGTACATGACGGTGCTGCTTGTAAATATCCTTTGGAGAAATTGCTGCTTCCCTGACACTTTGATTTTTATAAGCCTTAATGTTTTTACATTTTAGTCTGAAAGTGTTTGTGGTGTTTTAGCTAAATTAGTTTAACCTTTTTGGAGGTTTAACCACATCTTTCGAGGGAAAAGTCTTCCTTTATCATTTACTTGAGAATGTCTGAGACATTCTCAGCTAAGCGTACAGGGTGTGTGAACTGCAGCTGCCTTGAAACATGGACTTACCAGTAACCAGTCCAGTGTGATTTGTATTTTGATTCAGTTGTGTAGAGATTGGAAAATCAACAAGATGTTGCTCTAACGGTATGTATTATTTTGAAAAAAATAACAATTGCTATCCCATAATATAGGGCATAGACTTTGAAGTTAGGCTGCTGAGGTTCAAAGCCTGACTCCATATTTACTACTTGAATGACCTAGGGCAAGTTCCTTGTGCCTCTTCTTCCTCATGTGTAAAATGGTGATAACGGAAGTACCACCTGATGGGGTTGTTGTGAAGATTAAACATTATAATATATGTAAAATGCCCAGACCAGTGCCTGACACATAGTAAGTGCTTAGTAAAGAGGCACTCTCATTGTATCATATTGGCCAAGTGATCAAGAAAGAAAGGAAAGAAAAAACAAACTACTGATTGAGATATACTTTAAACTTCTGTGCTTGAGTTTTGGTTATTTGTTGAATTACCTAATATGAGAATGGTGTCTTTCTTTCAAAAAAACATTAATTAATTTTTTAAAATTAGGAGTTTATGTGGTCATTTAAAAATCATATTTCTAACACCTTTTGACTTTGGGCATTAATTTTCTTATTGATGAAATGTTACTTCTGGAAAAAAAGGAGGGGGTATTTGGTAGCATAAGGTAGGACCTCATAAGCAAGATATTAATTAAAATCTAGTGGTATAGAGTCTTTTATCACAGCATGACAGGTGTCTCTCTCTTTGGGCTGATGTTTAATGGTCCAGTAACATCCAGAGGAACCTCTGTACCTCCTTTAGGAAAGGCGCCCATGTTTAGAAAAAATGTGGGTTTGGATCACAGACCTGGGTGCAAATATAAGTTCTGATTTTTAATTATGTAACCTGCCTTGAACCATTTATTTGAATTTTCTGATCATCACCTTCTTCATCTCTGAAATAAGAAGAATAACAATTGTTAAAATGTCTCGCAGAGCATTACTTCCCTCAGAAATCAGTTTTAGGTTATTATTGCCTGTGTGTCTGTGTTAAATTCATGTTATTCCCTCTACGTCCTCTATCTAGAAGGTGCTGTCCTACTTTTCTCTGTCCTCACATTTTTTCTTATCTTTCAAAAGCTAGTTCAGATATTATCTATGTATGGATTCTTTTTTCTACAGCTGCAAACCACCTTGGCCTCTCCTTTCTCTGAGCTTCAACTAGAATTTAGTACAGTTTTGTACTGATTGCTTTCACAATCAGACTGAGGGTTGCTTACATGCAAGGTTTTGGTCTTACCCATATTCTGCATCTCCTGCCATACCTAGCACTGTGTGGGGATGACGTCTTAATACCTTGTTTGAATTTTTCTACATAACTACTTCTCTCATCCACTTATTTAGCATGTTTAGAGATTTCAGGCTTTGAAATGCTCTTATGTTGGTATAAAGGAAATACAGGGAGCTAAAGGATAATTACCTAGAAAATACATTTCTTGGGAGCATTTCATTCTCCAAGTGAGTGGTAACTCATCAGACATGTATGCTGTATTTAGGGTTTATTAATCCATTCATATTCAAAATATATCTGGATGTGAATAGATTTCAAATCAGTGTATACTAACTAAATTTTTATTAAACTGATGGCTTTATTAGCATAGATTTATTCACTTGTGTTCTGAAGTTTTTTGTTTTTTGTGTTTTTTGCGGTACGCGGGCCTCTCACTGCTGTGGCCTCTCCCGTTGCGGAGCAACAGGCTCCGGATGCGCAGGCTCAGCGGCCATGGCTCACGGGCCTAGCCGCTCTGCGGCATGCGGGATCCTCCCGGACCGGGGCACGAACCCGTGTCCCCTGCATCGGCAAGCGGACTCTCAACCACTGCGCCACCAGGGAAGCCCGTGTTCTGAAGTTTTACTTTGATATCCATACTTTCTTTTTTTCATCCTCACGTTTGTCCATGTGGTATTTTTTAATTCCTTAAATACCCAAATATGCTTTAAATCATGAATCTGTTCAAAATAATTTGGAAATTATTAAAACTTATTTCTTCAGTTGCCAAGATAATCTCTCCCTTTGCTTTTCAGAGCTCCCTATGGGAAGTCTGTAGATATGTGGTCGGTGGGCTGTATTCTTGGGAGGGAGTACATGGCGTTGGACTCTAATACTTTACCATCCACTTAGATATGGCGAAATGTGAGTTGGCAGAGGGAAGGACAGAGCATCTGAATAAACTTGACCCTTTCCCCTCATTTTATTTAAAAATGTATTTGTTAATTTAGGAGCCTGTTTGCCTTCTGTTCCAACTTACATAAAGGAAGGAATTGAAAACAGGTCATTCAAAGAGTATATTAAAAGCAATAATAGAACATGTGTCCGAATTCATTATTTCTACTTCTGTAGCCTTTCAGGTACTGGCCTTTTTCTCTTTTTTTACTTCTCTAATTTTCAGGAGTAAATGATATGTTGTTGTGAAAAGGGTGTAAGAATTGTCTGTATAGGCAGACAAATTCTATATGAACTCTATTATAACCAAATTATTTGTATAAGTAGACAAGACTGTATAAACTGAATAAATAGTTTCAAATTTTTATATTTTGTTTTGTTTTACATGCTTCAGTGTTGTCCGACTAGATTTAAGTATCATCTTTCACTTGTGAGTTTTCCTGTCATTTAACACCCAATCCTATTAATCCCTACCTCAAATACATAGACACCGAAAGTAATATACATGTGAAATAAGTTTAACTTTGGCACTAGGGCAGTAGCTTCTGCTCATCTGCTACCTTCTCCAACACTCAAAGCACATGCACACACATACCCTTACCTACGTGCTAATACTTCTGTCATGTTGTTGTTACAGTTTCCAGCTGTTAACCATCCTCAGTCATTGGAGAGAAGATACCTTGGAATTTTAAATAGCGTTTTACTTGACTTAATGAAGGTGGGACAAGTTGATGTTATCTGTGTACAAAATGTCTTTTGGTTTGTGATTTCTCTTGTGTCTATATATGACCATAGCCTGCTTTTATGAATTAAATGTTTTGTTAATAGGGGTATAGTGGTGAATAATGGGGCACTGTGTCATCTGAAGAGGCATGCAATTTATTTATTTATTATTTTTTTAACGTCTTTATTGGAGTATAATTGCTTTACAATGGTGTGTTAGTTTCTGCTTTATAACAAAGTGAATCAGTTATACATATACATACAGCCCGTTGCAGTTTATTTAAAATTGCAGAAGTATCTGGCATTGTAACATTCCGTCTAGACAGGACTATGAGATACCTAAATTAGATTCCTAAAATGGACAGAATAGTAACAATCTAAATATAAATAATGAGAAATAAATCATTTAAAAATTTATCCAGCACTCGAGCTGCTCAGGCATAAGGTTTTAAAACAAATCTTAAAATGAATGTTGAAAGAAAAGAGATTCTAATATTTTTTGCATATTCAAGGCCTCCCATAAGATTATTTTATCAGCGAACCTAATTCTGCTCTTTTTCTAACTTGATTTCTCTCCCTCTGGCTCTTCATTTGACAACTGCAAAATCACTGCTACTACCATGCCTGAGTGTTCCGCCTCATGCTGGTGCCCCTGTGCAGAAGGTCTTCATGCTCTGGACTACTGAAAATGTTCTCACAGTTTTTTTTGGTTTTTTTAATAAACTTTCTTTTTTAAAAAATATTTATTTATTTATGGCTGTGTTGGGTCTTCGTTGCTGTGCGCAGGCCTTCTCTAGTTGTGGCGAGCGGGGGCTACTCTGTTGCGATGCATGGGCTTCTCATTGCGGTGGCTTCTCTTGTTGCGATGCATGGGCTTCTCATTGCAGTGGCTTCTCTTGTTGCGGAGCACGGGCTCTAGGTGCGCGGGCTTCAGTAGTTGTGGCTCGCGGGCGCAGTAGTTGTGGCTGGCAGGCTCTAGAGTGCAGGCTCAGTAGTTGTGGCACACGGGCTTAGTTGCTCTGTGGCATGTGGGATCTTCCCGGACCAGGGCCTGAACCCGTGTTCCCTGCATTGGCAGGCGGACTCTCAACCACTGTGCCACCAGGGAAGCCCTCTCACAGTTTCTTATTCAAGCTTTTCTACCCAAGTAGATGGCCCCTTGAGTGAGAACTACTTTTTCATATTTCTCCAGTTTTCATTGCAGCCAGCCCGTGCATAAACAAGTGCTAGTTATTTGATAGTAGACCTTCAAAAGATACTTCTTGGGTCTTCCGTGGTGGCGCAGTGGTTGGGGGTCTGCCTGCCAGTGCAGGGGACACGGGTTCGAGCCCTGGTCCGGGAGGATCCCACATGCTGCAGAGCGGCTAAGCCTGTACGCCACAACTACTGAAGCCCGCGCGCCTAGAGCCCGTGCTCCTCAACAAGAGAAGCCACCCACCGCAATGAGAAGCCCATGCACCGCAACAAAGAGTAGCCCCCGCTCGCTGCACCTAGAGAAAGCCATGCACAGCAACAGAGAGCCAAAGCAGCCAAAAGTAAATAAATAAAATAAATTTATTAAAAAAAGAAAAAAAGATACTAGTTAATGGATCAGTTTTATTTTCTGCCCGTTCAGTCAACTGTCAAAAACAGAGGAGTTTACACTGTGCACAGGACCTTTAAAGGCATACTTAGCACAGTTGGAAATTGCTGAGCAGCACTCTCAGAACTTTGCTCTGCTTTAAAACTATGTTAATCTGTGTTCCGAGGAGCCCTGTGTAAATAGGTGTGGGGGCGGAGGTGGGCGAGGGGCTGTGGCCTTTGGGAAAGGCCTCTTACCATATAACCTTTCTTAGAGATTCACAATATTCATTAACTTATAAAGGCTTTCAGAAATCCCACAGTAAAGAAGCATTTCCCAAATTTAATTAAATACTAAATACTTAAAAAAAAAATAAAATGCTACAGCACTAGTTCTTCTGAACACAGATTGAGAGATACTATTTAAAAAATCCTCAAGGCTCTTTAAGGTTAATTAGGCATAAATTATCTCTTAAATCATTTGCGTTATGTCATATGTTCTTTCACACAGTCAGTGTTTATTTATCAGGGCTTTAATTAGTTGGTAACTTTTAAAATGTAAATAGAGTAAAATAGAAGAACTGAAATACAATTTCATGTTTTCTGCCTTTTGTCTCTTTTAGTTAAAAATAACTGAACTTCTTTTGTTAAATCATTACCAAATGTAATTACCAAGTATCAGCATAGCACCTGGTAAACGCTAACACAGATTAAAAATACGAAGATAACCTGAACCATTATGCATTTACACCAGTTTGAAAGTCGAACAGTTGAATTCCCATTCATTTAATATATTTACCCTCAAATTTCTTTAATGTTAAATAAACATTTTATTGAAACGTATTTAGAAGGTACACAAATTATAAATGTACCTCAGAGTAAAACTTTATAATGTAAACGTATCCATGTAACCCCACCCGGATTGAGATACAGGAAATTATTAACACCCCGAAAATCTCTTCATGACCCCTTCCCAGGTGCCCCTTCCCACTCTTGGAAACCAGGACTTTGAACTCTATCACCAAAGGTTAATACTGCCTTGTTATTATTGAATGTTATATAAATAGAATTATTCCTTTTGTCTTTTAGCTATTTTTGAAAATGAATTTGAAAAATAAATAGTACCATTTATCCTTTCATGAAGAAATTTATTCTCTGTGCCATCCCCTAAAGCAGATTTGATAATTTTGTCCATATATAAATACCTAAAATGGCCGTCTCATCCTGCGTCTATTTATACATATCAGCCATTTTAGTGGGGATACAAGTTACCAGAATTAATCAAAGCTCCTAATAATATAAAGAATAGCTACAATAATTATATGGGCTCTATTTTAGTTAAAATTGTTTTTTCCCTCAAATACTGAATTTTGAAACTATTTACTGAGTTTCATACTTTCCTCATAATGACCTCATCCTTCCAGGTGTTTGAAAATTAACAGCTGTGTTCATAAATATAAAAATAGTTCATTGTATGTGCAGCAATTTCTACCCTTGTTAATCTTAAATAAATGAAAATAGCACTTTAATGCTAGTAGCTGTTTAGCTTCTAAAAGGTCGTATGTACTTTAATTTCCTTTGTTTTTAACTAGTACCATACAGTTGAAACCATTTTGATATTAACTGCCTTAACTGCCAGTAAGACCAAAATCATTTCCTATACCTCCACAGTTTTTGTTTTCTAATAAAGAAGGAGAAAGCATTGAGATAATTTTAGAGTTGTGTCTGAGTCAACATAGGATAGGATACGATAGGATCAGAATTCAAATTTTCTGTGGTGCTAGGTTGAAGGTGGTTGTCTGAAATTGAATTCTGGCTTATTGAGAACAAATTGAGGTTTGTTCTCACTGTTCAGTAGTGGATCACAAAGAAATTGACTGTGGGCAAAGCCAATGAAAGTGAGCTAGAGACGCATTTGGGAATGCTGGAATTTCACCCTTTTTCCTTTCTCTGAGGGAAAATGCCCATCACTCAAAAGAACAGATGTCAGTGTGCTCTCTTGAGTTGTGTTAGGTTATGTAGGTTATGCTTCTTTATGTATTTGCCTAACTTGTCGATAAAACTCAATTAATTTTTAAAATAAATTTATTTGCTTGTTTGTTTATTTACTTATTTTTGGCTGTGTTGGGTCTTCGTTGCTGCCTGCGGGCTTTCTGTAGTTGCAGTGAGCGGGGGGCTACTCTTCTTTGCGGTGCGCGGGCTTCTCATTGCAGTGGCTTCTCTTGTTGCAGAGCACAGACTCTAGGCACACAGGCTTCAGTAGTTGTGGCACACGCGCTCAGTAGTTGTAGCACACGGGCTTAGTTGCTCCGTGGCATGTGGGATCTTCCCAGACCAGGGCTCAAACCCATGTCCCCTCCATTGGCAGACGGATTCTTAACCACTGCACCACCAGAGAAGCCCCCAAATCAATTAATTTTAATAATGATTCACCTTTTAAAATCTTGTCCAATTACTAATCAGATAAATAATGTTAGAAGAAAACATTTTAGTTGTTAAAAAAATTAGTACTTTAATTAATAAAGAACACATACAAATAAATTACGAAAATTACACAAATAGAAAAATATGAAAAGAAGGAATATAAGTAAACATAAAAATATTCAACCTCACTATTAATCAAAGATATGAATTAAAACAGCTGTGAGATACCATTTTTTAAATAGCTAATTTACAAGTATGTGCTAAAAAGAATGATAATGCCTATTATTGATGAGGGTGCCAAGAAATTGGTAGACTCTCAGTTGCTCAGAGAAGTACTATTTGAGACAACCTTCCTAGGGGGTAATTTGGCAACACATAGAAGGTAATCCTTAAGGGTTTGCATACCTACCAGTTCCATATCTGGGAACTTATCCTATGCAAGGGATCATGGATATATGCAACGGTTTCAGGTGTACATCACAGCATTAATTATAATAGTGCAAAGTGGCAGCCACCTAAACATCCAACAATAAATCATTAAATAAATCATACCACAAACTTCCAGGTAGTCATTTAAAACATGTTGTAAAGTTATTTGTTGCATCATTGTTCACAATATTAAAAGAAGGAAAACAAAATGCTGCCTAAGGTACATCTAAAATTGAGGCTGTTTACTGATATGGAATGATCTCTTAAGATCTAATGTTGAGTGGAAAGAAAGCTAAGTGCAGCCTGTTGTGTGTATGCTACTGTTTGGATAAAATAAAAGGAGCAGATAGAGATATGTACAAAGTACCTGTGGAAGGATTCACAAGATGCTGGTACCATGGGCTGCCTCCAGAGAGGAGGACAAGAAAAAGATGAAGAATGTATATTCTTTGATATGAATATATACTTATTTAAAAATATATTTTAGGGAATTCCCTGGCAGTGTAGTGGTTAGGACTCCGTGCTTTCACTGCCGAGGGCTCGGGTTCGATCCCTGGTCAGGGAACTAAGATCCCACAAGCTGCATGTTGCGTCCAAAAATAAAAATATATTTTAGATGTTTAAATTATGTTGTAAAAAATATTTTTGATTAGTAAGTGAAAAGTACAGTATACAAAACTTATTTGTATAATATAAGCCAGATTTTAGAAAAGAAAAAATATATACATGATATTTTTTAAAGGGCTGGGAGGGCATATTGCCAGAGGACAACAATGGTAAGGTTATGGGTGATTTAGATAGTCCTTTAAAAAAATTTTTTTTGGACTAAACTCTGTTTGCTAGATATTCTGCAGTGACCATGCATTTCTTTTATAAGGAAAAGAAATACGGTTTTTATTACAATTTAAATTTGACTTTGTGATGTTCTTTCCAATCCTAACTTTATTTCCTAAGAATTTACTGAAGTTGGACCCAGCTGACAGATACTTGACAGAACAGTGTTTGAATCACCCTACATTCCAAACCCAGAGACTTTTGGATCGCTCCCCTTCAAGGTCAGCAAAAAGAAAACCTTACCACGTGGAAAGCAGCACTTTGTCTAATAGGTAAATATTCCCTTTTAAGGAAATACAGATGCAGTATTGGTCTTACAAGTAGGTGGAGGAGGTGGCTGCTTAAATGATGCAATTAGAGAAAAGAAGGAAAGCCCTCCTTATTCAGAAATATCTTTCTTATGCTTATTGCATGATTCAGAACCATAATTAAAGAGTTGTGTGGGTCATAAAGACTTTATCTTTTACAAGGTTTTCCAAGGGAAACCTATGCATTCCCTGGGAAAGGTAGCATGGGTTAGCAACTAAGGGAGTTTCTGGCCTCATAAGCTAGAAGATCCTGTGTACATGGGACCCAGGGGTGATTCCTGGAGGAAGAAGGATGGGTGAGGGCAAAGGGATTCCTGAAGGGAGCGGAGGATGCCAAACACAGGTGGGTGGGAAGGCACCTAGGACAACCTTTGCAACTGAACCAAGTAGTTCTGGCTCCATAGCAGGGGCTTGTGTTTTTGTTGCCCTTGTCTTTTAATCATTGAGTTGAGAAATTAGTTTTTCATAAGAATAAGAATATAGAAATAGTAAAGTTAGTTTGGTAGATAGTGATTAAAATGGATGCTTTCTAATGTAATTTTCAGCATAATCTTTAAAAAAAAATCTATTTCCTGGGGCAGGGGAAGCAAGGAGGGGCACAAGGAGTTGGACCCTGCAATCAGGTTCTCTCCCCAAAAGTGACATTCCTTAATTCTGTTGGCTGCATTTTCAGGGGCAGGTCCTTCCTCTCCTTGTCTTCCTTCCTCTTCCAAGAAGCTGGTCTTGTCATCTAGCATTGCTTAAATTATGGAAGATAGGAAATAGTTTCTCTTATCTACTATTAGAAGAGAAGTAGAAAACAATAATTCTTAATATGAAGCTTTTCTTATATAAGTTTTTTCCCATATCCCCCCTTTCTCTCCACATAGAACAATTATTATTAATTTTTTTTTTTGTGGTACGTGGGCCTCTCACTGTTGTGGTCTCTCCCGTTGTGGAGCACAGGCTCAGTGGCCATGGCTCACGGGCCCAGCCGCTCCGCGGCATATGGGATCTTCCCGGACCGGGGCACGAACCCGCATCCCCTGCATCGGCAGGCGGACTCTCAACTACTGCGCCACCAGGGAAGCCCTGAACAATTATTTTTAACCAATTGGAATTTTGAAAGCTTAAGACCTGGTACTTTTTAGATCTGTGAGTGCATCTGTAAATAAGCAATAACCATTTACCCTGTATTTTCTCTGCTTAACTGCGATGGTGTGATTGTGTTTTATAGCTGTTCTCTATTTAAAATGAGTGGTTTGGTCATTGTTTCCCTCACATCTTATAAAACACTCTTACCTGTTTGTTTTCAAGGAGGCCTGGGAGCAGATTCAAATTCTATTTCGCCAAGTTTGTGTTCACTTTGTTGTCAGTTTCCATGAGATCGGTGCACTAAGGCAAGGACCAGTATTCATCTTTCAGTTGCTCCTTTGAGTTTAGGAGGTTCACATTATGCCTGTGTCTTATCTGGGGTCACTCCCAGTTCAGGTGCTTTTGTCTCCCTTCTACCTTGATTGTCACTTGACTCCTCTAGTTTACATTTCAAAGAAGAAGGATCTCAATAGAAAGTTCAGTAGACTGATGATAAATTTTTGATTTGTGCTGTAGTGATTGGTGGTATAACCATACCATAAAAGCAGGCCTGTGTATTCATCCTGTAATGACTCACTTGGGAGAAATCCCCATGGGGGTCCATGGCTCTCCTTGGGAACCCTCTTCAGGCATCTGTCAAGGAGGATGTGTGTGGCCATGAGGATACGGTTCATATAGGTTTTTGAGGAGTCCTACAAAATCTCCTTTTGAAGCAGATGAGAATAAAAATTATAAGTAAATAAAAATCTCTGGAAGAATTTGTTTTCAGGTCTTGACACTGTATTAAATATATTAAAGAAACAGTCCTAACTCGTTTCTCTAGGAAAGAAACCATTAGCTCAGTTTACACATATCTGGAAATATTTCTGCTCCACGCTTGCCTACGGTCCATATTTCCTCCATGGAAGCTCTTGTTGGGGACACTAATTCTGCACAAACCATGGCTCCGTTGGACTTCCTAGCACCATTGTAGAGATGTTCAGGGCACCATATCGTGTTGGTGCCCTGCCTTGTCCCTGAGACACACCAGTATCGTCATACACATATCCTCACACACCCTGTCTTCTGTCTTCCACGTTCATGTCTCTGTAGGAGAAGCAGTGGACTCTGCATTACCTAGCCCTTGCCTAAGTCTCCTTCAGACTCTCCTGAGGTTCCACTCACCTTGGACATGGTGGAATGGTGCTTCATCCTGCCACACACTGCCCTCTCAGCAGTCCTGCTTCGCCAGTCTTCCCCATAAAAATGTAGTTTTGCGTCTTTGATGTTTGGTTTGAAAAGTTATTTTAACTAGAAATTAACCATCTATCTATCCATCCTGCCAACCATTTAAGAAGGGTTTATATATAAAATCCTCTTAAGTGGTTGGCAGTTTAACACAGATTCCTTACAGTTGTGTGTCAAAGAGATATATGGAATTTCTAAAGCAGTTTTTTATTGTGCTTTGGCAGAGCTCCAATTTGAAGACAATATGATGTCCTTTCGATGTAAGAGTTGTGTGCAGAGCTCAGTGGCTTCAGATTAATACCAAGACAGAAACTTTCAGAATAGCGGTTTAGGCACTTTGTACATTTATGGGAAACCTAACTCTGTGACAAATGTTTCCACCTTAACTTTATAGCCTCTCTTTTCACATTAGAAATTATATCTTATGTTACTATGAATATGTTCTTCGTAACATACGTAGGTTTGTGCTCCACATTGAGAGCAGTGTTTCCAAGAGTTTCAAAAGCTCTAGCAGCTACCTTCACTCTTCTCTACCCTTTTCTGGATGTCCTCTTTGGAGCTTTGGACATTTCACAACATCTGCATGAGTTATCTCTGCGATTACCCTCTCTAGGCCTGAAGGAGAAAGAGGAAGAAATAGGGTTGTGAGAGTCCAGGGGAGCCAGGCAGGGGAAACCACCCTGTGGGAGCTGTAATCTAGAGGCACAGCTATGATCTGAGTCAGGGAGCCACTGCCAGGGGAGACAGCCCCCAGCCCCTTGCACTGCTAAGCCCAACTGGGAGTTAGGTGACAAGGGAGGCTGGGTGACACTCTTCAGTGTTGGGTTCCCCAGACCCAGGCTGGGGCAGAGAGGAATGGAGAATGGACTGGGGGTTGGGCACGTGGGAAATAACCAACACACTTAGATCTATTTATGGGTGAGACTATCATCATTTGGGTTTTTTGAGAAGTTGCTGAGATATTTTAGTTACCAGGATGTAAGTTGACAAACAACTCTAATGGTTTAAAACCTGACATGAGGACTGTCCTCTATAGATCTGGAGATAGACTCTGTTAACATCATTCAACAGAAAGTGAAACTTTCCTTTCTTTGTAATTTCTTTGTGGGTCTGGGGTCTGCCATTTAGTTAGCTCATATTTTTCTTTTTTAAACAAAATTCACATTTTATTTAGGTTGAAATAAACTATACAAAATTGATTTTCTTCACCCAAAATAACAGCAATATCTTCTGTATTATTCCTAGATAAACTGTAAAACACTTATTTTTGTAGGTTTTCTAGGTTTTGCTTGTAAATCAAGATGAGGCAGTAGATACAGTCACGGAAAAAGACAGAAGAAGACAGACAAATCAGTTGTCAGTATCCATGGCCTCTGATCCTGCCAGTTAGCTCATATTTAAGTGACCTTATTTAATGTTGCAATTTTTGTGACCCAATTGGGAGAGATATTAGCAAGTGCGTTTTGGAGATGAGGCCTTCCACACTATTACAGGCATGCTTGATATCAGATACTTTTTAACACTCCTCTGCAAGGTAGGAGGAAAGGATGAGGGCCCTTACCTTTGATGCCTGAACGAGTGGATTCTCATAGACAAAATAGGAAGGCATAGTTTCACAGATTACCACTCTACAGGGGAAAAAAATGGGACTTTTCCTCTAATTAGTGTGCAATGGGAACAAAACTCTCCCAGATCAAACCGTCTTTAGCAATAGCAATTTATGCAGCAAATTTTTTGGAATGCATAGTAAAAAGGGAATTGTGTAAGTTATTGTTCATTTAAAAGCATTCTTACCTATCTCAAACCACAATTTGGTCCTTTAAATAGTTACAGTAGAACAAACTGACCTTGCTGCGATGTCAGCTTCAGCTTTCAAATAGAGGACAGGGTTTTCCTCAGGATTTATATTTTGTATTTTAAACCAAGTAGGAAATGAAGCTTTCAGTCCTAAAGATTTCAGTCCAGATGAAGCCTCAGCCCATTTGTAATAATGAAGTGTGAAATGAAGAAGAGAATAAATTGTGTCTTTTGGAGAGAAATTACCTGTTTAGATCCCTGTGATCCAGTTAGAGATATGCTCCTGTTTAGTGTACAGGAGGTATCTGACACTGACATGCCCCGAGTATTGCTGCTTCTCTAATACATAAACGTTGATCATCCTGTTTTCCAACAAACCTCACTAGGCAGTTCACACTTCTTTTCAGAGTATCATTTTCTTTTCTTGAGTACCTTGGTAGAATTCTCATTCGTTGATTATACAGGCTAAAGACAAAAGACATTGGTGCTTGTGTGTATGTGCTGTGAGTGTGTATCTCTGAGGCAGGCTGTGAGTTTTACAAATAAAAACGAAGTTCAAGGAACACAGTGATCTGCAAGTCTAAATGTCTCCTTCTGATGTTCAAGCAGACAAAGAGTCATAAAGAGTTTGCCTATAGGTCAGCCCTCTTCTTCTTTGCAGGCTTTCTACAGTACACACGCATGTGGGCACAAACATAGCAAAAGCATGTTTGCCCAGATTATCAGTTAGAAGCTGTGTTGGCAGTAAGTTAGCTGAGCATTTAAGAATGCCAAAGCACTTCATCAGGACCAGTGCTTTGTGGCAGAGTGACTTGATATAAGCAACTTAATTCTTATTGATAGATTACGTGTTATTTATAGTCACATGTTTGAGAGAGTTACTGTTTTTAGTCTTTGCAGTGTTTTAGGTATTTGTTCTTTTTTGTTTTAATGATACTTTTTGTGCCTCTGCTCTTGAGGGAAACTGATATACTTCTTTCATTTTTGACATAGAAACCAAGCCAGCAAAAGTGCGGCTTTGCAGTCTCATCACAGATCTAACAGCAAGGACATCCAGAACCTAGGTGTGGGTCTGCCCCGGGCTGACGAAGGTCTTCCTGCCAACGAAAGCTTCCTGAACGGAAACCTTGCTGGAGCTACTCTTAGTCCCATGCACACCAAAACCTACCAAGCAGGCAGCCAACCTGGGCCTACCAGCAAAGATCTGACTAACAACAACATACCACACCTTCTCAGCCCAAAAGAAGCCAAATCAAAGACAGAGTTTGATTTTAATATTGACCCAAAGCCTTCGGAAGGCCCGGGCACGAAGTACCTCAAATCAAGCAGCAGATCTCAGCAGAACCGGCATTCATTTATGGAAAGTTCTCAGAGCAAAGCCGGGACGCTGCAGCCCAGTGAAAAGCAGAGTCGGCATAGCTACATCGACACCATTCCCCAGTCCTCTAGGAGTCCTTCCTATAGGACCAAGGCCAAAAGCCATGGGGCATTGAGTGACTCCAAGTCTGTGAGCAACCTTTCCGAAGCCAGGGCCCAGATCGCAGAGTCCAGTACCAGTAGGTACTTCCCATCCAGCTGTTTGGACTTGAACTCTCCCACCAGCCCAACCCTCACCAGGCACAGCGACACAAGAACTTTGCTCAGCCCCTCGGGGAGAAATAACCGAAGTGAGGGCACTCTTGACTCACGCCGAACCACAACCAGGCATTCTAAGACGATGGAGGAGTTGAAGCTGCCCGAACACATGGACAGCAGCCATTCACATTCGCTGTCTGCGCCTCATGAATCCTTTTCGTATGGGCTTGGCTACACCAGCCCCTTCTCCTCCCAGCAGCGTCCACACAGGCATTCCATGTACGTGACCCGGGACAAAGTGAGAGCCAAAGGCTTGGACGGAAGCTTGAGCGTAGGGCAAGGGATGGCGGCCAGAGCCAACAGCCTGCAGCTCTTATCACCTCAGGTACAACTTAGGACCTTGACCAGATCTGTCGGCTCATCATGGAAAGGTGGTGCGGGGATGTGATGGGGTCAGTGTGCAGTTGTCCCTACTGCAGGAGGTCATACTTTCTTGATAGGACACATTTAAGGAAGCAATATTTGAAGGACTAATCTGTTAAAAAAATTTTTTTTAGTTACTTAAGCTAATTGTTGAGTACTCAACGCAGAAAGCTTTTTTTCAAAATCTGTTTTCCTTTCTTAAATGTTCCTTTCTGGCATATTTTGTTCATGTTTTGTACTATTTTTTTTTCATTTATTTTTTATTGAAGTATAGTTGAATTACAATGTGTTAATTATTGCTGTACAGCAAAGTGACTCAGTTATACATATATATACATTCTTTTTCATATTCTTTTCCATTATGGTTTATCACAGAATATTGAATATAGTTCCCTATGCTGTACAGTAGGACCTTGTTGTTTATCCATTCTGTATATACCAGTTTGCACCTGCTAATCCCAAACTTCCAATCCAACCCTCTCTCACCTCCCTCCCCCTTGGCAACCACCAGTCTGTCCTCTATGTCCCTGATTTTGTTTCTGTTTCATAGATAGGTTCATTTGTGTTGTATTTTAGATTCCACATGTAAGTGATATCATATGTTATTTGTCTTTCTCCTTCTGACTTAATTCACTTAATATGATACTCTCTGGTTGCATCCATGTTGCTGCAAATGGCATTATTTCATTCTTTTTATGGCTGAGTAGTATTCCATTGTATATATGTACCACATCTTCTTTATCCATTCCTCTGCCGATAGACATTTAGGTTATTTCCATGTCTTGGCTATTGTGAATAGTGCTGCTGTGAACGTAGGGGTGTATGTATTTTTTTGAATTATAGTTTTGTCCAGATATATGCCCAGGAGTGGGATTGCTGGATCATATGGCAACTCTATTTTTAGTTTTCTGAGGAACCTCCATACTGTTTTCCACAGTGGCTGCACCAACTTACATTCCCAGTAACAGTGTAGGAGGGTTCCCTTTTCTCCACACCCTCTCCAGCATTTGTTATTTGTAGACTTTTTATTGATAGCCATTCTGACCAGCATGAGGTGGTACCTAATTGTAGTTTTGATTTGCATTAGAGAATCCTAGTTTGATTTATTACAGAATTCATCAGCTATATGGGTTAGTTTTCAATTTTCTCAAAATTCAGTGTGAATTCATGGGAATTTTCTCTAATCTCTCCAAACCACATTTGCTTAAATCAAACCCTTTTGCTAATACCTTACTTGATATCTTAACTGAATTGAAAAGTTTTAAATTTATCCAGAACTATAGGTAAATATAACTTCAGGCCAGGATTAATGCTAATTTTCAGTCTTTTGGGTTGTTTTTAAATCTCAAGGCAATGTTTTTAGCATAATGCTGCCTCTATCTTACTGATCTTCAGACTCTAGAACTGACACTAACCTATTTAAAAGAAGCAGCATTCTTGTAACAGAACACATATTTTTAAAATTATATTTTCATGATGTGAAACATTCACCTGCATCAAAGAAATGAAGGTGGAGAAAAACCAGTGTTAGAAGAAGAAAAGAGTGTCATGTAGGAAAAGTACTCTCCTTTTAGAAGATACAAAAATTGGTTCATCGGCGTGTGTCAGAGCTCCAGAAAATAAGATGGACTGTGCAGTGGGAAGCTTAGCAAGATCAGTGCTGGGGAGGGGGAGACTGTCAATAACTGAGCAGTTGGTATAGCAAAGCAGCTAAGATCTTGAGCTGGAAAGCCCGGCAGCCAGTCCTGCAGTGTGCTTCAAACTCTGTAAATTTGGGAAAGTGATATAATCTTTCTGTGCCTTGATACCTCATCTGAGTGTTGTTGTGAGGATTAAACATGGTGTATAAAGCACTGTGTGCCCTATGCCGGGCACAGAGTAAATGTCTTAGTTGTTGCTACTGCTTCTGGGATGATAGGGGCTGTTCTTTAGACACTGAATACCTTCTCTATGCTGGGTATTCTTGGGCACTCAAAAGAGTCTGAGACAGGGTTCTTGCTCTTGAGAAATTTATCTTCTCTCAAGGAAGATTAAGTTATACATGATAAAAATGAACTAATTAAGAACCACATTTCTGTGGCACTGGCTATAAAAGGTACTTGAGGACAGGGAGAGGTCATTGTGAGCAGAAGCAATCAGAAGTGACTTTAGGAGCAACTGAAGGTCTTGCTTAGAGCTCAGATGTGGAGAGAGGTTTTGTGGCTAAAGGATGAAGACGTATTCAGGCATTTACTGAGCTAGGCACAATGATAGGCTCTGATGAAAAAGATGTGGTCCCCGTCCTCTTAGAATGTATGGGCTGGAGGTGGTGGGATGACACTTGCCAATAGATAGGTAGTAATAATACTGTAAGGCTGCATGCCCACACTGTGCTAGAGCTGTGTGCACCGCAGGGGCAGAGGGGAACAGGGACAGAGGGGAGTGGCACAGTGCCAGTGGGGGGTTGTAGGAGGCCCCCAGGGGGCAGGAGTGGAATCTGAGCAGAAACTTCTGAGATGTTGGGAGTTTCACCAGTGGAAGAAAGTAGAGTGGACGTCAGGAAAGAGGCTCGAGGGAGGGCCAAAAAGGGTATCTGGAAGTTAAGGAGGATAATTGAGACATTAAGTAGCATGGTGAGTTGTGGGATTGCAACTTGGGCCACGTGGCTTGAGTGAAAAAATGCAAGATTTAGAGTGGCTTTTGCAATAATCCAAGCATGGGGTGAGGAGAAATATGTTCTGGACTAAGTCAGTGCCAGTGGGAAGACAGAGAAAGTGTGGGTCTAAAGACTCCTCAGAACTAGAAACGGGACTTGTGAATTGAAAGATTGAATATAGAAAAAAGGAAGCCTTCAGGGTTTCTCTTCTTGGAGCTCCTTTTCAGAGTAGAAGAGAGGACTTGAAGTCACCTCATTCAACCCCTCCATTGCACAGATGAGCATGCTGAGGCTCTGAGAGGTTGGGTGGATTGCCCGAGTTTACCCAACTAGTTCAGGGTGGAGCTGGGATCTTGAGGCAATGTCCAGGTCCGTAGGCCAGAGCTTTTTGCATCATGTCATGCTGACATATTGAGGTTGAAGAGTGACCCTGGGCCCCTATGCAGAGATGTTCTCCATGAGGTTGGAAAGACTGTCTGGGGCCCAGGTGAAAGGAGGGGTAGGAGATGTCATGATTGGAGTCAGAGCAGTTGTCAGAGGAGCCCCTCTAGAGAGAAGGGATCATTTAGGGCCTAGAAAGATCTCTAGAGTCTGGCAGCTACACATAGATGTTACATGGAGGTCAAGGCCAGTAAAGTGTGTTAGCATTAAGCATAGTGTAAATAGAGAAGAAGTTAAAAAAAAAAAAAAAAAACTATACCTTGGAAAATGGACAAATGGACTGGCTTTCTGAGAGTGCTAGAGAAAAGGCTTCATGAACATGGTGGAAATAAGCTAATTATAAAACAATAACTGTCGGCTAAACACAGATCCAACTGTTACTGAATTTTAAGTCCAGTTCAGGAAATGCAGTGCCAAGCTGCAAGAAAGTACAAGTTTAAAGGCACAAAGATGGCATATGGCTTGAAAAGTAACTGAAGCTGTGAATAATGATGGGAATCACTCTCTTGCAAAGTACTGTAGGCACCTTCAAGAGCAAGGGGACTGGAGTGGCTCTGTCGCTTAGAGTTTATGTTAGATGTAGAGGTCTTTGTAAACAATGCATGTGATAAAATTCAAATGAGATCTTGTCACAAAGTAGAAAGAAGAAAGGCTACATTGGGTAATTTCCTGCCCAGAATCCTTTCGTAGTACATTTGGGGAGTGAGGGGAAGAAAGAGAAAACCATGTTTTAAATCTCAAATAAACTGGTTTTGACACACCATGTAAGGCTCAAAATAATTTTCTGTGCATAATATACAGATATGCAATTCAGCTAGCTCCTCTGAATGGCTTGGTAATTTTATTCCTTAATCTTTTTTTTCTGAGGGTAGAAAATGCTACTTTTCCCCTCAATGAACACGACTGTGGACCAAGGCTGCTTTTAGCTTGTGACTCACTTCCTTGAGAGAAATAGGTAGTGTCTCCGGAGATGAGTGCTGTCGTGATTATTAAGAAAATACATGAAGTATAAGTACTGTTAACCTAGAGAAGATTAAGAAGAGAACTTAAGTACAAAAACTGCAGTAGTTAGGGAATTTTTAAGACAAATTATTAAGGGTACTGATTCAATTCCTTGATATATCCAAAGAACGTTTGTTTTCATCTTAATCTGCCATGTAAGTCCTTCATGAAAAATAATTTTGCATCTGTAGTTCTTTTTTGAGAACTCAGCCTAAAATCTGCTAGAGAAATTTTGGATTAACTAACAGAACCTCTATTCTAATTGAGTGCTGCTCAGACCATGACTTTCTAGATATTAGGAAGATAATTTTCTTTATTTTTAATAATTAATTGAACTATTTTCAGAGTAATTCCTTCCCTGCTTGCATTAACTTTAATGAGAATTTCACTTTCCATCTGTGTGACGTTTGTTTGACTTATTTTACATTCATCAGATGATTCACTCTCTTATAGGACAATTTGTGTTTTAACCAGTTCACATGTTTAATTTTAGCCAGTTAAGGTACTGGTTATACCAAATAAAACCCATGGCGATTTAGGTGATTTTCATCCCTAGGAAGAGGACACTCTTATAAATCCTTTGAAATTTGACTTCCAGCCCGGAGAGCAACTGCCTCCAGAGATGACTGTGGCGCGATCTTCCGTTAAGGAGTCCTCCAGAGAAGGCACCACTTCATTCCATTCACGGCAGAAGTCTGAGGTCTGAATTTTCTAGAGCTGCTACCTTGTACAATAGAACATGTCTGTAAAGATTGGTCACTCAACATCATTACAGTCTACCTTGTAAGATTTTTTCGTACCCAATCCCCCACAGATAATTCGAACTGGCTTATAAAGTAAGCAGTTTTCCTCATGCCATAATTCTGAGTTTTCTCTTAAATAGATCCCGGAGTAAATTATAGATCAATTAGGCACCGTTCTACGTTCACAGGCTACCTCATTATCTCTCTGTTGTTTACTTTTTATAAACCTATTTTTTATCTCAGGGTGGAGCGTATCATGACCCCCACTCTGATGATGGCACTGTCCCCAAAGAAAACAGACACCTGTACAATGATCCTGTTCCGAGGAGAGTTGGCAGCTTCTACCGAGGTAAACCCAGCTCCTAGCACCCATCAGGGTCCTCTCTTCTCTCTCCCTCACTACACATCCAGGCTGCACTCTCCCCTACATTTCACTGCCCTGACTTCCGGTAAGTGTCATTCTTACCTGCACTACTGCCTTCCACCTCGTCTCCCGCCTTGGTTCCCTCTGTCTTAGTTCAGACCCTTGTGGCTTCTGACTTGGGTACTTTGAGTAGCCTCCCAGCTGCTCTCCCTGTCTCTAAGGTCACCATCAAAATGGTCCCTGGAATGATCCTTCTGAAGCTGTGTTCTGACCACACCACTCATTCATTCGATTAAGTCATAACATACATATTTTTAAATTTATTTATTTTTGGCTGCGTCAGGTCTTAGTTGTGGCACGCGGGATCTTTCTTTGTGGCACGCAGGCTCTTCACTGCGGCACGGGGGCTTCTCTCTAGTTGTTGCATGCAGGCTCCAGAGCGCGTGGACTCTGTAGTTGCAGCGCGCAGGCTTAGTTGCCCTGCGGCATGTGGGATCTTAGCTCCCCGACCAGGAATTGAACCTGTGTCCCCTGCATTGGAAGGCAGATTCTTAACCACTGGACCACCAGGGAAGTCCCAAGTCATAAAATATTTATCGATGTCACTTGTATGTCTGACACTTCTAATTTAGAACATCAGTGAACAAGACAGCCAAAGGTCTCGACCCTCACAGAGCTCACATTCTCATGAGGAGAGAGCAACACTAAATGTAATAATTACATAGAGCAGTAAAAGATAATAAATGCTACAGGGAAAAAAATATAGCAGGGCAATCCATTGCCTCCACCCCAGCCCCAGTCTTCTATCTCTCATCTGCTGAGAGTCCTCTGGTGACTTCCCATTGGCATCAGGACAAAATCTGAGTTCCCTAAGATGGCATTCTAGACTTTCTCTGCCTGGCCCTTGCTATCCTCTCCAGCTCCTCCTCCTCCACTCTGGTGCCCAGCCTGTGGGACTCACACAGGCCGTGCCCTCCTCTGACCTGAATGCAGTACTCCCCCTGCTTGGACAACTTGTTTCTGTCCCTTTTGAGATTCTGCTTTGAGGTCCTCTGCAGTGTGATGGCTTCCCTGCCCACCTAGGTGAAGTGAAGTGTTTCCTCTTTTGTTCCGCCCATGGCCCTCTGTCTCTAACATGACACACACCACATGGTACTGATTCTTTGTTTGCATTTCTTTCTCACAAGGTTACAAGGCCCTTTACCTTTTCCTCTTTTACCGTCATTGACTAGCACACTGCCTGGCAATTTCATAAATATTTGTTGATTGGATGAAAGAAAATCTTCAAGTGTACTTGCATGACCTTAAAAATATGCTTTCGGGCTTCCCTGGTGGTGCAGTGGTTGAGAGTCCGCCTGCTGATGCAGGGGACAGGGGTTCACGCCCCGGCCCGGGAAGATCCCACATACCGCGGAGTGGCTGGGCCCATGAGCCATGGCCGCTGAGCCTGCGCGTCTGGAGCCTGTGCTCCGCAACGGGAGAGACCACGACAGTGAGAGGCCCGCATACCATAAAAAAAAACAAAAACAAAAAAAACAAAACAAAAAATGTGCTTTGATGTTTGACAACTGTAACAGATGTTTCGGTGGCCGAATGGATTTAGGACAGGTTGAGAGAGAAAGGTATCACCTTTAAGGAGCTATGTAGTAATAGAGTGTGAGCCCCCAGGAATCCTCAGACCCTAGTGGTGAGACTGGCAGTAAGCCCACTCAGTAAGCCTCCTGAGTCCGTGAGGCTCAGCTTCTCAAAGCCTCCTTCAAAGGTCACCACGACCTTCTACAGTTGCCACATCCACACTGCCCACCTTCTCATTATTCTGTTGATCTGGGAGGACAGCTGGAAAGGGCAGGAACTGGGGGGTAACACGGACAACTGCTTGGTCATTTTAACTAGGAACCTGAGCTAAATAAATGCATACAAGTGTTATGCAGGACATAATGTATATTGAATGATTAGGCTACTCTGTTCCCTCCTAGCCCAACCTTTGAGAAAAGTATAAGGCATTGAATATGCCTTTTGATGCATTTATTATTCTTTTTTCTGATGCCATGGGTACTTTAGAACCTTATGGGACTAAAATTTTAATTCATATTAAAGTTAATTAAACATGGGACTTCCCTGGTGGCGCAGTGGTTAAGAATCCGCCTGCCAGTGCAGGGGACACAGGTTCGAGCCCTGGTCCACGAAGATCCCACATGCCGCGGAGCAACTAAGCCCATGCGCCACAACTACTGAGCCTGCGCCCTAGAGCCCGCGAGTCACAACTACTGAGCCCGTGCACCACAACTACTGAAGCCCGCACGCTCTAGGGCCTGCATGCCGCAGCCACTGAGCCCACGTGCCTAGAGCCCATGCTCCACAACAAGAGAAGCCACCCAATGAGAAGCCCTTGCACCGCAATGAAGAGTAGCCCCCATTCACCACAACAGAGAAAGCCCACGTGCAGCAACGAAGACCCAACACAGCCAAAAATAAATAAAAATTTTTTTAAAAGTTAATTAAACAAAATATTGTAGTGTACATATAAGCAAGTCTTTTCTTCTCTCACTGTAAGTTTTACTTCCAAAGTGGATCATACGTGTGTTATTTCTATAGATGTCTGGAGAGTATACTTTAATATTAAAATGTTAACTAAGTTTTCAATTAATTAATTAGTCCTTGACTTCTAGAAACACAGTTTTATTTTGATTGCAAGTGAATTAACTTGGTTACTATCAGCAAAGCCCCTCATAATCGACTTCACTGTTAGGCAGGAAGAATATTTTTATTTTAGAAAGTCCAGAAATAGAAGGAAAAGATTTAACTAGGTGAAACATTTGGAGACATCGCTTGTTTCAATCATGCTACTAAATCTAACTGGATGAAGATTTAGTGGTATCATTGAAACGACAGATTTTTTAGTATATTTCCCATTTTCAGTCCTGCTGGCCAAGAGTCAAGTAGTATGGTGCCATTTGTCTTTATATACAGCCTGTATATTCCTTTTGTGATGAAATTTGCAATATATTTTCATTTATGACCAAGCTTAGAAATTGATAGAAAAGGTAATACCCACCCACCCCCCAAAGAAAAGCAGAAAAGTATTTACTCACATACATTGTGGTTTGTCTTTTTGTTTATTCCTGGATTGAAAACTTAGAGAAAAATAGTATTTTTGTAAAAATAACCAAATTTCTTTGGAATTGAGTTTTAAAAGATATAAAATTGATGCCACCTCCCAAGTGGCAAGGGTTAAACTGTAGTTTGTGTATTCCAGTACACATACTGTTAAGAATCACTTCACACTAAGAATAGATTTTACGTAGTTGGGTCTATGATGTAAGAAAGCCTCAACTTAAAAGAATGTCAAAACAGGGAGATGGGGATCATATTCATACTTTTAAGTCTCCTACGATGTTCTCCAGTTTATCAGCTGATACATCAATTTATGCCTTGAATATATATTGCCTGGTGTTAATTGACCCTTGCAAGTTACTGTCATAGGCAGTTGGAGGTGGGGGGAATGCTCCCTGGAATGCCTCCAGCCTCAGAAAACGTACGAGTTATATGAAGGGCAAATAAGGATTTTGACTTATCTTTTTGTTAGTTTATTTTGTTTGTGTGAGAGAAAGTGCAATAGAACAACATGAGAACTGCTTTAACCAAAAGAGTATATCAGTGGCTTACTTTTTCTTCATTCAGTGCCATCTCCACGTCCAGATAATTCTTTCCATGAAAATAATGTGTCAACCAGAGTCTCTTCCCTACCGTCAGAAAGCAGTTCTGGAACTAATCACTCAAAAAGACAACCAGCATTTGATCCATGGTGGGTATTTTAGCTTGTTTTTACTCTTCTTTTTTCTAATTGTAGATTTTAGATTTCATAGTAATTCTGGATAAAACTTTTTAGCATTCTTTCCCCTGCTAGGCCTTTCTTTCTAAAGAGAGATTGTTTAATAAGGGAAATGTGATTTGTCATTATTTGTAATAGTTTCTTTCATGTTCACCATTTATATTAAATACGATGTAAAAGAAAGAAAATATCCTGGGTCAGTACATACCTCATAAGTCTTCCATCGCCTTCTTCTGACATGATTGATGTCCTTTGCTGTCTTCTCCACTTGTTGCTGTTGAATCATGTAGGAGACACTTTGCTTAGCTCTTTGTGTGCACTGTCTCACTCAGTACTCACAATCAGCCTTTGAAGTAGGGGTGCCTCCCACTCTCCAGATGAGGAAACTGCAGCTTAGAAAAGGTAAGGAGCCTGCCTGGTGCTGAACAGCCAGAAACAGGGAGGAGGGAGCCGGGATCTAGACCTAGATGCATTCTGACTCCGAAGCTCATGTCCTGTACTTCTGTGCCGCCTGACTTTCATTCAGGGTGGAAAGAGAGAAATAGGGGAACAACCCTTCATGCTACCGCAAAAATGTACTGGTAGTCAGAGGATAACATGATGTGCCAATTTTGCTTATCCTTTAATCTTTGTGTCATGTGTAATAAAAATTTAAGGAGAGAATTATAACATACATCAAGTCTCATTAGCAGATCTTGGCTTGGGGGTAGGACTATTTTTTTAATAATGTAGACTTTATATTCTCAGCTCCCCAGAAAGACTTCCCAGAATCTAGATGTGAGGGGTGTTTAAGTATTTCATACAGCTGCTAAGCTCTCCACCAAGAGAATAAAATGGTGCCTCATTGTAACTCACTGAATTGAGAACGAGACCAATCTGTCAGATTCCATCTCTGCTGTTTACTGCCAGAATTCACACAATTTGGACCCTGTTGGCAGGGTTATATCAAGGTTTCAGTGTTACCATGCCCTATGCGGAAAATAACTTACTTATTTTTACAATAATAAAAACGGTTTTCTTAAAGCTATAAATACTTTTTCTTTTGTAAGCATACTTTATATCTATCGCCTTATTTATAAAATGAGAGTTTTAACATTAATGACTCAGAGGTTAGACCCTGGAAATAGGATATCTTGACTAGTGTCACCTTTTGGCCATGTGACCTTCAGTTCTCTGCCCCTCAGTTTCCTTGTCTGTAAAATGGGCTAAGAGTAGCACCTCCCTCATTGGGTAAATATGATCGTTAAATGAAGTCAAACATCAAAAGCATCTAGAGCAGTGCCTGGCACCGTTGTGACTTGTTAACGTTAGCAGCCATGGTTTTTGCCATTAATGTTCTTTAACTTCAGTATGATTTGCCAGGTGTCTCCTCTCCACTTACTTTGCTGATGAACTTCAGTGCATTCTTCCAACGTGTAACAGTAGACAAGATCTATACATTAACCTGAGAGCACAGGTACAACTTCTTTAAGTTAACGGCGTTGACAGTTTTCAAGTGTGGTTTTGACAAGCCGTGAGAATAGTGTCTAAGTTGTGAGAACACAGAAGTTCAGATGGAATTGTTTTTCGTCTTGGTCATTGCATGATGAAGTGGTGATGGTTTAAAAGTGCGTCGATTGCATGTTAACATAGTCCTATGAAAATTAGGTAGGTCAGATCAAAACTAAATCCAAATGTGGGATTAACAGTCTTAACAGCATATTGTTTCTGTCTTTTTGATAATCAGTTTAAGTAGAGCTTGTTTAGACCTGGATATGTGTAGAAACCTAACAACAATTGTTTTAAAAAAGAGGCACAGTTGGGATGCTGAACTTTAGATAAGTCTTCATCAAGTCATCTTTACTCTGATACTGCTGTTATGAGGCTTGAGAGAATTCCAGAATTGCCAGGGGTGAATTGGCTATATTCTTTTGTTCTTACTACCCCTCATGATAATGCTGCTATGATAGTTCTCCACGCATCATATCTAACTTAGTCTAAGTCATGCATTAAGCTTGACTTGTCTTGGATTATTTTCTTGAACAATATCTCTCATTGGTTTACCATATTTATATTTGAGAGAAATGCCGTTTGATAACTGTTAACAAAAACATGAACAAACCATGGTGACATAGTGAATTGCTGTTCCTAAATTATCACTTACCTAAGAGCAGTCTGTTTCTCCTTGTTAGTAGTACTTCCATTTCTTTGGAGAAGAGGATATTTGTACAGTGTCCACATTTCTTGCAATAGAAAAATCAAGCTACTATGTCATACTTTGATAAATGGATAGTGTAGTATAATACACAGAGCTGTTATTCTGGCCATCTCAGCTGTCCAGAATCCAGTTAAGAACTGGGAGATAAGCCAAAATATTTCAGAACAACAAAAATAGGGTTAATGCAGTCAGATTGATCATCTTTACTAACGGGAAAACACCTCCACCCTCCCTGTGAGCCTGTTTATTCTTCTTTTATGCACAGTTCTAGCAGTTGGCACTGAGGTTGTCAGGCAAGAAATAATCCCAGGTAACAGTACAGTGTGCAGAGGGAGAAGGATTCTAAACAATAGCTGTAGAGAGAAGAGGGGTATTTTTGCTTTTTCTCAGGCCCCAGTGGGAAAATCATTTCTAGCTGTATGGTCTTATACATAGCAGAGATATCCATGTAGAGTATATATCTTTAAAACAGGCTGCTCTTACTTTCCATAAAAAGGCAAAGTGTTTAGAAAGACTGCTGTCAAAATTGGGTTAAAAATTGACACTTAAATAATAAACCAAATTAATTAGAAATCCCAGTCGTTGAGATAAGTGAAGAATTGCTGTCACTCGCACAATCCCAGGCTTTCTCTTCTTGTAAAGTTATGATGACATTGGTATCCATTATTGCTTGTCATGATAACTCGCAGAATTATTCCTGTAGAATTAGTCACTGACTTCCTACTCTCAGACATTAGCCGACCCACCCTAGTCACACTGGCAGGGCGGGAGGGTGGCAGGACAAGTGTCACAGAGTAAGCATCTCTCCTCTTCTGCGCGCCTTCATGCTGCTGCTCTTGGGGAGATTATGCTGGCACTTCCTGGCCCTCCGTCAAACCTGTGGGTCTCTTGCCTTGAGTTTGTGAGCAGCTTGAGGTCACACTCCTTGTTTTAGTTTTTCTCTGTATCTCCAACACTTAACACAGATCCTGATGCATACACAGTACTCTGTAAGTGTTGGTTGGCTTTGATTCAGTCAGTTTTAATTCCTTCCTTTTTTTAGATGAGTCTTTTGAATTCTCTTTCCTCTTAACCCCTTATGGAAGTAGTAGCTGTTGTGGTAGATACTGTTTGAGTCCCATGACTGTTCAGGAAGGAGACTGTTATTGTTAACCGCTCCCTCCACCCACGCACACACACACATTCCTCCCCCATCATCCTCACTGCCCACCCCACCCCCCACTGTGCCAAGTGACTAGCTGGGTGGTCCTTCTGAAAGCTCCTGTCCCTGTGATTTATGTGATCACCCACTTGCCCTTCTCTTGTGCTGCTCCTCTTGAACCCATCTGTTGCCTGTACAGTTAGCTCAGCTCAGCACACAACTGTTGACCGTACCAGGTAGAATCAATGACAGGGTCCAGAATTCACAAATGAGATTAAGTCGTGCGGCGACTCTTACCCTTTGGGTGCACTGCTGGTTATAGATGTTCAAGTCTTTTCATTCATTTGTACAGCACACAGCTTTTTAGGTGCCTGTGTTCCAGGTAGCTTCCCTCCATCCCTAAGTCTCTCTCGCAGGCTTTTCCTCTTATGTTTTTCTGTTAATTCTCTGTATGTGTATGATTCAGTGTAGCTTCTCCCTCTTTGTCTTTTCCCTCTCTGTCTCCCTCTCTCTCCCAACTGGCACTCTTTCTTTCTCTCTGACTTCCTTTTGTGTCTTTTGTGATGCATGCATACTCACACCTTACACCTAGCTTTCATCCTCTAGTCCAAGGGTAATTTATTTTCTTTTTGCTTTGGCCCGTGCAATCTTTTCCCACCTGGATCTTGGCCCTACCGCCTCTCTGCAGCTCCAGTTTGAGGATGTTTTCCTCATCATTCCCCTTTCCCCCGGGCTCTAGTTTATCCAGTTCCTCTGAAGAGACCCTGCGGAGAGTCTTTGATTCATCCTCTGTGTTTTGGGGACGCAAGGAACTGCAAACACCGGGCTTTTTGTCCTGCTGCTTCTTCTCTTTCAGTACCCTTCCCCCACCCCCCCATCCTCTCACTTTCATTTTATTGGACAGACTCTTCTTCCTACCCAAATCCTGCTCCTCCTAGGACTAGTTGTCTCAAGCCTTCACTTCCTCTCATGCCAATGTTAACATTCTTATAGTAACGCCCATTCCCATCCTGAGATTGTGGTCATGATGAATGTGTCCCCCTTAAAGATTTCCTGGGTTGGCAGAAAGCACTTTAACTACTGACCCTCAGCAGACCTTTGAGATTTTGTTAGACTTTAATTCTGATTAGCAAAAACTTCTACCCGTTAATCTGAGTACTCTGTTGTGCTTCTAGGTTATGTGCAGACCCCATTATGGAAGGGCATAAGCTATATCATAAGCATATAATTCTTTAACTTCTGGAAGTTACAGAACATTAGGAATAGTATTGCTGGTTGGACTAGATGCTCTCTAAGGTTACTTTCAATTCTAAGAGTGGTGCTTTTGTGATTCCAGCAAACTACTTACACTGTTCTGCTGTGTTCCGTAGAACCCTCACATAACTGAATGCTGTGGCCTGGAATTTAGTTTAGGGCAGTCTGTCTTTAGGCCCCATCCAAGGGTTTCACCTCCTTAATCTCAACAGTACTTGTCATAAGAAACTTTGACCGAATAGGCCCAGCCTGTCATTAGGATGAGAGTGCTTTTTCCAGCACTACAACACTGAGTTTAAAGAATCTTTAACTTTTCACTATTCCATTCTCACTCATTCCATCATGTCTGAAGCTTTTTAGCTTTCAAAATTTTATATGCATCATTCTGAGTCCCAGTGCTAATTATTTTATTGGTTGTGTTGTATTACAAAACTTTAACTTCAGAACTTGGAACTCTCTCAGTGAGGTTTAAAATTGCAGGTCCTAATGAGTTTCAAGAACACTTGAGCCTACAGTACATGTTTTTCCTTCTTTGGTATTCCCATTAACTTTTAGGCCAAACACTTAAGAAGAAATGACCATTGCTCCTTCAAACAGTCATGGTTTTTACTTCTTGTTTTTTGTGTGTTTGTCTCTCTCTCTCTCTAAATTGTTTCCCTTGTGGTCTTTGATCATGAGTTCGTGGCTTTTCAAATGAATTTTGTGTGGTTTGTAAAACCTTTTTATTATATCGCAGTACATGTTTGTTGTTTGAAATTAAAAAGAAGTAACAACAAATCACCAATAATCCTACTACCCAGAAATGATAACTAGTAAGATTTTTAAAAATTTTCTTCCTGCTTTTTAAAAAACGTGTGTATATATACACATATATGCCTTTTTAAAAAAATACAGTTGGGCTCGTATTATGTAGAAAGTTTTGAATCCTGATGTTTTCACTTCATATTGTAGTTGGAATATTCCTTCATATTAGTGAAAAATCTGTGAAGATGTGATTTTTAAAAATAGCTTCATGGTGTTTTCTATCATGTGAATCTGTAATGGTTTGTATAGATGTTTTCTGCCTTCACAGAGGTTTAATCAAGTAAAGGATGCTAGTTTGCTCATGTTTTTTTAGATGTTCTGGTAACTTTACTGTTCAGTACTCTAAAACCATAAATATGAATGAATTCTGTCACCGTTAATGTTTCTACTCTTGATTTTGGGGAATAGCTAATAGAAGGAATTCAGTCATTTGAGAAAATGGTTTTCCACAGTCATCTAGATGTTCAAATTCAAAATAGGGCCCGTGGAATGTGCCTTTTTCAAGAATGACACCATTCCAGTTGTTTTTTAAAGACCGTAAATTAATTTAAGTAATATAGGGCCTCTGTTAACATACAAGTAGTCACCTTCTTGGGGCTGAGGTGTCTTGTTTGCTCTCTTTTAATATCTCCTATTTGTATTAAAATACCTGGTGGTGTCAGTGGTATGAAGCTTAATGTCGTTATTTTCAGTTAGAAGCTTTTTTTTCAGAAGAGTGCTTTGTATTAAAGCATTCATCCTGTCTCCATTTTTTCATACCTTATCTATTTTTTATTTAGTTTTAATAAATATATATAAGATTTTTATAAAGGGATTTTCCAGTTTCAGGCAACTTTTACTTTTATTTGTAAGGTTTATGTAGCAGTATTGTTTGTTTTTTTTTTAAATGTTCAGTACCTTGGCAAGCCACTAATAATGAACTTGTTAAGCTGGTTTTTAAAAGGTAAATAGAAAAACGAAGATACTGAAAATGTTTCTGTTTCTCTCAGAGCGTTACAGAAAAGCCATCCTTCAAAGCGTGTCCTTTTCAGACTCTAATTCTGAGGTTTTCAACAGCATGAAAATGGTCCTGCAGCATAGATACAGATCATTTGTAATAATGCTCAAATTGCTCGTTCAAGTGAGCCTTTGCCAAAAGGCTAATCATTAACCATGGTTGATGAGATTCAGTTCCTTCTGTGGTTTTTAGAGGCTCTTTACCTATGTGCTTGATTCTTCATGGCTATTTGAACCTGGTGTCATGCATTTTTGGTCTTCATTATGTTTGTCATATAATGGCAGGAGAATGATTGAAAGATCAATATGATAAAAATGTCTTCCCATTTAGGAAAAGTCCTGAAAACATTAGTCATTCTGAACAACTCAAGGAAAAGGAAAAACAAGGTTTTTTCAGGTCAATGAAAAAGAAAAAGAAGAAATCTCAAACAGTAAGTAGATGGCCAGTTTCTATTTACAGTGGCATCCGTATGAGTCTGCATTAGTCTGTGGGTACTTTACACTTTGTATGTGACAAAGTGAATTATTTTCTTATTGAGACTTAACATGCATATACTGTATATGTTTCTTTCTCAAATTCTATACAACTATCCTCCTCTCACAGAGCCTTTTCTAGGTTCAACAGAATCTCCAGGAATAGAAGAAATTTAATTTGGATGAAAGAGAATGCTTTAACCCTTTCTCAATAAACATCTTATCCATGTGGGTTTATATTCATGTAAAAACTATGAAGCTGCAGGATTTATTTCTCTCTGAGAGTTAAAGATACGTGAAAATTTAGGAAATGGTTTTGGTTTGTGTTTAAATCTTAAAATTCTTAACTAACCATCGTTCATTATTCTCCGCTGGCTGGTTATCTGATTCCCATGTTGACAAGTGCATTTCTGGGCTGCCTAGTCACAGACAGGTCATAGTATTTGACATTTCAGGGCTTGCTTTAGTAGGACATGTTTATCTTGTGATTGAACTGTGAAATGGAATGAGTCTCACTTCCTGAGAGCCCTCCACCTGAACCAAGGGCTGGGTGCATGGAACTGTGCAGGTCACATCACTGAACGAACCAGGCAAGGATTCTGCTGGTTAGTGACGTGAGAACACATGGGGAAGCCAGGCCTCCAGGCCAGCAGGAACGTCTTCACCCACACAAGGCGCTCTTCCTCCTTTGCTTTATGACACCTTTGAGACTAGACAAGGTTGAGTCAGCCATTTTAAATTATTTTGTTTCTAGTTTTACTTCATACGTGATTGACTCTCGTTTATTTGAAAAGGAAAAAGGCATAATCAAAATGACCTACCCAGGTGGACTTCATTAATTTCATCTCTTAAGATGAATAGATTAGACTCAGTTTTTCTGAGGTCTGTTCCGTTACGAAAAGTCTAGGATTATGACTCAATGGTGAGTAAAGATGAGATAGATGATAGTAAAAAGGAATATAATATTTGAAGTAAGGATTTAATAAAGGCCTTCCTAGATTACCTTTCTAGATTACTCTTTACTTGCTTGTTTGTTAAATTTATGATGTCACTATAATATAAATATGAGCTCATTACAGAAAAATTGAGAAAAAAATGATCATTTCTAATCTCACCACCCTATCACAACTAGTATTAGGATTTTGGTATATTTCCTCCTAGCTTTTTGGCCTGTGCATATGTTTATGGAAAGAAGGTGGTTTTTTAGTTTGTTTTAAATAATAGTAGTCATTCTAGTATAATTTTGTATTCTGGCTTTTTAATAGTATTTCTGTCACACATACACACAATATGTACGTTACTACACAGATTTTATTATCTTCATTTTAATGGCTGCATAATATTCCTGAAATGTTTATTTAGAAAAAAGGCAAAACCTGCCTATATGGCTAACTGAAACTCACTTAAAGTAGAAGGTCCAGTCAAGATGTCACTTAGTTGCATATTAACTACATATGTTATTTAGACCAGATGAACAAAATAGACCTGGTTTGAAGTAGAGAAGTTTAAAATATGTAAAGTGCTATTAAAACTTATATCATCATCTGTGGAACATATTTATCCATCATGAACATTAAACTTAGACTGCCTCCTCCTAACCACTGTTATTTTTATTTCGAGTTTGTTTTTGTTCTTAACCTCAGGCCCATAGCCATTGTGGGGTGATTAAGTGGAAGAAAATAGCAAGGACACAGGAATTGAAGGTGTTTTTGTATATAGATTTAGCTTTTGATATCTGCCTTAGACCCACGTTAAACCTGCGGCTCACCATGGCATAAATCAAGTATGTACATGTTGACTGACTATTATTCAAGATCTGGTTCAAATTTTAGATGTTTAAATAGTGTAGAGTAGGGTAAATAGGAAATTTACTATTCTCTAACATACTCTCCACTTGAACTTACTTTTTTTAGGGTTTCATACTTTTCTTTTTTGATATGTAAAGCAACTGCAAAATATCTCTGCACAGGTCACAGTGACTTAAGCCTTCCAAACCAAAAGTTGTTTATACCCTCTGCATTTTTTTTAATTAAAAGAGGAAAAAAAATGTTTAAAGGACTTTGATATCTAGAGTAAGATTTCCAAAAAGCACTCAGCATAGTACTTCCTGGCAGACCTCAGGCTCCCAGGCTTGACATTGTGTTAACTCTGCCTCCTTCACATGAGCATTGGAACAGAATTAAATTTAACTTTTCTTCACTCTCTAGAACTCAGCAAAAGGAAACTAGGTAAATGAACTTTGAAAGATTTAAAGCATTGTGGCCTTTGCATAAGATTCAACAAAATGGTAATCTGATACCCAGTGCACAGAGAGTAGCCTCTGTGGGTCCTAAATCTAGTTTAACCCCTTTATTTTGCTAACTGCCCAGGCAAGTTGTGACCTGCCCAAAGTTGCACAATTACTTGGGAGAACGGGAGGTGGGTTCTCCTGAATAGTAGGCCTAGCTCAGTCCCTGCCAGGGGCCCAGCGGTGCGGAGCGCCGCCGGCTACTTGTCTTTTTTTTTTTTTAATTGAAGTATAATTGATTTACAATATTATATTTGTTTCAGGTGTACAGCATAACGATTCAGTATTTTTGCAGTTTACACTCAAAAGTTATTATAAGATAATGGCTAGAATTTCCTGTGCTATACATTATATCCTTGTTGCTTCTCTATTTTATTTTATTTATTATTTTTTTTATTGGAGTATAGTTGATTTACAATGTTGTGTCACTTTTTGCTGTACAGCAAAGTGAATCAGTTATACATATACGTGTCTGAGGGCTTTCTTGTGGCCTACTTAGACATGCAAGTTAAACTCTTCCTGGATCCCTGTCTTGGGAGCAGGAAACCTTATGGGCTATTTTACTCGAATGTCTTCATACACACCCATAAAAGATGATCTGAACACCTTCATATACATTCTGGTTCTCTGACAATTGAAATATCCAAAACAGGGAAAAGTCGTGCCAGAAAATCATTCTGTATTGTAAAGATGCCTGCTTTGACTCAAGCAAATCTGGAAGCCTCCTTGGGAAATCTGGCTTCAGTTCCACATTCAGACAGTTACATAAGCCCTCAGAGCATATGGTGACTTTGCCAACTTGGTAATTTTACCCTAGTTAGTATCTCAACTGGTAATCATGCTTCAGTTTAAGGATTGAACTTTCTGTTTCTTCACTTTTGTGGCGTATTCTGAATTGTGCCAGCTATTTTCCATGGGGTGAATACTTCTCACAGTGTAGAACCAGGCTTCTTCCTCAACGGTAGAATCCTGCAATATTGATATATTCCTCTTCCAAGTGATGTTTTCTGGTTCAAGAGTTGACCACGTTCAGAGAGGTTTGCGGTGTCTTTTTCTTTTTTCCTAATAGACTGGCAGATTACATGGTAGATTATTTAGTTGCTTAAGACCTCTGGCAATTAGGAAAAGATTGAAGCTCATCAGTAGCCCTTTAAACATAATTCTTTGTAGCAGTCCTATTTCTGATAATAAATAAATAAATCCTTAAATGTTTTGTAAGCTTAATGTGAATATGTGTGTGTAGGTCTCTAGAGACATTCCTGCTATAGGTATTGAGCCTGTCCGAATGTTCTTTATATACACAGAAGTTTCTACATGTCTTGAACTTACATTATTGGCATCTTCATGTCCAGGTGAGAAATGAAACAGAACCTCTCAAGATGCACACACAGCACAGAGATTCTTTCAGTGACTGTTAATATTTAACAATTTGAGGGCATCCAAGGGCTAGGAGTTTCGATAAGAGCACCTTCTTTTTTTTCCTTGGCAATTAGTTTATTTGTATCTTATATTGCAGACAGATTCCACCAACGGGGAGAATCCAAGCATCAAGAAATCCCTCTTTCCTCTTTTTAATTCAAAGAATCATTTAAAGCATAGTTCTTCTTTGAAAAAGCTTCCTGTAGTCACTCCACCCATGGTACCCATTTTTACGTATGGTAGCCCTGAAAACTGCTCCAGTAAACTTGTTTTACTGATGACAACAGCATGTCTTTTATTTTCATGGGGTCATATTCTCTTTGTGCTAGTTAAGTACCTGAGCCAGTTCCATAAATTCACTGAGATACAAATTCTTCGACACTCTGGATTTCCTGAATCAGTTAAGGAGGTTGAAGCATAAAAGGCTATTAAACAAACAAACTAGTGAAAGGCTAGTTTGGGTTGTCTGATTAGCCAGTTGTTGGCAGACAGTATTCATAAAATCCCTTATTTCCTGTAAAGAATTTGATTAACATTTACAATTAACAAATGTCTTTTGGTTTGGCTCACAAAGTTTGTTAACACTTGGTTGGCAGTTTGTCTCTTTGAAACCAAGTGAAATTGACCAAATTGGGTGAGCTTGCAGGCTCCATGAAAAAACAGCTTCTGTTAGTTGGTGATTTGCTCTTCCCTTGCCTGGCTCTAGCTTTTGCTGGTCACTTAGTTGAAGGCCAGGGCTTTTGCACTCTCCTCTGTCCACCAGAATCGGCGAGTGGGCCAGTTGCATTCGTCTGGAATTTGTGGCACAAATTTCTAGCACTTACATAGTGCATAATGCTAGACCCAGATTTACTGGGTAGTGTCTTGGGAATATGATTCAAACCATACTTTCTCACTTTGCTATCCTTAAAAGCCTGCTAGACTTCTTTGGCACCACCAAACACAGTGTATGGATCATTTTCCCAGCAGGAACAAATTTCTGTTTTATTGAACTGGTTCATAACCTAACTGCAATATGGAATGAGGGTACGGCAGCAATTCCTGGTCCAGCTCAATTTAACTGCTCTCTCTTACAGCGACTAAAACTAACAGCATGGGAATGCTTTAAGGGTTGAGGTTTAACAAAGCTGCATGACATCTGCCAATTTTTCCTAATGCAGGGAAAATTATTAAGAGGGCAGCAGACTTACACTAGCATCACTTGCATTGTGAACATTGGGAGAGTTGTGATTTCTTTTTTATTGAGTCTTCTTTGGAGGGGAGGGGGTTGAGTTTTGGTTTGGTTTGATTGGCTTTCGTTCTCCTCTTGCGTGTGGTTGCATATTCCTATTTAGGCTTACTGGTGTGATTATTGAATCCTTGTCCATATTCTGCTCTAGGTGCCCAATTCTGACGGCCCTGATCTTCTGACATTACAGAAAGCCATTCACTCTGCTAGCACCCCAAGCAGCAGACCAAAGGAGTGGCGTCCTGAGAAGATCTCTGATCTACAGACCCAAGTGAGTGGTGCCTGCATCACTCCTAGACTCTCAGACTCTGCAGTGACCGGTCTCTCCTGAAGAGAGGACAGGGTTGAGAAATTTAGCCTCTCAATGTTACAGCAAGGCTGAGAGTCTGCCCAGAATATACCCTCAGAAATAGCCAGATGCATCTTGGGAGTCCGGATGAATGGAGGAAAAAAGCGAGCTTCTATTAGTCTTCACCTGCGGGTAGGGGGAGGACGATTAAGGGGAATGAATAAGATACGGTTCCAGTCCACAAAAACTCTGCAGCCTAGGAGAGAGAGAAAATTCACAAATGACCATAATTCATGGTAAAAGTGAAGCGTACCATAAAATGTAGGGGAGGGTAAGAGAAGGTAGTGCGAAGATTAAGGGTTCGTTAAAGGTGGTAGCCTACAAACTGCGCCTTGAAAGACAGATATAATAAGCTTTCTGAAAGACTGTTTAAGCTTCTGAAATCTGTACTAGTTTTGATAGAAAACCGGCAAACATTCGCATTAGGAACTGCATATTAGAAAGTATGTATAGTCACGTTTCTCTGCCATAATGGGGGAATAAGCAGAAACCGAATCCATACATTTTTCACGTAACTGAGGTCTTATCTCCTTGAAGCAGCCTGTTTTGATAGAAATTTTTAAATATTGTATCTTTTCAGCGTCCCATAATGAGCATAGTAACATAATCTAACTTGTTTTTGATTATATTCAATATTTTATAAATCTCTTAGTCCTCTGTACTGAAATTTCTCACAACCCTCATGAGCTTTTGAGGCTGTAGGGTTATTTGTGCCTATAAATGACCATGGATTTCTGTGATTCGGAGGAGTAGGTTCTATTTTATAGGTTTATTGTTTACTCTCTTTAACTATAAGCTGTTACTTAGAGCTGCTGAGAAGAGCTCCCTAAATTTCAACTGTATTTGCCCAGCCATTTATATTTTCTGCTTCTAACATAATATTGGCTGGAGGGGCGAAGACAGTGTAGAGAACCAGATATCCCAGTTATTGGACGTGTACCCGAACTAAAAGCACAAGGCTGTGAGTGAGAGGGCCTGATGTTCTATTCCTCATTTATTTAAAAAAAGAGAGAGAGAGAGAGAGAGAGAGAGAGAGAGAAAGTACAGGGTTTTAGAACCTTCTTTGTGTAACCACTTCTTTTGCCGAGAAGCTCTTTTCAGGTAACTTTATATCTCCATCTGAACTATTGTGATTGTTCAATAGTTACATGTGGTCAGGGCTGTAAAAGTCACCAGGAATGACCATGGAGGATGCTTCCCCAGGAGCGATTTCTACTCGAGTCAGTGCTCAAGCAGTAGCCCCTGGATTTCAATGCCCTGTTCTTCCGACTCTTTAGTATTTCTTGAGATTATCAACATTTTACTTTGCTGAGCCCTTAAAAGCCTTGAGGCCCTTGAGGATTGGCAGCCAGAGGTGCCTCAGGCTGGGGCTTCGGCCCACGTGCCGGGGTCCGCGGTGAGGGCCTTGACTGTCAGGGTGCTTTCCCATGCCTCTTCTGACGGTGACCCCATCAAGCCTGATAAAGAGGAAAGGGGTGTGAGTCAACTTTGGCCAGTGAGGAGCCTGTGGGGCAGATGGCTTCTGGGACCCTCCCTCCTGTTTTGAAGTCCCCCCCACAGTGCAGCACCCCATGAGGCGAAGGCTCCCTATGAGTGAATTGTGTTTTAGAGTCTCTAGGGCTTTTGCTTATTTCTGTGTGCTTTGCATTTTTAGTGCCCAAACTTTACCTCCCCCTCAAAACAGTAAAACACCAAAAAAATGATAAAGTGCAGAAAGGGAACATTGGGATTTTGCAATGCCAAGGGAAAGGGAAAATCAGGGAGATAAGAACAGAAGGGGGTACACAATTTTTAGCCGAGTATGTTGCTACCTATTGAAACATTACATTTTTTCAGTTACTCTTGCCGCTAGACATGGTGGAGTGGCTGAAGTTTAGCAGGTGAAATCTAAGTGGCAGCTTTATGCAGAGTTGTTGGGAAGGAAGTCTTCTCAAAAGGGAGAAGCACATCCCTTCTTTTGCTTCTTTCTGATGGTTGGCGCATGAGACCTCCCCCCTCCCCCCCATAAAGATGGGATGCAGCCAGATAGAAGGTGCCTAAGCCTTTGATCAGTCACCATACCAGCTCTAGATTTCTTCTACGTTTCTAGGCTTTTTCATTAAAGAAAAATAACTCCAATCTTGCCTGAAAAAGAACAAAAGAACAGATAAGGCTGGACTGGCCCGTCCTCCCCCACACCCGCCCTCCCTGGCTCCACACGGTCATCTCAGGTCTGTGCTCCGTTTCCTCCCAGCTTTCAAGTCTACTCTAAATTAAATCCTACATGCACCTTCATCTTTTCTTTCAGAGCCAGCCATTAAAATCACTGCGCAAGCTGTTACATCTCTCTTCAGCCTCAAATCACCCGGCTTCCTCAGACCCCCGCTTCCAGCCCTTAACAACTCAACAAGCCAAAAATTCCTTCTCAGAAATTCGGATTCACCCACTGAGCCAGGCCTCTGGTGGGAGCAGTAACATCCGGCAGGAGCCAACACCAAAGGGCAGGCCGGCCCTCCAGCTGCCAGGTCAGATGGACCCTGGTTGGCACGTGTCGTCTGTGACCCGGAGTGCCACAGAGGGGCCTTCCTACTCTGAACAGCTGGGTGCCAAGAGTGGGCCAAACGGGCACCCTTATAACAGAACAAATAGGTCCCGAATGCCAAATCTGAATGATTTAAAAGAGACAGCCTTGTAATGTGTGCTGGAGTGGGGGGGGGGGGGGAAAGGGACAATCCGGTTAGGAGGGGAGGGGCGGGGGTGGGGTGGGTGGAGAATGGGCGGGGCCGGGGTGGTAAGCCAGTATTTTCAGCTTTATCAAGGTGTGTGCAATATTGTATGTGTGGAGCCAGCTGGCTCCTCACGGCCACAAATGCTAGTCAGGGATCTTAGAGCCACAGGAGTTCCTTAGGGATCACCAGTCCCCACGAGTCTTGTGTGAGAATGGATAGTGTGCAGCTGAGGAAGAAGACACTTTTGCCAGGTTCTCCCCCTTAGGTTCCAGCTCTAGTGCAATCGCCGTTGAACTTGGGAAAGCCAGGATGTGTTTTGGCACTGCAGGGGATAGAAAAATATGTGTTGACCAATGTCCTTACCACAGATTTTTTTCCGCCTAGACTAAATGTGGGGTTTATTGTAATCCAAGAGTATCCCTTTGAAGGGTTAGCAGATGAACTAACTGTATGTCTTAAATTGTTTTCTAAACTTCCATATTTGATAGGGTTTGTAACATTTATTTATAATTAATATTGTACTGTTATAATCATACCTTTTCTGTTAAACGTAAAGTTATTTTGAGCTGTTTGGAACATTGTGAAGCAGTGGGACAGCTACAGTAGTTTCTATAAAAACTAAACAGTAACGTTTATATATTGCATCAGGAGTATTTTATTCTATATATAAATATATATATGGTAAATGTCTGTCTGTTTTATAAATATAATCATTTAAAGAAAGTATCGTTATGACACTATCTGCCATATTTTTATACATGTGTGATATGAAGTGAGTATTATACTTCTCATCAAGGGAGTTGAATTGTGGCTGCTCGTGACTGTAACCGTAGGAACCTTGCTAAACTTTCAGGCGACAGCGGCAGCTTCTAGACACGATCCTTGGTAGCAGACGAGATGCAGCATCTCCTTCTGAACCCACAGGGAAAGAAAGTTGGCTAGGCCAGTGAGAACTCCAGCAGGCCTGTTCCGTCCTCACACAGTTGGCTCCTCTTCGTGTCCAGGGACGTTCCTTGCACCTGAGGGGAGAACAGATCCAGGGTTACTCATGGGGTCTTTGTAGAGAGAATGTGCTCTTCTGCTTAGCATTAGCGTAGGGCATAGACCAAAGATTTGCCAGTGAACATTCCTAGTTGCGAGGTTGTAAAAGGTATCTGCAGATCTTGCAAACCAGCTCTATGCTCCTGAATCCTGTGCACTGTACTGGAGACTCTTGGCTGGTAGCGTGTGAGATACATGTGTGGCATTTCTATTTCTAAATGCTTTTTTTGTTATCGCTCTTTCCAATATATTTAAAAGGCTCCTGAAGCGATTCCAGATGTAGAGAAAATTGCTGTACTCATCTTCCTGAGACGGTCCATTTGTAACAAGTTTATCATGCACATCAGTAAACACACATACGCACACACACGTGGCCAGAACAGGACTTACCTTTCCCTCATTTGATCTCCTTCAACTCCCAGGTTATTCCCAAGTATCATCAAGGCCTTTGGCCAACAAGGGTCATAGCCCCGCGTTTCTGGGCCATCCTTGACAGAAATCACCTCAATACCATCATCCGTCAAGAGTATTAGATTTTCGGAAGTAGTCTCTTAGCAATAATATTTTTAAAGGTCCCCTCCCACCCCTCAAAGAGGTAACTTCTCAGTATTTATTACTTGTCCCAGGACTGTGAGAGTATCAGCCCCTGAATCAAGTTGGCTATAATTGAAATCTGCTGAGTTACTGTTCCCCTCCCCCAACATTTTAAGAATCATAGCTCTGATGATTATAAAGAAAAAGGTCTTAGTTTCTTTGAAGCTTAAATTGTGTGCATATTGCATTTTTATATAACTACTATAATGATGTGTATTGATTATATATAGAGGTCATTTTAAGGTGCTTTTAATTTAATTTTAATAAGTGTAATAGGCACTAAAATAAAACTCAACTAGGTACTATCATTGAAACAATTTGATTCAAACCAATAGTTTGCATGCTCTTCGGTTCTTTTTATATCTTACTGCTTTCACCAGTTCAGTGCTGTCTGAGTAGCTCTGAATTCTGGCTTTTTCCAGGCAGCTGCCCAGTTATATAGTGATGTGGACCCTTAGCAGTTTTTGCCTGGATACTAATGACTCTAAAAGGGTGTGTAACTCTTCTTTTTTAAACTCAACCTGTACCTTGTATTCCCCCTTGCAAACCAGAAACTCCATTTTTTTCCTCTGGAAAGACTTCTCACTGTGCTGTGCGCTTAGGAACTGCGCAGTCACATTGCCATGCTGTGGCATTTGAGGCTCGTTGTCACCTAGGGGCTGGTTTCCCATGTTTTCATCCTTGCTAACATTGGGATCTTAGATATTTGCAGAACATTTATATTCGTGATGGTTCTTCAAAGAAGGGCTAGAATAATTGCCTTCTACCTAGAGCAAAGTAAACCTAACTGATGAAGAGTCAATACATACTTTTCGTACATTCCCAGATTTGAGCCAGAAAATATCTGCAATGTTTTCAACTAGTGTTTTTGACATAGCTCTTTTATCCTCTTCTCAGCTTTTGTCCATTCTGACTTTCATTGACCTCAGTAAGCTGTAAATGATCTACAATTCGCATTTCTAGCATGCATATTTCTCTTCCTGGTCACATGGTAAAGTTTTCTCTCAAATCTAATGGGCCCTCTTTTAGCTCTGAACTTATTTTCCTCTGGTTGATGAATTATTGGCCTCACAAAGATTGCCATCTGTGATAAGATTAAGGACTTGACTTAAGGTCACAAAAGTCTGCATTTTCTTTAGGAAGGGAAGTTTATGACATCCATGTTCTATCATCTGCCCTAACTTCCTAAAGGATAAAAAGGTTGAATGAAGGCTTATGAATTGCTTTGTTTATGGAAGTATCGCTGATCTTGTGAAAAGAAACTCTGCTTTACTGTTTTTCTACTTCTGCTTTACCGCCATCCTCATTATTCTTCTCAGAAGTTCTGAATGAACTTTTACTAAACCTTGTTTGGTTTCAGTCAGAGGTTTAGCCTCTCTAGAGCCCAAGACAAAAAGTGCTCCATGCTGAGGGGCTCAAGTGAGTTATCTACAGCAGGATTCTCGACCAGGGCCAATTTTGCCTCCTGGAGACATTTGGCAATGGCAGGAGACATGTTTGGTTGTCACAACTGGGGGGGGTGGTGTGCTACTGGGATCTAGTAGGTAGAGGCCAGGGTTGCTGCTAAACATCTTGCATGCCCAGGACCGCCCCCACCAGACAAAGAATCATTCAGCCCCAAATGTCAGTAGTGCCGAGGCTGAGAAACCCTGCTCTACCATATTCCAAGCCCACCTGTCTGCAGAGCTTGGCCCCGCGCTAGTTCTCTGCAGGCTTCAAAACTGCAGGTACGAATTCTTTAGCGCTGCATTCTCTTAAAGAGTCTTCTACCACCTTTCTTGAATCCCTGGAATCCTACTGTCTGTTTTCATTATCTTGGACCTGCTAAAAGGTGCATCCTTTGGGAGGAGACCAGAGTCACTTTATAGGTGTTTGAGAACTTAAATTCTAGGTCAGCATCCTAAGAAAATCTTTCATAGAGCCATGAAGCTTATATTTAGAAGCAAGCAGCAGCCTGGCAGATTGGCATGATTTTTACCAACTGCTCAAAGACATCCATGGCTTTTAGCTGTCTCTCCCAAAAGAAAATGTGTTTGTTTTTAATTTAAGTCATTTAATAACTCTTTACAAATATTGGCGTATGACTGATTAGAAGCAAAAAACTCTTAATTGGTGGTCATGATGTGGCTGTTATAGGAGTATTTGTGCCGTGTGCTTTGGTTAAATCTGTTTTAAAATGTACTTTAAGATTCACCATTTGCAGTTGTACTTTAATTCTAAGCTCAGAGCCATGCTGGGTAGTTTCCAGTCGCATCATGTATTATAAAGTATGTTGTGGTTGTAGAGTTAGACAGTTTAGCATATTTCTAACCTGAAAATTAGTGGGCTTTGCTACGAAATGCTATCCCATTTTTCCTTCCCAGCACCTCTTAGTTAACATCATAGTACCCTCACTCCTTAAACTAGTTTTTAGAGTAAATAAGGAAAAAAGCCATTTATTTTCTTCTAGCTAAGTATTGAGAATGACTCATAAGTGTACAACTGTTTAAGGCCAAGAGGATTACTTTTCAAGTATGTAGAAGGCTCTGTCCATTTCTGTTCACCTAGGTCCTGGTGGGGACTCAACCTTTAGCAAGGGCAATGGCTCATTGCGACTTATTCCTAGAGCTCAGCTGGGACTCAGAAATCTGTATAATCTCTCCTGGTCAGAACATATTTTCTGGAGAGCAGTGCTTTTATATCTAGAAGTTTGTTAGCTCCTGCATTATAGTCAGATATTGAGCTCCATGCGAGCACTAAGATCCACAGACTCATACTTTTGTCAACTGGGAATGTGGTATGATACACTGAACCAAGTCAGAAAATATTGAAATATTTCCTTGCCTCCTTCAATTCATCACTAATGAAGTGTGTAGGCAGAGAAAACTTATTTGCAGTTAAAAGAAAAATGGTTTCTTTAAAAGGGGCTGCAGAAACAACAGTACAAATGTCATAAGTGTCCTGTTGCTAATCCGCAGGGCCAGGATCTCACAAGAAGGCTCTCTTAGAGACTTAAAGGGCCAACTTGCAAAATAAAAACTTGTAAGTGGCTCTGATTTCTTCCTTCTGCATCTTGACCAGCTGAGATATAGAATATAATAACTTGAGGTCTGATTCAGCTGGGTAAAAAATTCCGTATTAGAAACCATGAGTAAATGGAAGAAAGTGAATCTGTGACAGGATGAGTCCCTTGTCTTTCTGTATACACACAATGTGGTAGAAGTACAGTGGCTAGGAAACTATGGGCCTGCTGCCCTATTCTATTCTATTTCTTCTTTTTTAATCGAATGTACTATAAAATGTCATAGACTTTTGTGCCAAGTCAGTTACTATGTGAATATTCATTTCCCATAGTGCTTTGTTAATATATCAGTGTTAGGCCTGGTCCTGACTCCACCTTTCTCCACTCCAGGCACTGACCCACCTTTCTGTGTATTTCCTATAGGCTATTAAATATGATCACAACCTGCCTTGTACTTCCATTCATTAACTGTTTACTCCCAAGTTTGAGGGAAGTTTGTCTTTTGTTTTGCCAGAAAAAAATTTGTAATAGTCTACACGTTGGATTTCTAGGGCCAGAGAACTGTGGCAGTGAAACTGGTATCTCTTCTAAGGCCCTTCATTACCCAAAAGGTTAAGCTCTCTGAACCCCATTTGATCCTTGGATTGTATTTTGATCTTCCTTTGGAATCTTAAAAATAGGTCTCCATGTTGTATGCAGATTAGAAGTTGCCTTGTTCACTACTCTTCCAGCGCATAGTATCAGGGAGAAAGAGGCCTTATCTGTTCCTCCATCCCCTCCGTTTTGACAGACTGCAAAGAATTCCTCAGGACTTCCTTTGGTTTGGGATTTTACTTTCCCAAAAGCCTGATCTGATTCATTTCAGGCATAGACAAGCTTGTCCTAGTGCTCTGCTTCAGGGCTAATCAGACAAAACCCAGGAATAGAAAAGGTAGATGCCTTGACTTTTGTCCCTGTTGGGGGATTAAAGTGTTTATCGCCAGAGTTGTCAAAAGCTCCAGTTACAACGCATTCAGTTTCAAGGGAAAAAAAATGATGCTTTTCCTTCTGGAGAACTTTTAAGTTCTCCACAGCAGCTTAGATTTTCCAAAATGGAAAGTAAAGCTTGTATAAAATCTGTTTTCACTAGAGATATACAGTCGATTATAGTCACTTCAGTCCATTTCCCTCTCCTTGTTTCCTCCTTGGTCACTGATTGAGTCAGGCTGGAGGGGTAATGCTGTGATTGTAAGAAGTAAATTCTCACGTGAACGTGGACTGATTAACAGAAACAAACCAAACAAAATAGTTGCCCCTAATTCCTATCTCCAAGAATTGCTTTGTGCCATTTTGAATTCAGGTAGTTATTCTGTATATATTTAGAAGACTATTCTGAGCTTCCTCAATCTCTAGGAAGTTTGAAGGGGGTATCTGGGAAGACACAGAGCAGGGAGACTTTGAGAACCCTGCTTGTGCCTGAAAACAAAAATAGGGATAAGCCAGAATGATGTAACATCTAAGTTTGTGGTAGATGAAGAATCAGTTGAAATTCTTAATTGCACAGACTTTATAATCCATAATATAAAGTGTAATTCCATACTTTGTACTGTGGCAAGGGTGTGACGTGGTGTTAACCTTTTTAATTTTTGAATCCAAGCTGAATTTAAAGTGTTGAATATTTAAATTCCTCACAAGCTAATTATGAACCATTTGTAAGGTGTTTATATAACTCTTTGTATCATGTATTGGTACATCTTATCAAGTTTTTTCTGGCATGTATTCCATTCTAAACTTCTGTAAAATTTCTATTGTTGCTGTAAATATTATACAAATATCTATTCCGTGGTAACCTTAATTATCAGCATGAAATGGTTAATTTTTACTGAGCACAATGTATTTTTGAATGGATCTTCCCAAATGTCTTTAATAAAATGCAGATTTTGCACTGACTGATGTGATTGCCAGGCCTTCCCCATCTTGAGCACTGTGGTCCCTCTTGTTTGAACAACAAGCAGCTCCGTGGTAGTTCCTTCTTTGTAAAGAACTCGTTTGAATTCAGATGAGGGATAATGGGCCTTTGAATTTGGAATCAGTTTAAGGGACAGAAATTATTGTAAGGCAGGGCAAATCCTGTTATTTACTGATGTTGATAATTTTTTTTTTTTGTATTTATAAAGCTTTTTTCCCCTTCTGGCATTTTGAAAACTTTTTGGCTTCTTTTACACTTGAGTGTTGCCTCGTTTGCACGTTGCCAGACACTCACTTGGTGGTTTGGGGAAGATGGGAAGAGATGTCAACCTCCTGCTTAGTGCCATGGAGGAAGCAAAGATGGACAGCTTAATAAGGATTTCTTCATGTTTTAGAGCAAGGGGTTGGCAAACTCTTTCTGTAAAGGGCCAGATAGTAAATATTTGAGGCTCCGTGAGCCATTGGATCTCTGACTACTCAACCCTACTCACCATGCAACTCTGCCATTGTAGTGCAAAAGCAGTATAGATGATATGTAAATGAATGGGTGTGACTGCGTTCCAATAAAACTTTATTTACAAAAACAGGCAGGGAACCAGATTTGCCAGCCTGTTTCAGGCCCTCACTTTTGTCTTTAAGGATAAGAAGACCAACTAAGTAAATGGGGTGGCCAGGGGAGAGCTTAAATTTTATGATAACATGTATAAATATTCTCCAACTTTCTTTATCTTTCTAAACAAAGGATAGGAGCTAAAACCCTGTGTCACCAAAATCTTCACTCCAAGTTTCTCAAGTGTCATAGAAACTTGTGGCCTGTGATTTCAACTATACTGTTTATCGAGACTGAATCAAAGTAACTGGGGCTTGTCATTTTTTTATGTTCATAGCACTTACTATGGCTGGGCACATTGCCAAGTATTTTACTTTTATTATTATTTTATTTTTATTTATTTATTTATTTATTTTGTGGTACGCGGGCCCCTCACTGTTGTGGCCTCTCCCGTTGCGGAGCAGAGGCTCCGGACGCGCAGGCTCAGCAGCCATGGCTCACGGGCCCAGCCGCTCCGCGGCATGTGGGATCTTCCCAGACTGGGTCATGAACCCGTGTCCCCTGCATCGGCAGGTGGACTCTCAACCACTGTGCCACCAGGGAAGCCCTACTTTTATTATTACATTTATTTTTTGGAAGACAGCAAAGTGGGTAGTATCCCCATTTTGTAGATGAGGAAACTGAGGTTTATGGACTTTATGTTAACCTGCCCAAGGTCACCCAGCTAGGATTTGAATCCAAGTATGTTCACTGGAAAGCCCATACCCTTTTAACACTACTATACAGTGTGATCACTATGTCTCCATGTATAGAAACTGACATGGGTTCATGACATGGGGTGATTCATGTACCACCCTTCTTCCCATCTCCCATCAAGTGGTAATTGAACTGATTTGAGAATAGAACGTTTCATTGAAACAAATTTGACAACTTCCTACAAAGCTACAGTAATCAAAACAGTGTGGTACTAGCATAATGATAGACATATAGATCAATGGAATAGAACTGAGTGTCCAGGGAATTCCCTGGCGGTCCAGTGGTTAGGACTCCATGCTTTCACTGCTGAGGGTGCAGATTCAATCCCTGGTTGGGGAACTAAGATCCCACAAGCTGCGTGGCATGGCCAAAAAAAAAAGAATTGAGTGTCCAGAAACATAAACCCTCACCTTTCTGGTCAATTGATTTTCCATAAAGGTCCAGGGTCATTCAGTGGGGAAGGAATAGTCTTTTTGACAAATGTGCTGGGACATTTGGATATCCACATGCAAAGAATGAAGCTAGACCCCTACCTCATATCATACAAAAATTAACTCAAAATCGATCAAAGATCTAAATGTAAGAGGCAAAACTATAAAACTCTCAGGAAAAAAAAAATAGGAATAAATCTTCATGATCTGGATTTGGCAATGGTTTCTCAGATATGACACCAATAGCACAAACAACAAAAGAGAAAAAATAAGTTGGACTTAAAATTTTAAAATATGTGTTTCAAAGGACTCCTTCAAGAGAGTGAAAAGACAACCTATGAAATAGGAGAAAATATTTGCAAATCATTTATCTGGTAAGGTAATTGTATCTAGAATATATAAAGAACTCTTACAACTCAATATTTTAAAAACAGCCTAATTTCAAAAATGGGCAAAGGGTCAGAATAGACATTTCTTCAAAGAAGGTGTACAAACACAGTAGACACATGAAAAGATGCTTAACATCATTACTCATTAGAGAAATGCAAATCAAAACCACAATGAGAGATACTACTTCATACACACGAGGATGGCTACAATCAAAAAGATAATAACAAGTGTGCAGAAATTGGAACCCTCATACATCGCTGGTGGGAATGTAAGATGGTGCAGCCATCTTGAAAAATTGTCTGAAAGTTCCTCAAAAGGTTAAATTGAGTTACCATATGACCCAGCAATTCCACTCCTGGGTATATACCCAAGATAAATGAAAACGTCCACACAAAAACTTGTACACAGTTGTTCATAGCAGCATTATTCATAATAGCCGTAAAGTGGAAACAACCCAAATGTCCATCAACGGATGAATGGGTAAATAGAATGTGGTTTATCCATACAATGGAATGATATTCAGCCATAAAAAGGAATGAAGTACTGATACATGTTACAACATGAATGAACCTTGAAAACACTATACTAAGTGAAAGAAGCCAGACAGGAGAAAACCACACATTGCATGATTTCATCTATATGAAATGTCCAGAATACGCAAAATCTACAGAGACAGAAATGAGATTAATGGTTGCCCGGGGCTGGGGTGGGCAAGTGGGTTGGAGAGGTGTGATGGCTAGTGGGGACAGGGTTTCTTTTGGGGGTGATGAAAATTTTCTAAAATTGATTGTGATAACGGTTGCTCAACTCAATATACTAAAAGTCATTGAATTATACACTGTAAATGGGTGAAATTTGTATGGTATGTGAATTTTATCTCAATAAAGCTGTTCCAAAACAAAAATTTCCAATATAAATAATTATTTGGAGAACCTTTATCCCTGCCTCATCCTGTTTACTTCTTTTCTTTTTTTCCCTTAACTATACTCCCCTCCTGTGTCTGGTGTGCCAGTTGTAGAGTCCTGAACTCTTAGGCTATTGCCATTTTCTCTGACAATCCATGTCACGATAAAAGTTCGTTCAGCTTTCCTAGTAAGAATCTCTAGGCATTCTGTTCAAAGTGGATTTGTCCATGTGTCCTAAGGCCAGAGAAGGATTTTTTTTTTTTCCCTACCCTGAATTGATACCTTAATGTGTGAGAGAAGATTGAGCAGAGAAAAGCGTTTTTCCACGTTTAAGTATACAGCATGGGGATTGGAAAGATGCTGGGTTAAATAAGCTGTTCTAAGCCCAAAAACACCAGGGAAGAGATTTGGGGATTTTAGGAGGCTGGCCGTTCACAGAGAAGGTGAATACGATGTCCAGGATCGTGTTGGTGTGAGTCCATTGCCTCGGCTTGGCGTTTGAAAACAGAAAGTAACTCAGAGAAATGAGCTGCTAGCAGAGGCTGCACTGCCTCAGGACCAGGACAGTCTTGGCTTCCCCAGTCTCGCTGGATTCCACCCCTTCTCGGCTCCTGCTTTCAAATCCTCTGATTCCACCCCTTCTCGGCTCCTGCTTTCAAATCCTCTCCTGCCCACCCGCCCTGTCATCGGCCTCTCCCAGGGAAAGGCCTGAAAACTCAGGCTGAGCTATAAACGACAAAGGCGGACCGTCCTTCCCCCGAGCTCCCTGCTTGTGGAGCTCCTCCAGGAGGGGAAGGCCAGGCTGAGCCCAGATGTTACGAGGCAAGGGGGCAGAGGTTGGAAGGTTGGGCTCACCAGCGGCCTAGCCGCATCACGCTTCTCAGATTGTAGGGCCTGACCACTTTCTGCAGACTGTACTCAGCTGATGGGCCTCCTCTGTGTAGCCAGTGATAGCTCCTGGCCAACTGTTTTCCGAGTGTTAAGCTTGTTGAAAAATGGTAGCCCTAGATAAAAGGAAATTCTGGTGTGTTCTGGTCATTTGGGGTTCCTAAATACAGGGAAACTTTGCTCCTTACATATGCAGCCTGTCCCGTGTATTCACCTAAATAGTGACCACAGACTGGGATCATTTGCCTGAGGGAACTGCAGAATGGAGCTATATGTGATGAGAGCTCTAGACCTCCCCCCATCCCTGTGTTCAGGGTTAGGTGTGAGGGGTGAAAGCTCAAAGCAGGGGAGGCCCTCCTACCTCTGGGGTGTTTGGTCATGCACGGCTCTCACGAGACTGGGACATGGGCTCCCATCCACCAGACTCATCTGCGCCACCCAGTCACCCCAAAACTCTGCAAACGCAGTGCTCTAAAGTCCTAAAAGGCCATGATTTAATGAGAACTTAGGAGAAAACACAAGCTTGCTCCCCCTTTGTGTTCAAAGGGAGGCTTTATGAAACTCTGTGTTCCTGTTTTGAACGTGGTAAAGCAAAAGAATTTTCAAATTATCAGGGCTGCTTTTCATCCCCCTGGGACTGCACCTTTCACAGTGTCACTGAGACCAAAAACAAACCAAAAAAACCCGAGAGCAGCAAATTACTCCTGCTACTTAGGCTTTTGCTTGAAAATTGTTTTTAGGGACATTTTCTTTGTTCTTATTTTCTTCGGCCCTGAGTGGGGAATAAGTTCATTTTCTTTTCCTTTCACTGAAATTGGAAACTATATCTTACAAAAAAGAAAGAAGTATTCTCTGCCCAGCTCCGCATTGAAAAGAGCCTGTAAAATCCAGCCCTTTTGGTCACAGTGGTTAAGTCAGCATTCCCGCATGGGCCGCGCTGCACCCCCCACCCCCTGGCAGGTGCTGAGCTGAGGCGGGCATCAGGTACACTTGCTGACGCACTCCAGCAACTCCATCCGGATGGCAATGCGGACGTGCCAGCCCAGCGGGATGAGCCGGATGAAGCGGGAAATGATGGGGGGCCGTAGCAGGTTCTGGACTGTGGAGGTTCGGTCCGAGTTTCCATAGAAAACCTAAAGAGAGGGAGGAAATCCTATCACCATCACAGAAGAGGAGAGAAAAGGAAGACAGATTCCTGTCTGGAGTTGGCCCCAACTTTTAACTATGGAAAATCTCAGTGCTGAAAGGGCAGAGAATTTGCTGATGTCCCCCAAAATCTAACCTTGAATGATTGTCAGCACCTACATGCTCCAGGCATCAACTTAAATGAATTAAAATTGGGTAACAGTTCTTCCTCAGTAACACTAGCTGCTGTTCGAGTGCTCAATACTGTATGTGATCAGTGGCTGCCACAGTGGATACTGCAGATAATAACATTTCCTTCATGGCAGAAAGTTCTACTAGACGGCGCTGATAGAAAATGCTGCTTGATTCTTATCACCAATGTTGTGATCTAATCCTTTGCATTTTGACAAGAATTTTGGAAAGGAGCACATTATACTTAAGAGAGGAATGTTCCCATGTTCCAAAGGTAGCCAAAGTGGGGCTCAAGTGAAAACTTGTGAGCTGGCTCTAAAGTTGTGAGCCAAAGCTTAACTGTGTGTGTCTACATTGATACAAATGGCAAGTACTTTTTTTTTTTTTGCGGTACGCGGCCTTCTCACTGTTGTGGCCTCTCCCGTTGCGGAGCAGAGGCTCCGGACGCGCAGGCTCAGCGGCCATGGCTCACGGGCTCAGCGGCCATGGCTCACGGGCCCAGCGGCATGTGGGATCTTCCCAGACCGGGGCATGAACCCGTATCCCCTGCATCGGCAGGCGGACTCTCAACCACTGCGCCCCCAGGGAAGCCCTGGCAAGTACTTTTTAGACTTTTTTTGGAAAAAAAATGTTTTTAAAAAACAAAAAGACATAAAAACTAGAGAGAAGATTCTCGAAGTGGGAGAGCAGTGCCCAAAATAGAAAAAGGTGTTGCTTCCTGTGTTTTGGGATGTAACATAGCAATTACACAGTGGCTGTAACATAAGGTACAATGGATATTTGGCTATATCTTCAAAGAAACTTCTGTGCGCTTTTTCCAGAGTCCTAGTGCTCTGCCCAATGACACTGGAACATTTCATTTCCAAATGGGATTATCTCCTGAAAAAAATCTGGCTGCCACATTGACCTCATCCATACACAAATCAAGAAGGACCTCAGCTGCCATGATCTTGCCTTTATTTCTTCCCAATAGCAACACCCCACATCCCCTTCTCTGTTTGCTCCACATCTTGAACCTCTTTAAATCAGGAGCCCAGTGAAGAAGGAGGATGGAACAGGCTCCAGACCTCACAACTGCTGGAGTGGAGCGCTTCTTTGCAAAGAACTATCAAGGCCTTCAGAAACACAGGTAGAGCTTGAAAAAGAATGTTCATATCTTTTTGAAAAGCCAACTAATAAGAACAAAAATGAAATAAAATGTCCAAGTATCAAGATGGTTTTTCCTATTGTGTTCAAACTCCTTGAAATTTCAACCCGTGAATGTCTTGCTGTACAAATTGTCATCAAGAGAGTACAGAACCTTCTGATGTTCAGCTGCACATGTCTACTTAACCTGATGAAATGTCCAGATTAGCTGGGGGAAGTCCTCTCAGACAAAAGGGCAGTTAACATTTCCAAACAGCTAGTGAGTTTTTAATTCATTGTAGATAACATTTTATATGTGTGTGTATATATATATATATGTATGTATGTAAAATATTGATTATATATTTATATGTGTATATATGTGTATGCATGTATGAATATACATATGTGTGTATATATGTGTATATATTTATATAAAATACATAAAATCAAAAGCCTACTGTGTTCAGTCTGTGAAGAGCAAGAATTGGGTGGGTCTCAGCCCTCAGAGATTAGTAGGATATAAAGTTGCTCAAAGGTTTAAGCGACTGTTTCTTCTCAGCTGGACTTGTTTTAACCATTTATACAGTTTAGTGGCTAATTTGTTGAGATTGTCGGTCTCAATAGTAAGGAGAGGCCATATCTACATAAAGGGACGAGAACCTAGCCACATCAGTAGTAGATCAAGCCAGACCCATGCAGCAAAGTGTTCAAGGTCCAGTGACTTTGGCAGAATCCAAATGGCCAGTCTTGATTATTCAAGCAACTCTGTGCTGATGTGAGAATTCAAAGACTTCTTTTGCACATACGATGGCACTCATTCGCAAACTGTGCTAGACATGAGGTATACAAGAAAAGACCCCTGCCTCGTCGTCAGAGAGCAAATAGTGTTGTGGGGAGAAAGCATGGATGATTCACCATACCGTGGGGTCAGTGTTCTGACAGAGGGTGGCGACAGGAACACAGGGACGGGTGGGAGGGGTGTCCCAGAGGGGCTGTGTTGAAGTTGGTTTGGGGTAAGCCCGACATACCCGATTGTTTCCGGTCTGGTCCTTATAGTAAATCCAGTTCAGGCTCTCATCGGTCCTGTACTGCACACTGTACTTGGTCATCCACTCGTCGATGTCACAGCGCCCCTGGGTGAGGATCCCCGAAATCACCTTGACCTCCTTCAGATCTATCTGCAACCACTGGCTGCTGTCCTGGAACTTGGAGAGCCAGGCGCACCTGCCGCGGACACAGCGAGTCACCAGGAGCCTTTCCCCGTGAGCGCCTCCAAAGAGCTGGGAGGTGCTGTCTTTTGAGGGGATGGCAGCTCCTGAAGAGCCCCCACAATGCTCGGGCAGTCTGAGCTGCAATCTGTTAAGCACCCAGAAGCTTGTCTCCGAGAAGTGTCCGGCCTCTGTGATACTTGTACAGTTTCTCCCTGCACCTCCACCGCCCAAGGAAAAATTGTCAGATTCAAATAATTTGTCAAAGAAATGCCTTCAACTGTAGCTGAAATCACCTTTGGCGTGTGGTTGAGCATGTTTTTCTTCAAAACATGCGAATCCATGGTAATCGCACCTTCCAGCCCCCTTCCCTTTTCATTAGTCTCTCCTGATGTCCTTTTTCCGTAAGTCTTTTTTTTTTTTTTTTCTTTAATTTCACTCTCTTCATACCTATCTGCGTCTCCTTCAGGTGCTGTCATGCACGCCATGGTAGGCACCATGTGCAGAACATGGAACCAAGTGGCTCTGCAAGGGCTTTTCACAATTGTAAAGCAAAGCAACCACTGAAGGAACTGATTTATTTTTTAGTTATATCCTCATAAGTTGTGGAAACCTATAGTTTCCCTTTGTGGTGTGTGAGTGTGTGCGCGCCTGTGCGCATTAATAAGCTTCTCGGGGACTCGGCCCTTGGCAGCCTTCTCTTCTAATTCTGGACTTGCTCCTTGGGTGGCTCCTGACTTTTAGGTCCATCTCAGGCTTTTTCTAAATTCTAAGCCCTGAGAATCAATTGCTAGCTAGACAACTTCTACTGGATGCCATATAGCATCTCAAATAAAACATGTCCCAAAAGAGCTCCTAATTATCCTCACCCCAACCCCTCATTCCAGTGTTCATCTCTCTGAATTCTACCCCCTTCCTCTCTGTCACCTCAAACATCTAATCCATCTCTTGGCTCCATCTCCAAATGTTTCTCAAAGTCGTTTACTTCTCTCCATTTCACTGCCACCACTCTAGCCCACGTCACCCTCAGTTCTTGCCTGGACAGCTGCCATAGCTTACTTAACTGGTCTCCTTGGATTCCTCTCCCCACCTCACCCCCCACCCGTACCCCACACCAAACAGCTCTTCCCACAAGAGCCAGAAGATTTTACTTAAAACCTAAATCTGATTGTGATACTCCCCAACTTTAAATCTTCCTCTGATAGAGTCTGCTCATTGTCTCCCAATATCCTCTTCCCATTTCCTTTAGTAATAGAACCCCTAAATTTTCTCTGGGCAAGAGGCCACCCAGCTAAGATCACATTTCCCAGTCTCCTCTGTAGCTGGGTGGGGCAGTCAGACCAGATTCTGATCAATGGGATGTAGGTATAAGTGGCCAGCAGGATTATGTATGTATCCTTAAAGGAAAAGTATATGCACTCTGCTCTTCTTTTCTCCCTCCTGACTAGAATGTGGATGTGATAGTGGAAGCTAGAGCAGCCATCTTGGACCCGAAGGTGGAAACTTCATGTTAGGGTGAGAGAACAAGGTGGAAAGAGTCTGGGCCCCTGATACCATCCAGCTGCCATAACAACCCTAGACTGCCTGATCACCTCCAAGTTGATTAAGTCTCTGTATTTTGGGGCTGTTTGTTACAGCAGCACAAACCTGTATTCTAACTAATGCACATTCAGGGTTCTCCCATTATCCCTAAAATAAGGACCACAGTCCTTAACATGACTTATAAGGCCTTGCACCATCTGATTTCTTTCTACTTCTCCAGCCTCATCTCACCTGTGCGCTAACCTCACTGGCTTTCTTTACAGTCCCCATCCATGAACTTGAGGGATCTTCCCAACTCAGGGCCTTTGCACCTGCTGTACCCTGTGCCTCTCTCCCCCTTCCCCCTACCTGGCCAACTGCAGCTCTCAGGTCAAAGAGCTTTTCCTTAGAAAGCCTTCCCTGGTGCTTCAAGTGGACCAGGTCTTTCTTCTCCTCTGCAGCACTCATCACACTTGGCAGATGGCCGGTTGTGTGACAATGTGCTTAGAGTCCCCCCTCTAAACTGCGTGCTTCTCGAAGGCGAGGAGCTCATTCACCTTGTTCACTGCTGTATCCACTGTCCTTGGCACGTGGAAAGCACTCAGTCAATATTTGTTGAATAAATAAATGCATTCTGTGTCATTCATTTATTACAGAGACCTACTTTTTCAAATCACATGAAAAAAAAAAAAATCGCCTGAGCCTCCTGCTCTGCTTACCCAAAGCCTTGACTATTGAGTCGGGCCTTGTTGGCGGTCCAGGAGGCATACCAGCCCACGTACTGCTCCAGGTTGGAGCAGGTGATCTGGTCCGGTGTAACCTCTCCTGACTCGAAACCCAGGGGCTTATGATATGGGCATTCTGGGAAAGGAAAAACAATGCACATTAAAACACGCATATCACATGGCAAGACTCAACAAACACGACATGATCGAAATGACAAATCCGACCCTCTCGTTCGCGCTTTGTAAGGTGGAGGATGTTTTCCTTGGTGGCGCCGTTCACAATGGGTAGGACTGGGTCTTCATCCTCTTCACTGCTCTTGCGAGAAGAGAGTGAAGATGAAGTAAAGGGATTGCCATAGAGACTCACAATATTCATAAAAGCAGAGGGAAGTAGTTCTATGGCAACCTCTTGGTGGGGGGGGAGAATTTTGAGAAATACTTCACCTCCTCCACAAACTCAGAGACCTAAAAGCCAAGAGGTTCACAGGAAAATATCATACTTAAATGTCATGCTCTTTATTTTCCTCATTAACACGGGTCAGCCATCCCACATGATGACACGAAGGCCCCTAATTGTCCTCAGGTAGCATATGATGCCAATTATAGGAACAAAACCATGGTGAGAGGCAGAGAAGGGCAGTTATATATTGAGACTGACTTCCCACTTGTAAATTGCAGTTTTTCACTAGTCTAATGGAAAAAAAGGGTGGGGCGGGAATGAAATGCGTCTGAGTGACTGTTGAATAAGGAACAGTTGAAAGGAGCTGCTTTTTCCAAATAAGAGTAGCCGAAGCTGGTTCTTGTATATTAATTGCTGCTTCTCACGGATTTCCTCTCGCTAATTTAGCGTTCAGTTACCTGGTCAGAGACTACCAATTGCCAACCCAGTATCCATTCTTCCCTGCTTTTAGACTAAAGAACCCTAATTTTGTTGGGTGCGGCAACGTAGCCAGCTAAAAAAACAAAACAAAAGAATCTTTCCCAGCCACCTTTGCAGTTAGAAATGACCACGTGACACAGTTTCTAACTCATGAGATAGAAGAGGATGTCTGCTGGGGATTTCCGATCAGATTTTGCTTGCCCCCTCTTTCTTCCTCTTGCCTAGAAGGAAGACCTGATGGTTGGTGCAGCAGTAGCCATCCTGCACCCTGGGGGTAAGGCCAAGAGAACTGAAGAGACCTCAGCCCTGATATCTTTAAGCTGCTCCTTACCCCTAGTCTTTTTACTGTGTGAGTCAAAGAAAAACTCCTATTTCAATAAGCCACTATTTAGGGGGTCTCTTATTTATAACCAAACCCAGATTCTAGCTGAATTTCTTTAGAAAACAAATGATAAACTTAGGCAAGTACATTCTCCTAGTTTCCCAGTTGTGAATGATAAACTTCAAGTAAGGAAGATCAAACTACTTTCTTTCCATGTATAAATTTGAGTTCAGATTGAAAAGCCAAGTGTATTTACTGGGACATCATCACCTTCAACAGCAAAATGAGTGCTGAGGTCTTTCTGGCAGATAATTTTCAAAAGTCAGTAAAACTGAATGAGGCATGTAAAAGCTTGAATGCCATCCTGAGGCTCCAAAATGCCTGCGGGGATAGTCATGCCCTGTCCCCAGAGGCTGAAGACAGAAGGACAGCTTCAGGCCTCTGGCCAGGGCGGCTTAACTGCCTTTCTGCCCAGTGAACCAAAGAAATAGGGCCAACTCCCACCAGTAACTGCAGCTCAGCGGGGCTGGGGGTGAGGGGACAGCATTTGTAGTTTATCAAGTACCCGAAGCTTGGGTGGGGGGCGGCCTATTAAAATAATGTCAAGGGAGAGAGAATAGGAGCGCTTTCTGAGTGACTCCATCACGCCTTGTGTGGCCAAATCATCAGGGGGGCTTGTTAAGAATGCAGTTTCCAGGATTCCACCCCCAGAGTGGCCACATTTTTAACAAGCACACTTTGAGAACCTTGGTCTGCCAGGGAAGACGTTGGCTGGAGGATTCAGGGGGCCTGGCGCCTGTGGCCTTGGGGGCTTCTCCACCTCCTCAGCTCCCCTCTGACCTGGAAGACAAGCTCAGCCATGCCACTGGAAGGAGGGACAAGGCCCCAGCGTCAGAAAGCTGGGTTTCAGTTGGGCCCTCGGTCGCCACTTAAATTCTAACTGTGGATATCTCTAAGGACCCTCCATCCTGAACCTCCCTTTTCTTGCTCCAGGGCCACCAGCTCAGAGGCAAGAAGCAGAGGGGAAAGAAAAGCCATGGCCACCTCTCCCGATTGCTTTATTCTTGGCATTTTGCGCTTTCTCTATTTTCCCCTCACATCTCTTTTGCCATCTCTTCCCAGTTAGCCCATCTAACAGTTAAGAGTTACACTGAAGGGACCTGGCCAGTGGCAATGGTCTTGGAGGCCTGTAAGGGCTTGTCCAGACGTGGATCCTGCCCACACTCTCCAGGGGAGGCGATTAGCTCACCATCCCCATGGTTTCAGCCAGTGTCTGAGAGCCAGTGCCCAGCCCCCAGGCCCCAAGCTCCATCCCACTGCCACCTGGATATTCTCTAAGTGAACAGTTTCATCTGGGTGACCCAAAGATGCTTCACACTCATGTGTCCAAAACTAAGCACCCAAGCCCCAAGCCTGCCCCTGTCCAGTGCTCCCGTCTCAGGCATTGCCGCCTCCAGCTACACAGCTGCTAACCCAGAAAACGCAGTGTTTTGGCCCAAGGCACAGAGCAGAGACTCTGTGATGGGTCTCAGCCTGGGCGTCACCTGGAAAGTTATAGAAGTGCTGGTGTTCAGGCCACACCCCCAGAGATTCTGATGTCATTGGTCTGGGGCATGACCTGGGCATGGGGTAAATCTTCAGGTGATGGTAATGGGCAGCCAAGGTCAAGAACACCTGCTTACAGCCAATTCGACCTAGGATTGGATCCCACTCTCCCTCCGGTGAGCTTAGGCAAGCTGCTCACCCTCTCTGGGTCTCAGTTTCCTCATCTGTGAAATGGGCACAACAGTAGTCCCTGCCTCCATAAAGTTGATTTGGGATTACATGAAGCAGTGTTTGTAGAGTGTAGAGCCTGTAGTGCCTGACCAAAAATAAGCAGCTAGTACTGGTGTAATAGGGTGAATTTATGAGAGTATATTAATGTCTTGAGTTGTGTATGTTTGTTTTTTATGGTGAAGACTCACCGGGGGAAAAAAATCTAACACCCCTCTACCCCAGTCTGTCTTGCCCCCATCATCCTCCCTACATCACCCTGAGAAGGTCAGCTTCCTATTTCTAAACATTTGGAGTCTCCTTGCATCAGGAAGGAATAAGCTGTTTGCACACGCATGCACGTGATTTGAGAGAGGAGAAGCCTGTTGACAGCCTAGCATCTCTCAGGCTTATGGATTTGGAAGGTCTAGGCCTCGACAGGAATTAGCTGACTGTCCCAGAGGAGGTGGCCAGAGGCTTTGGGCTTTGCCCCTTGCTGGGTGGTGGGGGGCTCGTGGTAGGGGCCTGATCTCAGTGGGGAAATGGTTCCTCTGAGGGGGCTGGACCAGGGATGGGGGGCGGGACCCCTGAACTCTTGACACCCTCAGAGACTTGGGAAGGTCCCAGGACTGAGCTTGGTTCAGAGGGAGAAGGGCCACCAACAAGGTGTCTGCCTTCCCCTGGGGGCTGCCGGCCGGGCAGGGGGCTGCCGGCCGGGCAGGGAGCTGCCCTCAGCCTGAGCCTGGGCCCTGTGCCGAGTCAGCCCTTGCAGGCCCCTTGGGGGCAGGGGGGTGGGGTGGGTGGGGAGGTGTAGTCCAAAGGGGAGGGGCAGGATCTTCAACAATCCTCCTGTCTTTAGACTCCACACAGCCCATGATAAAGGGGGACTCAAACCGGAGTTATCTGAAAATTGGAAAAATAGAAAATGTAACATTTCTCCTGCTCTTTGTGCCCTGGAGTGAAGGGCACTCCAGTTACACGATTACTATTTTCCCTGTCTCCTCCTTTTCCCTTCACCTGGACACCTCTCCTCATCCTTTGGATCTCTGCCCACTTGCCCAGCTCCCCAGGTCTGTCTAGCTCACCATGCTTTCCTGAGCCGAGCAGAATGCCTGCGTGTGCTAGGCACTCAATAGATATTGAGTGGATGGATGAATGGAGGGATAAACAAACTTCATCACCCCATCTCAGGTGGCCACTGGGGATAAGCAAAGAAAATGGCAGGAACAGGAAGCAGGGAGGTCAGGGAGGAAGTGGGAGTTGACTGGCCCAGAGAACTCCCACTGGCCTAATCAAAAAGAAACTGTCAATTGAGTCTAAACTAGTATCAAGCGACATAAATAATGTTGCTGGAGGAATTAAAGGGATCCTCTTTACACACACAGAATACGTCCTTCCCAAGTTTTCTGCTCAGTGGAGGTTACTGTAAGCTGTTAAGCCTGTTTCTACACTCATTTTACTCTTAAGGAAACACCTGCCTCTTCTGAGCGATGATTTGACAATGAGCTCGATAAAGGCATAGTCATATGTGCTGTTAATCCAGGCTATGCACACTTAACATACTAGCCTTTCTTATGCAGTAGATAATTTCTCGATGTGTAGACATATAAAGGCCAGACATGCTTTTAAACAATATTAAGCTAAAGGAACACAAAGAGAGTTCAGGGCCATTTTTGACAAAAGACATGTGAACATTATTATACACATGTGTTAGACTTGAATCTATATGATGATGTAGTGGAATGCAGAATAATATTTATATTAGAATAGGGTATAAACTTGAATATAATATGGAAATATAAAATCCAGAATATAAGTAAAGCGTTGAGTCATTAGATTTCTTATGCTTTGATACGTTCCCTGCCGTATTTCCCCCTCTCAGTGACGAGGTAATCTTGGCTCAACTGTGGAAAAGACAGACCTTTTAATATAATAGTGTTAAGCTGAAGGTTAGGAGGCCATAATGCACCTAGCTGGTCACCTTCTGTTCTGTGGGTAGGGCCCCCTGGCAGTAACAGCCAGTGTGCACCTGCGAGCATCTCCTGACAGCTCTGAGTGACCCTCCTGTCCTGTGCTTTCTAGGGCCGCCTTCCGTCCTAAGGCGGACTCTGGTGGAAGCGCTGAATCTCAGGATCCAGCAAGACCAAGCAGCGTTCTTGACGTTCCAATGAGGATCTGAGGCACTGACAGGCAAGTAAATTCTGGAGGGTTGTGGCTAGTCCTGCTGCCCTGAATCATCTCTTTCGTGGAAAAACAAATGAACATTAATGAATCAACCATTTAACACTAAGGCTGCATTTTTTTCCTCCCTGGGAATATCTGTGTTGTTAAAACAAAACAAAAATGAAAACCCCAGTGGGGAGAGGAGGACACTTAAGCTAAAAGAATTTCTGATTTCAGAACTTCAAGTTCATGGCAACTGTGTAGGGGAGAGAGCCTGGGCAGCCCAGGTCATCTTTCACGCTCCTCAGACACACAGCCCTCCTCAGCTGCACAGTTGATCAGGTCAATGAAACCAATCCGTATAAATAATCTCTTTTCAATTTCTTCTCAGAAAGAGCTTCCGTGGACTGGCATTCCAGTACGTCTCATGTCTCTAGTGAAGAGAACATTTGTTTCCAGTAAATGGTAAACTCCTCCAGGGTAGAGACAATGGTTCATTTTTGTCTCCCTATCGGCACATAATGGGCACATGATGACGGAGGGTGGAATTGAATTCGAAATGGATTATTAAGGAGGGTGCCTCAGTCTTGACTGGGCAGATCACCCCAGCACAGAACGGCTGCGGGAGCTCACGCTGTGGAGTCCAGTGGGACGTCCCTCCCGTGGGAGAAGCCCGCTGAACTCATCAGCACTTAGTGCTTTTCCTCACGACTGCGCCTCACTGTTCCCTTCCAGAAGGCTTAATTCAGAAACCAATTCCTACCCCTTTAGCATATAGGAAAACAGGCAGTAAAAGCCTTTGTGGACGCCCCCCTCCCCCACATTTGCTATTTTAATGCAAATTTAATGAAATAATGCAGAGAAGCTCACACGCTACACACAAACCTCTCTCCTGGAGCTATTATTAGGTGATTATGTAAAGTGAATGACGTGCCGCCGCATGGCACCATCATAACCCTGGAAAGGGGGGGCAAGGACAGTTTCAGCAAAAGAGGTTCCAAGCTGTGGTAAATACTGAGCGTGGCAAATGTGTGATAGGCCGCCCGAGCCTCTGAAAGTCAGAGTGTGACCTCTTAGAAGGCAGGAAGAAAAGGAGCTGCAGTGTGCCAGGTCCAGGACAAGATGCTTTAATGCCTCATGCATTTTATTCCTCGTAGCAACTCCTTACAGCAGGGTCCGTTTTTATAAATAACGTTTTATTAGAGCACAACCATGCTCATGCATTTACATTCAGTCTGTGGCTGCCTTCCATTTGAGGTGTTGAGGCCCTATGGCCCACAGAGCCACAAAGATTTACCGCCAGGTCCTTTACAGGCAAAGTTTGCTGGCCCCTGCCTTAGAGGAAGTCACTCATATTAGTCAGGAGAGGCTGTTCATGCTGCAGAACGAATTGTCACAGAAATTTCAGAGGCTTCACACAACAAAGGTTGATTTTTCACTCAGGTGGTTCATTGTGGGTCAGCAGGAAGTTCTACTCCACTTCACCTCCCCGGCCCCCAGACTAAAGGAGAAGCCACTTTCTCAAGCAGGGAAATGGACCTCATTTCAGAGGAGACACGGCTCCCATCGGCTGGAACTGCTCCTGTGAAGCCACCTGACTGGGAAGGGGCTGAGAATGTGGGGAGGCACGTGGTTGTTTGGTGAGCAATGAATATCCGGCCACAGTAGTACTGCCTCCATTTGACAGAAAAAGGCCAAAGTGGGGGTCCCAGAGTTAAAAAACAATGCAGCCAAGATTCCAACTCTGGTATTTCTGGCTCAAAAGCCTGTGCTCTTCTCAAAATTGCTGCCTATCATTAGTTTATTTTCGATAAATTCCATTAGTCTCTTTCATTGAAAGTTAGGTCCCATCTTACCATCTCACCAAGGCCAAGTAGAGATCCAGGAAACTGTTCTGAACAATGACATCAGTGCAGTTTGTTGGAGCAGTGGCCACTGAGATTTGAAGTTCAAAGGCCAACTGGAGAAAACCCAGAACGTGGCATTCAGGGGGTTTAATTCATCAGGGTTGAAAGAAAGAGGAGAAACAGCGTGTTCCCAAGGGTACCCCAAGGATCTGGTGCCCCAAGGAGAGGGGACACTCACCCGGTATGCAGTCTAACAGGGTGGAGCCTGCAGACCACAGGGCATTGGCACCTCCTTGGCAATCGCACTTGCACGCTTTGTGGTACCAGGGATCCTCACCCTCATCCTGCGGGAAGCCAGAGGGGCAGGAGCTTCAGAAAAGTCACAGTCAAAGGCAACTGTGGTCAGCACCACTGGAAAAGCTCGCATTCAAAAACCTTGCTCATTCATTTCCTATTGTCTGTGGCGGCTATCACACTACAGCAGCACAACTGAATTATAAATCCAGTTTAACCCACACAGTTGCCCTCATCTTTGAGTCTAGATAAATGTTTGCCACCTTGGGTGACCAGCTAAAAATCTCACAGACACACCCACGTAGAGAGCCATGTCCACCCCATTATATTTATCTTCAGGGGCTCGAGGAGCCCCAGTCTGAGGTCAGGCGCCTTACATCTCCTGGAGGTCCCTTCTGGGGATACAATTTTAAAAGGGACTGGATTCAAGATTCCGCCATCTGATTTAAGACCCGGTTTACTTGCATTCACTCATTAAAAAAACCAGTCTTGGAGCTTGTCCAGATAAAACGTGCTGTTGCCGCCACCAGGAAAAAAAAAACCCTTTAAGAATACATTTTTAAAAAAGTGATAATCCTATACATTGTTTTGGCTAGGAAAAATCTTCAAAAATAGTAACCATATGAATTCCAGCCTTCTTACTGTAACATACCTCAGTAGACGATAATCCCAGTGTGGCTGAGCAAAAGGACATGAAAGGAAACATCAAGTTAAAAAAAGAAAGAAAAATTCAACAAATGATTCATTACATGGAAAAGTGAAATGATCACAGTCACATAAAAGTTAACAAAGCCCCTTCTGGAAGAAGTCAAAGTAAGTAAATACGTGCCAGGAGAAACATCCACAGATGCTGAGGAAGTAGGGAAGTGACACATTCAGGTGATTTAAAATTAGGACATTGTTAAAAAATTTTTTTTAAATTTTTTTTAAGTTTGTCTGTTATCTACAGGAAATATCAAACCACAATCAAAGTGTAAATACCATATAAATGATGTGGAAAAATTGAAAATGTGTAAAATTTAACCTAAGACTAACATTTAACCTATCTTCATAGAAGTATGAATAAATAGAATGAATGCACAATTTAATAGGAAAGGAGTTTGTCTATATTAGCATAAGCTGATTGTTTACAGCTGCACTGTCTACTGTGGTAGTCACTAGTCCCATGTGGCTATTTGAATTTAAATTCATTAAATTAATAAAATTAAAAATTCAGTTCCTCAGTCACACCAGCCACATTTCAAGTGTTCGCTGGCCACATGTGGCTAGTGGCTCCTGTACTGGACAGCACAGATACAGAACATTTTCATCACTGCGCAAGTTTCCATTAGACAGCACTGGTTTAACACACCAAGTCCCATTTCCCATTTTCGACAGAACAAATGCCTTTACTTCTTTTCTGATTATAAAAGCAGCACATACCTGTTATAAAAATCTCAAACAAAACCTGAGTGTAGGCAGTAGATATAAAAGTCCCTCCTTAACCACTTTGCTATCTAAATATTGAATCTGATGCCCACCAAAAACCTTCAGATTGTTTTAAAGAGTTAAAGGAATGGTCTCATCCTTTTCATTAGAATTATAAAGCTATTTTTTCAAATTGTGTCTTTTTTTAAATAATATGTATCCATTTCACATACCACTTTCGCGTGTCCACTGTGAGCCTGGCCCTGCACCAGGGCCTGGGCCTTCTGAAATGGAAGCCTCACTCTCTGACCACCGGATGACACACATGGTGAGTCCTCTGCTGGGTTATGCATAGGCTGTAAGGGGAGTCAAGGGGGCATATCTTTTCGCCTGGGCGGATTCAGGGCCATCTCTCAACTGTGGTCAGCAAACTGCTGTCTCTCCTGGTCCCTTGTCCACTGATGATTCGTTCCTAGAGACTCCTTGGTTCACCCGCTATGGGCAGAATTGACCGTCTCAGGTAACAATGTAGACTAGGGAGCACCGTCTTGGTAGGAGGCCAAGCCCTGTGCTGGCAAAGGAAGTGACCAGTGACTTCTTTTTGTTTGTTTGTTTATAATTTTTATTGGAGTATAGTTGATTTACAATGTTGTGTTATTTTCAGGTGTACAGCAAAATGAATCTGTTATACATATATCCACTCTTTTTTAGATTATTTTCCCATATAGGCCACTACACAGTATTGAGTAGAGTTCCCCGTGCTATACAGTAGATCCTTATTAGTTATCTATTTTATATATAATAGTGTGTATGTGTCAATCCCAATCTTCCAATTTGTCCCTCCCCCACTCTAACCCCCCCACCCCCCGCCATCGACTTCTTACTTTCACATCCAATGGACTCTTCCCAACACTAACCTTACATCTTCAGGCTGCAGTGTTGGGTGCTGTCAGTTCCTCCCATCTTCCTTTAGCTTCCATCACACTACTCACCTGCTTCTCCCACCACTCTAAATAATCCTTCTTAATCTCTCTCAAGAACTCGGCTTCCCCTACTCCCACCCCCAAGATCCAGACATGTGCATTGAATGGCTTATTGGATAGCTCCCCGTAGATGTCTCTCACTATCTAAAACTGGACCCAGCCAAGTGCTGGCCAGGTCATGAAGAAACCTGAACTCTCATATGTTGCTGGTGGGGGTATAAGTTGGTTTAACCTATTTTTAAAACTCTTTGGTAATTTATACAAAGGCTGGACATATATGTGCCCTATGACCCAGCAATTCCACTCCTAAGTATTTACCCACTAGAAGTGCATACATATGTTCTCCAACAAAGAAAAACATGTACTAGATTATTTGTAACAACAGTATTTGTAAAAACCGCAAACTGGAAACACTCATATGTCCATCACGAGTAGAATGGATACGAGTGGTAGATTTACACAGTGGAACACTATACTGGAATGAAAATGGATGACCTACAACTCCATGCCACAATATGGCCACGTCTCACAATGCTGAGTGGAAAGTCAGATGATAAAGTGGACATACTACATGAATCCATTTAAACTGTACACAAGCAGGCAGAAGTCATCTATGCCGCTAGACATTAGGGTCGTGGTCACACTTGGGGTGGGGAGTGGCAATGAGGAAGCCCAGGGAGGGTGTCTGGGGAGCTGGCAAAGTTCTGTTACTTGATCTGAGTGCTGGTTACTTGGGTGTGTTTAGTGGTAAAAATTCATTGAGCTGTACACTTACTTATATTCTTCTGCATGTATGTTATACTTCAGCAAAAAAAAAATTTTAAACACTGAACTCATTCCATCCTTCCTCATATTGTTCTCCTTTCTCTATTTTTTTTTTTTTTTTTTTTGGTATGCGGGCCTCTCACTGTTGTGGCCTCTCCTGTTGCAGGGCAGAGGCTCCGGACACGTAGGCTCAGCGGCCATGGCTCACGGGCCCAGCCGCTCCGCGGCATGTGGGATCTTCCCAGACCGGGTCACGAACCCGTGTCCCCTGCATCAGCAGGTGGACTCAACCACTGTGCCACCAGGGAAGCCCCTCTTTTCTCTATTTCTTAGCCTACTGATGGCTCCACCATCCACCTACTACCCCATCCAGAAACCTGGGACTCCTCCTAGTCACTTCTTTTTCCTAAACCCCCACATCCAGTGTCTACCGGGAGCCATCTTCCCTCTCCACCCCCACTACCACTTCCTCTCTCCTCTGGATATTCTCCTTGCTAAAGAGAAACCTTGCCTCATCCATCCTCCATACTGCCAATGCCTGACTGTGTCACTTTCTTGCTCCAGACCCTTTGTTGGGTCCCTATTACCATGGCCCCAGTTTCACCTCTGACATTTATTAGTTATATGACTGCATCTCTCTATTTCCTCATCTCTAAAATGGGTATAATAATAATGTGTCCTTCAAGGGGTTGCCGTGATGTATCTCCTGGCTACCTCTCCAAATTTATTTTTTGCACTCTCTATTACTTACAATTCATCAAATGTGCCAGGCTGTTTCATGCCTGTATGCCTTTGTGCATATGATTTCTTGGCCTCAAATGCCTTCCCCTCCCAACTTTTCTGCCTACTTATCCCCTTCCCTATGAAGAGGACTTTTTCTGTCCCTCATGTAGAACTCACCGCTTGCTCTGGCCTTTGTATCCTATTTCTTTCTTATCCACAGGTTTATCTAAGCACCCGTGAAATTAGAGAAATTGATATAAAAGATAGCTGATAATGACTGGTCCCAAAGCATTCATTCATTAATTTTCTTTGAGCATCTGCTATATTCCAGCCCTAGCTTTAGGTGCTGGGGAAATACCAGTAAACAAAACAGAAAAAAACACCTGCCCTCCTAGAACTTAAGAGTCTAATGTGTGGGGGGGTGAGGGGGTAGTGAATGTATAAATAAAATATATAATATGTAAAATAATGATGACTGCTATGGAGAAAAATAAAGCAGGGAGGTGGAGGGACAGGGAGTGGTACTTTGGGGCTTAGGGAAGGTTTCACTGAGAAGGTGATATTGGAGCAAAGACCTGAAGGAAGTGACATACCTGTGGACAGAGCCTTCTGGGCAGACACAATAGCATGTAAAGACCCTGGGGTAGGCCGGTGCTTGGCGTGTCATCTAGGGGAGAGATGATGGTGGCTTGGCCCTGGGGTGGTGGCAGTGGAAGTGATGAGAAGTGGCTGGATTCTGACTGTCTTTGGAAGGTAGTGCCAACAGGATTTGCTGACAGATGACGTGGGTGTGAAATAAAAAGAGGTTCAAGGCCTGAGTGCCTGGGAGGATAGAGCTACCATTTACTAGGGGAGGAGAAGATTCCAGGGGAAGCAGGGATTTAGGGGGGATGGGGTAGAGATGTTCCGTTTGAGAGACCTACAGGACACCCAAGTGTTGAGGTTGAGTGGGCAGCTGGGTAGAAGCTACTAGAGCTCAGGGGAAAGGCCCGTTAATGTGTACATGAACCCATAGTGTCAGTCCCACAGCTGCTTCCCAAGAACTGCAAAGTAGATGAGCAATTGGCATCTAGATGGTTTAAGGGCTGTTAATGCAGAAGGCACTCGGCTCTGCCCCATCTTCCAGAGAAGCTGGGATGGCAGAAAAGCAGAAAGGCTTTGTCAGCTGTGCCAAGACTCTCTTTTGGGGGGACCAGAGGTGAGGTGTGTGGGTCACTGACAGAGCGGCCTTACTAACCAGATCAAATTGGCCCAGAGGACGTGCCCTGGCACCGAAGAAGGTCTGTGCAGCTGCAAACTGAGCAAGCCCAGAGTTCACATGAGGCCCCTCTAATTGCCACGGCGCTCAGGGCCTTTGCATTACCTGGGTCTATGGGTGGGCCCCCAGAGGGGCTCCAACTTGTGCAGAAACAAAGCAGAAGGCAAAAAGGAAAGGGCGGGGAGGTTTCTACCTGTGGAGAGGAAGAGACCCAAGAGGGAGACCTGGTTTCAGAACCACCACCTGTGCTCAATCAGATTTCTGGCGTTGTTTCCCCTCCCGGACTCCTCTCCCCAGAAAGCATTTGTCTGTAGGCAGCCTGGGGTTGTGAGGCACCAGATCTTATGGAAATGAGCAGAGAGAGAAGGAACAACAAGCCTTTTACAGGAAAAGTTGTCACCAAGGGAGCAGCAACGTGGCTGCTGTCATCCCTGAAATGATTTAATCACCCCAAAGCTGGCGAACAAAAGCAAAAATCGTGTTGACGACAACGTCTTATGGTACCAGAAAATAACACTGTTGGGATGAGCAAAAGAAAACAGGTCAGCCTTTAAAGGAAAAAGGGCAAGATTTCGATTACATGGTTGTCTATTTTTCTCCTCACTCAGATCATCTTCGCGATTCCTCCAGGTTACAGGTTTCCACCAGAGGGTCTGCGACGTCTGCCACTCACCAGCCTTAGATTTATGCAATAGGGGACAATTCTGCCCTTTTGCTCAAAGGGCTACTCCATAGGGAAATGCTTGTTACTGCAGCCAGAAAATTCAAGCATGCCTATATCTCGAAAGGTACCTTGCAAGGCCAGAAAGCAAAGTGCGCATTAGACACACTTAGGGAAGACTATTTCAGTCTGTTTGCTTGGCTGTCACTAAATACAGAGTTTTCCTTCCCATGGAAACAGGTGAAGCCGAGGAGGAAAGCATAAAATTATGAGTGATAGAAACTGTCTATAAGTACCTTCCAATCTATTTGAGAAACAAGAATAAGACACAGGAGAAAAACAGCAGGCTGCAATAATGTCCCTCTGGCAAAGAAGAAAGAAGGAAATTGCTTCTGGTGTGAAAGTGTTACTCTTTTAGGTGACAGGCGTATTCATGGGTGAATCTGTTATCTGTACGTGCTTCAACACAGGTGAATGTCAAAAATATATGCTAGGGACTTCCCTGGTGGTGCATGCCAATGCAGGGGACACGGGTTTGATCCCTGGTCCGGGAAGATCCCACATGCCGCGGAGCAGCTAAGCCCGTGCGCCACAAGTACTGAGCCTGCGCTCTAGAGCCTGTGCTCCGCAACAAGAGAAGCCACCACAATGAGAAGTCTGCGCACCACAACCAAGAGTCGTTCCTGCTCGCCACAACTAGAAAGCCCGTGCACAGCAACGAAGACCCAATGCAGCCAAAAATAAATAAATAAACTTATTTTTAAAAATATGCTAAGTGAAAGACAAAAGACCATATGTTGTATGATTCTGCTTAAATGAAATGTCCAGAAAAGGCAAATCTATACGAGACAAAGTAGATCAGTGGTTGACAGTGGCTGGGGGGAGGGGGAAGTGAGGAGTGAGTACTTAATGTCTACTGGTTTCTTTGGGGGATGATGAAAATGTTCTAAAATTACATTGTGTGCTCCTCAAATCTGTAAATACACTAAAAACCATTGAATGACACCCTTTAAATGGGTGAATTTAGTGGTATGTAAATTACATCTCAATAAAGCTACTTTGAAAAAAAATCTGCTATCCCTGATGCTTGACACACCTGCAAGGAAGGACACACACTCACCTGTAAGATGAGGCTTGGTGATTTTTTTTTTTTTTGGCTTGTTTTTATATAATAGCCATGACCAAGCAGTGGAACAATATACTTCAGTAAGGTGGGTGTTTTAAAAATCATCATTGGTATGTAATCTAAAATGTACAATGCAACATAAATAGAAGCCTGCCTCAGTTAAGAGACAGAGGTAGTGCTTTACGATGATGATTTGTGTATTCCCAATGACCCTTCACCAAACGCATAAGTGGAGTCAATCCATTTACCTTATTTCACTGTAGTAAGGATCCACTGCTGCCGTGGAACAGAAACAGCAAAGAGTAAGTTAGACAAAGAACCTTTGTCTTCAGGTTCCCAGTTGTGCAGCACACATCTTTCCCCTGTGCATTGGCCTTATTTCTCTATCTGGATTGTAAACTGATTAAGTGCAGCAGTTGTATTCTGCCTTTTTTCTCTGCCTCCTGGCGTATCCCTCTAGCTCAGGGTAGAGCACACCTAGGTTGCCAAGCCAGATTTTGGTGTGGCTGCTTTCCTTTAATGCCCGTGAGGGTGGAGGGCCTGGGTTAGGTGGGTAAGAGAATTTAAGTGTTTCAAGCCTACCTGCTGGACCACATTCCATTCCACCAGGACAGATGGGATTCTCTGTTCTTCGTGGAAATTTCTGGAGCTCCCCAGCCATGCACAAAGATTGATAAGCTATAGAACAGGAAAGAGTGCTGTGCACTGTGCCTCCTGACAGCGTGTCTTTTATTACTGTTATCCCCTGACTGCGCGGGTATAATTGAAAAGTGGCCTGATAACCTTTTCTAGGGCTTATTCCCATTTAGGGGTCACAGAACAAAGATTTTAGAGTTGGCACAGCGAAAACAAGAATCTGCCAGGTGTATCAAGTTCTTACACAGCATTTGGCCTATCATAGCAGGAACTCAGAAATGGATTCTTGAACTGACATCAATGGATTCTTGAATGAATCAATGGATGAATGAATCTCAATGCCAATCACAAATAAGAGGAGTCTGAGGGTGAGCCCTGTGGATGTCTGAGAACCAAGGGTATTGGGATCTAAGCCTTGAAAGGTTCTGTTTAGATTTTCTTGGTGAGGAAGAGGCACGGAGTAAAGGAAAAACAACAACCCCCCCCCCCCCCGCCCTACTTAGAAATATGTCTTGGGGGTTTGCAAAATAACCTTGGGGTTATATTTTTACAGGTCTTTCCAAATATTGAGAAATGTGACTAACACAAGTTTTGCGATTGGGTAATCATGAAAGTGAGTATTCTACCAATAAAATATAATGAGAGAGTAGAGAAGAGAATGATTTAAACGAGGGCTTCTGACTCTGTGTGAGTTTTGTCATGTCTGTCTACCAGGTCATTGGCAGAGCGGAGAGGTCTCCTCCTTCCTGCCCTCCTTATTTATTTCCTGTAACGCACATAAATACACAGTGACCACAAAGAAACAATTTCTAATGTCTGAGTTGATGGGTCCTTAAGAGTTGAGAGAGGCATGGAAGAGCATGATTTCAAAGATTGACAGAGAATTTAAAAGTTGAATTGGATGACATTTTAGAGATTTGCCTTCAATTTCTCCGTAATTAAGCATTTCACTCCCGCCAGGGCTATATTTAGAAATTTTAAAATGATTGAGTATATTGAGTCTTTGGGGATTCCTGACTCTCAGTTGGATTATGCGTTCTATTAGTGTCCAGTTGTATTCGGCGTGCTATGTTAATCCATATTTAAACTAGGGTGACCTTACATCCTGATTTGCCTGGGACAGTCCTGGTTCACACTTGTTGTCCCAGCAAAATTATTAATAGCATCCTCCACCACTCTCAGTAGTGTCCTGGTTTGGAAGACTAAATTCTATAGTCACTCTAACTTTGACTCCCCAAAACTTTCAAGAATGCACCACACTTTCTTATGAATTGTTGCAATTTATAGCTATTTCATACGATTTTTGAGACCCTTCCTTCTTTCTGTCCCATTTTAAGCATCCTTTGAACTTTAGAAGGCTCCTCACGGAACCAGAAAGCCAGTGGTGAGACAAAGAGGACTGCATCACACAAAGACAACTGTTGTTCATTAATAACACATTAATTAATTAGCATGCTTTGCTAATTGAGAATATTTTAATTATTCTGGTTGCATTTCTATTAATCAGCTGTATGATTAAGTCAGTTGTATTATTAGGTATTTAATGAGTGCTAATGGTTTGATAGCACATACCTTCAGAGCCAAAGAGAAGTAAAAGCAAGAAGCCTTCTATCTTGCGTGGCATTCTCCCCTTGTCTTAGCTGCTGCTCTTCCTTATCAAAGTGGAGAGCTTTCCTAGGAACAGCAGCTTAACTTGAGCACTGGCCTCATTAAGCATCTTATTTCATTTACTTCTTAGGGCTTTGGCCAAGCCCTGCTAAGTTAACCCACATAGTTACCTGCCTCAATAAGACGTCTCAGAGGAGAAGCTAACGTCAACTGAGGTCAGTTTAGCAAAGGAAGGTATTGGCTTTATTCTATCTTTAAACGTAAGGGAAGCAGTGGAGGAAAATAGAAACTAGAATCAGAAGACCCAGGTCTTAATCCTTTCTCTGCCATCGTCTTCTAGGGGGTGACCTTGAGCAATTTCCTGCCAAACAAACACTAACATTCTCGAATTCTATGAAAATGACATGGATTCCCCCTCTCAGAAAGCAAGCTGGCATCATGTTTACACCTACTCACTCAGGAAAATACTAAATTGGGAGGGGGCGGTCAGTTACACGCAAAGATTTACATTGCTGTGTTATTTATAATAAGACAAAATTGGAAACAATCTACATAGGGGATTCAGGACAGCAGGCAGGGTTAAGAGCACAGATTCCCAAGCCAGACTGGATGCAAATCCCGGCTCAAACCAGTTGTTATGTAGCCTTGGGAAAGTCACTTAAGGTCTCTGTGCCTCAATTTTCTCATCTGTATGATGGTGATAATAATGCCTATTTCATAGAGTTAGTTTGAGGCTTAAGTGGGATGATATACATAAAAAATACTTAGAATAGTGTTTAACATAATTAGCTATTATTATTACTATACAGCCAATAACAATAAAGTTGATGGGGTGGGGAGGGGAGTTGTTTAATGGATACAGAGCTTCAGTTTTCCAAGGTAAGAAAGTTCTGGAGATCTTTTTCACAACAGTGTGACTTTACTTAGCATTTCAGAACTATACACTTAAAAACGGTTAAGAAGGTTTAAAAAAAAAAGTTAATGAAGTGATTGTAATAAAAAGGACAATCATGTGTTATAATCCTGAGTTAGAAAAGGATACAAATTTACCCACTGTATGAACAAAACTATGTGGAAACACTCAAAGAAAAATACTGAGTTTCCCCTTCCCTTTTTTTTCCGTATACATATATATTGCAAAATGATCACCACAATAAGGTTAGTTAACACATCCATTGTCTCAGAAAGTAACCATTTTTTGTGTGTCTGGTGAGAAAATGTAAGATCCACTCTCTTAGCAAATTTCAAGTATACAATATTGTTAACTGTAATCACCATGCTGTACATTAATCCACTTCCCTCTTTAGTTCTTGGCCACCACTTTAGTTCTTGACCTTTTTCACCTCAATCCCCCAGGGTCCCAGAGACCTTTACTTCACTCCTGTTGTCAAAGATGAAAAAGGTCAATATTGAAAAGATAATAACCCCCCAAAGCGAAGCTGTAATGAACTAATACAGAGGAACAAAAAGGAACTAAAGTTTACTCATTCAATCAGCATTTTGGGGGTGTCCACAAGCCTGACGCTTATTCTATACTATGTATGGATTCTTCATTAAACAGACGAAGGTCTCTTTAACAAACCCTACCGCAGTACTAGAAAGAAAACAACTATTGTTTTCTCTGCTCTGTATTTTAGAGTTTACTGAAAAAATTAAACCTTTAATAATAATAAACCTTTAATAATTTAACTGCAGTCAAAGCACCGCTGTACTGCCATAGTTTAGTTGGAGGCTTTGGAGGGCCGGCCTGCCCTGGTTTGTAAGGAAGGGGCCGTGCTGGGTGATCTTGGTTCCCACGAGCGCCGGATTTCCCGAGGTCGCCCCGGAGCACCGAAGGAGAGGTCGGGGTAGGGCCCTGGCGGGGCGGGGTCGCCCTCGGGACTACAACACGGCCAGGCCCCCACTTATGCTGTTTCCTAGGTCGGGCGAGGGCGGCAGGGATGGGAGGAGTGGCTATCTGTCATTACGCTTCTGCGGTAAAAACATTCCAAAAAGTAGACAAATAAAGATTAAAAAAAAAATTAATGGGAGAAAGAAAAGCACTTCTCTTCTTTAAAGAGTGAAAAATCGACCGTGCCAGTTTGGTTCCACTGGGGCTCGAACCCAGGACCTTCTGCGTGTAAAGCAGACGTGATAACCACTACACTATGGAACCCCTTCGCAACTCCCTTTTATCATTACTTTATTCATAGTGTCACATGAGAACCGGCTCCTCGGCTGAAACCCCGCCCATCCACCGTAACTCCGCCCCCGCCGTGGCCCCGCGCCGCCTGTGAGATTTGGTGTTCGCGGCCAGGTGGCGGGCTCCGGCTCCGGCGTCTGGGTAGTTCGTCCTTCCTCCCCGCCGGCCTCGTCGCCCCTGCGACCACGGGGAGGCCGGGGCGAGGGGTTACCCTCCTGGCCAGAGCGCCGCCCCGCTAGTCACCCTTCCCCAAGCTTTCCCGCAGCCCGGGCGTCGGCGAGGTCGGCCCGGTGGGCGGAAGGGGGACAGTACCCAGGGCGCGGCCCCTTTTGACAGCTCCCCTCAGCCTGAGGGACCCGCACTTCCCCACTTTCCCCCGGGCACACTGAGCCGCTTCCGGCAGCACTGGAAGCCTTGAGTCCGGAGCAGGGCGCACAGGAGCACCACAAGGAGCCCGAAGATTCAGGCAGCACGGGGCTGGGGGGGAGGGCTGGAGGCTCATTTTTATATTGGCCTTTATTTTGCCAGGGTTGGAAAAGGCAGCTGGTCACTGTGCCTCTTCCCCGAGGATACAGGCTCTTAATGCTCCCCTGACCTTTTCCACAACATTCTTCCCCTTCCGGAAGCCCCAGAGGGGCTAAAAATTACAGGGCTTTTGTTTGATCTTATTTGTCTGGGGTAGGGGAGGGATGAGGAGGCCGGTATAAACAGGCCGTCTCTTTGGCTGGCGCGGGGAGGGGGAAGCAGGACCGGCCACAAGATTTGAGGGGCCCAATGCAAAATGAAAATATCAGGTTCCTTGATCATAAGTTATTGACAATTCCACAACCATGACAGCAGAGCATTAAACGCAGCGCGGGCCCGTGAGAGTGCAGCCCATGAGCCTGCCCCTGTGCTTCCAGGACTGTGGTCCCGATAAGGTGCTGGGACCCTCCATTACGAAGGCCGCCTGTATGGTATCGTTTCTTGGTTTCCATTGTCGGTGCCGTTTGCCCTCCCCAGTGCTTCTGGATGGATCTTCGTCACCATCCTGGGATTGCTCGCCATCCTCAAGCTTGAAAACGCACTTGAAACCATTTGGGTGGGTCGGGGGCGGCTCTTTCAGTGGTGAGTTGGAGTGGCTGAAGGCTGCAGCTGTCCTTTTCCCAGGCGTCTGACTTTGAGGCTGGCAGAATGATGGAGAAGTAATACTGATTGTATGAAAGCAACCCCTTCAGCCAACTCCTGTCTTCCTGGGAAGGCCTCTGGGAGAAACAGGTGGGTGGAAGGTGCACTAATCTGGGGGTGGTGGTCAGGATTCTAGCGCTGCCTTGGCTACTCACTAGCTGTGTACTCTTGAACATCAGTTCACTTTCCAAGCCTCTATATCCCCCTTTGTGAAATGCATGGGCTGGACTAGACACCCCCTTTTCCCTCTGGGTCTAAATGTTCTCTCTACTTTCCGGGTTGGGAAAATGGAGGCACTTATCTATCATGTAAATTTTTCCACAGAAATAGAGGCAGGCTGGCTTAGGTTCTTTAGTACCAGGTTTCCTATATCCTAGTTAGCTCCCTGTAATGTTCATCATGGACCCCTTCCAGAATGCCTTTTTGTTGATACGTTTCGAGAGGCCTCTTGAACACTTGACGCTTAGGTTGTGAGCCATGAGATGACCATGAGTGGACAGCCACTAGCCAGAGAATGAATTCATGAAAACCCCATGTTTCCTGCTAGTCAGTGAGCCATAATGACTCCCATGATGCCCAGTGATCAGTATATTTAACCCGTTGCCAAACCCTTGTCAGTTCAAAACAAGGCTGTCAAGAATTGGGCCTAAAATTACACTCACTAGTTGTGTTTTGGTTTGTCTCTAGGGAATACTTTGCCCTTCCTCGAGCTTTCTGTCTGCCCTTGCTATAAGGGTGGGTTCGCCACGTGCAAGCTTTGGCCAGGTTCCCACACAAAGAAAAGAGGCTGGTACACCTCTGATGCACACAACACAGGATTCTGCCTTTAGCAAAAAGGAGGGAGACTTTTGTTCCACTCCTCTGCTGCCTTCAAGTTGTATTCACAATCTCTGTTGCTAGTAAAGTGCAATATGGTTTACAAAGCACTTTCACATACATTCCTATGAGGTAGCCATGGTAAGTATTACTATCTCCATTTTCCAGCTGAAGAAGTTGAAGCCGAAGAGTTCGAATGTCTTGCCGAGACCATTCTGCTGGTGAGTGGCGGGGCTGGGCTCATACTCAGTTTTCTGATATCTAAGTGATTTGGGGAGGCCCGCGTTCATAGAGGCTACATGTTGTTCCCATAAGAGTGCCATTGGTGTCTTATAATATTTTGTATGCATGCCAGTGAGGAAGTGGATACCTTTTTTGTCTTTTGTAATTTTTAAATGAAATCCCTAAAAGCCAGAAGTAAGAGCCTGTCGTGAACCGCTGTTGATGACTTTCACCTTGATACCACCAGCATCATGGCTTGTGCTGCAGGTGGCCACAGTTTCCCCTGGCACTTTAGTCTGTTCAGTAAGATTTGTGAGGCCTGTGACCCCCGGGTCTGCCCATAATCATCTGAACAACTACCAGAGAAATAAACGAACTAGCAAATAAAGACTAGAAGTCACTTCAAACTTTTTGAGTCCTCTGATCTCTCAGGTGTTTAGTGTGACTTCCCCAGCGTTTGGCTTCACTGATGGTTTCCTCACTGATGGCTTCCTTCACTGACGGCTTCCTTCACTGATGGTTTGGCTTTCGTCAACCAAGGAAACCGTGGCCCCAAACACCGAGCTGACTTAGGAAGCTCCATTGAGCTGATTTCATTTAGAAATGATTGTACTTTGTCTTTCAGTGTATATTCAAGTATTTACTAAGGAAAGTGAGTGGTTACCTTAGTATGGCAGAGTTCACCTTATTTTTCCCCTTTTACGGCTCATCAGAACATTTGAAACTAGCCTGTTGGAATGGGTGTTCGTTACTTTTTGCCCACCTACCTTTTCATAGTTAATTACATCCCTCAGTCTTTTTACCCAGTTCAAGTTCTGTGGTCATTTTTATCACTCCTTTGCCCCTTTGTTGCTTGTAGTTGTTGGCAAAACCAGTCTGTTAAATCCAACTGTTTCCCCTCTTCGCCTCTGAATATGGCTCCAGGAGGAACACACCTTCAGGCCTACTGGTTTCACATTAAATTCTTGAGTAAGTACCTCAAGTGTGTTCTTAATGTGGCCCAGAATCATGTCTACTTTCCCTGTCCGTTCATTTTCCACCTCACCTAGAGGACAGGTTCATGTCTTCTCTCCCTAAACTTCCTGTACCTCCTTCCCCAACCTCACCTACAGCTGATGACCTTGCTTCCTTATTTCAGTGAAAAAAAAATGCAAGCAACCTGAAGAGAACTTCCACAGGTAAGCCCCACATCTGCTCACCTGCCTGCATCTGTGCCCTCCTAGATCTAGACCAGGGATTTCCTACCACAGCCCTGTTGCCATTTGGGACCGGGTAACTCTGTCGTGGGGGGCTATCCTGTGTATTGTAGGATGTTGCACAGCATCCCTGGCCTCTACTCACTAGATGCCCATAGCACCATTCCCCGAGTTGTGAGAACCCAAAATGTTCCCTGGCGGAGGGGGCAAAATCTTGGGGGCTATCTGCCGATGTCTGGAGACGCACTGGGCTGTCGGGGTTAGTGTGCTACTGGCATCTAGTGCGTAGAGACCAGGGATGTAGTGAAACATTCTGCAGTGCACAGAACAGCCACCCACCACAAGAAATAACTGGGCCCCAAATGTCAATCGTGACATAGTTAAGAACTCCTGCCCTAGATGACTTGTCTGAGTTCCTGTTGACACCCAGCCCTCCACCTGCACTTGCCTACTCAAGGAAAGCCCTGCAACAACTCCCCTCTTTCTCCTGCATCTTTATTTATTTATTTATTACTATTATTTTTAAATTTTTATTTTATTTAAAAATTTTTGGCTGCATTGGGTCTTCATTGCTGCACGTGGGCTTTCTCTAGTTGCGGCGAGCGGGGGCTACTCTTCGTTGCGGTGTGCGGGCTTCTCACTGTGGTGGCTTCTCTTTGTTGCAGAGCACGGGCTCTAGGCATGCAGGCTTCATTAGTTGTGGCACTGAGTTTCTGTAGTTGTGGCACTGAGGTTCCATAGTTGTGGCTTGCGGGCTCTAGAGCACAGGCTCAGTAGTTGTGGCATACAGGCCTAGTTGCTCTGTGGCATGTGGGATCTTCCCGGACCAGGGCTCGAACCTGTGTCCCCTGCATTGGCAGGTAGATCCTTAACCACTGTACCACCAGGGAAGTCCCTCTCCTGCATCTTTATTTACCTCCTCTATTGGATCATTCCCGTCAGCATACAAACATGCTGTAATTTTTTTAAAATTTTTATTTATTTGGTTGCACTGGGTCTTAGTTGCGACTGGTGGGCTCCTTAGTTGTGGCTTGCCAGCTCCTTAGTTGTGGCATGTGAACTCTTAGTTGCGGCATGCACGTGGGATCTAGTTCCCCAACCAGGGATTGAACCCAGGCCCCCTGTGTTGGGAGCTCGGAGTCTTAACCACTGTGCCACCAGGGAAGTCCCATACTGTAATTTTTTTCTCATCATTAAAAAATAATCTCTTAATCTCATTGCTGCCTCAACTACTCCCATTTCTCTGCTCTCCTATATAGCAAAACTCTTAGAAAATATGTCTTTAGGTGCTCTCTCCGGTTCCTCTGCTCCTCTTGGAAGCACTTTCCCCTACCAGCTTTTAGGATGCCACCCTCTCCTGATTTTTGCTTCCTACCTCACCAGTCACCCCTTCTCAGTCACCTTTGCTGGATCTCATCTCTTTGACCTCTGAACATGGGTGTGCCACAGGTCTCAGTTTGTGGACTTTTCTATTCATTCTCACCACTCTGGTGACCTCATTTAATCTAATGGCTTTAAATATGGTCTGTAACCTAGATGAATTCCAAATTTATATCTCTAGTCCAGACTTTTACCCCAAACTCCGAATCTACCTACTATACATGTCCATTTAAATGTCTAATAGGTATCTCAATCCTATTCTGTCTGTGTCTAAACTCCCGATCTCCATCCCCTCTCCTTTCTCAGTCTTCCTTGTCTCAGATAAGGGCAACCTCATCTTTCCAGTTATTTAGGCCTAAAACATAGAAAAAAATGGAAGAAATCATACTTGATTCCTTTTTTCCCCTCACACTTCAAATCTAATCTCACTAGCGAATCCTACTGGCTACACCTTCAAGATCTATCTAGAATCTAATCACTTTCTACCATCTGCCCTGCTACCATACTAATCAAAGCCACCATCACTTTTTGTCTGGATCATTGCCGAGAACCTCATATTCTGGCCTCCCGGCTTCTGCCGTTTTCTCCCTACAGACTGTTCTCCACACAGTAGCCAGAGTGATCCTTTTAGGACCTAAGTTAGATTGTGTCACTTCTGCTCAAAACCCTTCAGTAGCTCCCCACCTTAACTAGAAAGAAAGCCAGAGCCTTATAGTGGCTTGCAAGGCCCTACATGATCTGATCTTCCACTTATTACCTCTCTGATCATATATCCTATTACATTGCTTTTACAGGACCACACTTGCCTGCTTGCTGTTCTTCAAACACAGTAGGACTCTTCTGCCTCAGGGCCTTTGCACCTGCTGTTCTCGCAGCCTTTACTGCTCTTTCCCTAGGTCGCCCCATTGCTTGCTGTCTCATCTTGCTCAGGTATTTGCCCAGATATCTTCTCAGTGAGGCCTTTCCTGACTGCCCTATTTAAAAATTGCTATTTTCCTTTCCCCTTCACCCTGGAAACTCAGTATCCCCCTTTCCTGCTTTGTTTTTCTCTACAGTGCTTATTGCTATCTAATTTTCTAGATATTTACTTACTTCTAGATATTGTCTGTCCCCTATCATCCTCAACTAGAATGAAAGTTCCATGAGGCATGGATTTGGTTTTGTTCACTGCTGTATTCCCCAGAACCTAAGTAGCGCCTAGTACATAGTAACCGCTCAATGAATATGTCTTGAATGGATCTGTTCAGGGTTGGGGAATGACTCTCGCCAGGTCAGTCCCAATCAAAGCTAATCCTGGGCCTTTTGTGTGAATTCCTGAGAAGAGACATTTCCGTGTTCACCCTGGACTCAACGTGAGCTAAGCCAGAGGCTGGAGGTTCTGCTGCCATCTGATTATTGCATTGTATCAGACGGGGCTCTGAGTTGCCCACAGCAGAACCTTCTTGCCCAAAATATTTACTGCTCTTCCCTACATGGGATTTTTACACAGTTGCCCCACTGATAGTCTTGACCGGGTGACTGACTTTTGCCAGTTGGGTGTGGGCGGAAGCGATGTGCCTCACTTCCAAGCACAGGTGTGAAGAGCCAGCTTGCAGGGTGCTGCTTTGATGTTTCCCCTTTGTTATGAGCACAGCAGTGCCCCAGAGAGAGGTTGGCCTGAGTCTTACAGGGAAGACCACATGTTACAGAACTGCAGCCAACCTGCGCAGGAACAGCAGTGAAAAATAAACCTTGATAATTATAAACTAAGATTTAGGGTATAATATCACCTAAGCTGATTCAACACTCCTACTAGTTTGAGAAGAAAATGAGTTTATTAAAGGATATACAGTGGCCCACAGGCTCTCCGAGAAGGCTTTGGAGATTCCAAAGCCAGGAATAATGTCTAAATCTCACTGAGGGGCTGCACCATCAAAGATGCCTGCCCACTGCTGCCCCTTCTGAATACAGAGTTAGCAATGCAAGCCAGTGATGGGGCCCAGAGTCTCTATCACTGCTGTATCTGCAAACTGGACCCTTCTGCCATTAACTTTGGGAGAGGATGGCTTTCATAACCCCTTGACTCCTTGTGTTGCCCTTTTCTAAATTTAGGTCTCTGGCAGAGCCTAGGTCACATACCTGTGCTCCTGCTATGAGAGAGGCTGGAAAAGCAAATTCCTTGTTTCTCCTTCGAGGACTCAGATGTGGGGAATTACCAAAACATAGGGAGGATGTTGAGAAGATAGTGTGGGTGACCACAAGTCTGAAAGACATCGGCTGCCTGCCTGAAGCCTGAGAATGGAGCCAACAGCGAGGGATTAGAGCTGAGAAACAGCGACCAGGTGCTATCATTTAAGGCCTCGACCAAGTCAGACCTTAAGTATACTTGTTGGCTCTTCAGCTATTTGAAGGGTGCATTTCCAGTTTTGCTTAGACCAGTGGGAGTCGGGTTTACTGACTCTTGCAACTGAAGGAGTCCTGATGGTTCATGTCTAAAATGCTGGGCATCACCGCAGTGGCTGGCATTGCTTCCCTGGCTCAGACACTGGGAAGTTTTGTTGCTCTCAGTTCCCAGGAAATGTGGAAAGAGGCTGATGGTCATGGGAATCGCCGCTTTGGCAGGTCAGGGCTTTGGTTTTCCGGCGTCCTGGGCAGCCATCAGTTCTCAGATGCAGCAGGGCAACTAGCAGATATCTTCTTTTTGTCAGTAATAAAAATAAGAATAAACATTTGTATAATGCTTGCTATGTATTAGAGACTATTCAAACTCTTTACTCATATTAACTCATTTAATCCTCACAAGAACCCTGTGAGAAAGGTATTGTTACTATGCTTAGTTTACAGATGAGAAAACCAAAGCACAGAATAATTAGGTAACTAAGTCACACAGGTAGTAAATAAAAGAGTGGGGTTTTAACACCCAGGCCATCTGGCTCTATAGGCTGTATTTAACCTCTACACTGCACTGCCTGATTTTGTTTGACTCAGCAATGTGTCCAGCTAAAACAGTTTGATTTCCCAGGTTCGCTTACAGCTAGAAGAGACTGTGTGACACAGTTCTGGCCAATGACTTGTATGGAAGTAGTTGGGTTTACAAAACCATTTCTTTAAAAGGAGGTAGACTCAGCTGGTATGCCCCATTTTGCCCTTAGCTTCACTTTCTCCTCAGAACGCAAATGTGATGCTGGAGGGAGAGCAGCCATTTTGTGACCATGAGTTGACAGTCAGGAAGAAGAAAGCTACATTGCTCAGCAGAAAGAAGGAAGTTACCTGGGTCCCAGCCCCAAATTTACTACTTCCAGATTCCTGGTTATATGTGAAAAGTAAAATCCCTAATCTTTAATGCTACTGTTTAGTGGGAGTTTCAGTTATTTGAGGGAAAATACAATCACTACTGATTCCGTATTTCCACATTTCTCTCCTATACCATTTTGGCAATGTCTTTAATCTGCCCACCAGCTACTGAGGGACTGCTTTTCAGTGTCCCAGTCCCTTGATTGAAGTTGTTTATTGTCACATACCTGCAATATGTCTAGGAGCTCAGTGTTTGGTAGCGTGGGAATTTTTTGTTTTGTTTTTTTAAGTGTATGACATGGCCCCATCTCAAGGAGTTTGAAGAACATTAATTAACCCAAAGGACTGATTCATTCCAAGGTATTAATGGATGATAATGGCTTGATGTGGTTTTTCCTAACTTTGGATGTTACTGAATTTTAATTAGACCCTGTCTCTTCTTTCTTAAAGAAGAAACTCAAAAGAGCAGGCAGAGGGGCAGGGTGATATGGGAAAGCCTGTCTAAAAGGAAAGATGGCCTCCTGTAGTATTCCCCTCAACACCAGCTATATATAATCTACAAAATCACCTGCAGTCACATTCAATGAGCTTATATTTGATAGCCCCTCAAGGGAGAAACAGATCAGCTGTAAATACTTTGTCTCCCCCTCCATTATTTATATGACTTGAGATGCCTCCAGTTTCTAAAGTCACTCCCCTGGGACTATGTAATTGAGCACAAAACAATTTGGCTCCTCCCCACTCCTACAGAACCCCACTTAAGAGGAGGTGCCTGATAGTGGCATCCAGCCAATGCTAATCGGTGACGGAAATGAAATTTCACTCTACTTCCACCAAACTTACTGTCTTCAGATTTAAGTGGATTCAGCTGTGCACACAATGGGACTTGCCTCTAAGCTTTCCTCCTAGTCTGATGGGAAGATTTCAAGAGTGGTGGAGGTGTTAAACAAAGATCATCTTATGTGTTTGTATTAGTGATTTTAAGTGTTTGTGATTTTTTTGGATACAGTTAGGGTATAGTCTGAAGGCTATATATAATAATAAAACCAAAACCAATTAATAGGTTGTTTAACTCAGTTAGAGGCTGTCTGCAGGCTAGCAGCTTTCCTTTGCTAAATCTTGTTAAAATGCAGTGGGTTCTATTTTGTGCAGAATGAGCAGGCTGCCATGACAACTGTCTGTGAATATTATTTAAATATTAGTCATAGGTTTCCAGTGTCTGCCTCTGGGTCCAACGTTCATTCGAAAACCCAGATGCACATCTGTTCTTAAAGGAGTTCTCCTGGACGTGTTTACAAAAAACAAAAACAAAACAGTTTCAGCCGGCTGGGTTTTTTTTTCTTTTGGAAGAGAAATTTGAATGAATTCATACAATTGCAGATGGTAGATTTTATTGCTGTTTCTTTTCTTTGGGAAAGGCGATCTGGATATGAATTTTTTATTGTCCTTGACTGTAGATTTGATTAAATAGAATAGGAGCCCGGAGATTACTCATATTGCCAGTCTTTAGTTACATGCCCACCTGAACACTCCCTTTTGCCAGGAGAAGAGGATGGGCGAGCTGCCTAGGCCTGTGTTATGTGCTCAGCCCTGGGCAGTCACTCTTGCTTGGGAAGTGGGCTCATGCTGATTGAATTAAGCCAGTGAAGTTTCACACTTAGAGTGGAGGGTGGTGTCAATCCCATGCAAACCACAGGGCTTAGAATAGGGAGAGGGTTGATCTCATAAAGGAAAATTGGGGTACTATTGCAAGGGATGGAGGGGAATACTTGTCGGCCACCTGGTTAGGCAACAAAATGCTGGGCAAATAATAACATTTACTGAATACTAACTGTAAGCCAGGCATCACTCAAACTGCTTTACGAGTGTATCGCTTAGAGAATGTTCGGCCGCGTGTGATGAGGTAAATGATGAAATAACAGGGACTTAACACAGAGGGGTTGCCTTTTATCTCATGTGATATGATGTTAGGAAAGAAGCAACTTCACATCGTCACCTGTGTCCCAGGCTCATCCTTCAGTCTTTTTGCAGTATCATTCTCAGCATGAGCCTCTCTTCCTAATGCACTCAAGAGGGCTGCTCCTCCTCCAGGCATTATGTCATGGTTCCAGGCGCAGTGGGGGAAGGGCAAAAAGGAAAGGGCTCATGACAGCTGTCTTGTCTTTTTTATCAGAAAAATGGCTTTTCTGGAAGCCTCAGCCAGTAGATTTCGGCTTATGTCGTATTGGCCAGAACAGAGTCACAGGATCACCCCTAACTGCGAGGGATCCTAGCAAATCAAGTTTTGGTGGCTGAGTCCATTGCCACCTAGAATAAAATTGGGACTTTATTGGTAAGGAAGAAAGGAGAATAGATACTGGCTAGGCAACTAGCAGTGGCTGCCACAGTATCTATGAACCCATTTATTCCTTACGTCAACGCAGTGTGGGTGGCGCTATTACTATCCTGGTTTTTAAGAAACAGGCACAGAGAGGTCATGTAATTTTCCCAAGCTCACACACAGCTGTTAAGTGGTGGAGCTAGATCTGACTCTGGAACCGGATTCTCTGATGCTCCCAGACATACCCCAACCCACCGGTCAGACCACATTTCTTCTCCAGGATGTGTAACCACTCAGGAAATGTAGGCCTCTCCTAGAAATGGTAGCTAATATCTGTTTAGCACTTTATAGTTTATGAAGAATTTTCCACTTAGATTATTCCATTTAAATATTATTATCCCTATATTAAAAATGAGAAGACTGAGGCCCAGAGAAGTAATAAAAGTTACCTAAGGTGCCCACCTTGTAAGTGGCAGAGCTGATGTTTACTCAAAATTACAAGAACTTACTCCTGGTCCCCTTTCCTAATCCTCCTATTCTTCCACACACAGAGACTTCATTTTTTATTTTTAAAAATGACAGTAGTTCGCTCCAGACCCTATATTAACTTCACAACCTTCTCAGGAAAAACAGTGCAGAGAAATCTTGGATCTCTCACCAATTGGTTTTCCTAGTGTCCTTTTCATGTAGCCATACCAACAGGATCATGGCGTATCAGCAGGAATTGTGTTTAGTAGTGAGAAACAGAGACCTAAGCGGGGAGGTTATTCTTATCTCATGTAATGTAAAATCCAGAGCTCCATTCAAAATGTGAGAGTATTCATTACAAATAGCTCTTATCTACCTGTTAAAGTAAAAGTCATTAAACATATAGGAATTGCCTGTCCTTAGTTACATCAGGTTAATTTGTATCACATTCCTTAAAACCACTTTGTAAGTCAGACTTATTACAAAATAAGAATTAACAGTCCACCTCACTGGGGTAAATTAGTGAAGTTTCAGTACATTACTGATACCTCAGTTTGCTTGTAATTGTTATTTCTCTCATTCTTTCCAAATATTTGAAACCTTTAGCTATGGCATTGTTTGATTTATACATCACAACATTCTCTTGTTCTGGTGATACTACTGAATTGACCGTAAAAATCACAAAAGCATTGTAGAATATAGTTTGACTTTAAAAGTCATGAAAGAGTGGGTTGAAAAAGAAATAGAGATTTAAACAAATATCATACTGTGTTATGAGGCAGTGCCTCTCAAAGTATGCTTTACCATCACTTGGGAATTAATTAGAAATACAGATTCATGAGCTTTACTCCAGACCTACTGAATCAGAACCTCTAGGGGCTGGGCCCAGGAATCTGTGTTTTAACAGGATCCCCAGGTTATCTATAAGCACATCAGAGTTTGAGAAGCACTGTTTTAGAGAGTTTTATGTAAATGACACTCACAGATTGTGCCCTCTTTGGGATATTGGTGAAGATACTAACTTCAGCTTTAGTAAACTAAGACCTATATTAAACCCTAGATTCTCCTTTGAAAGTCCCCAAATCATGGAGTCTAGTTATGTACTCCAGGTCACTGAACCTTAATTCAAGTGTATGCTTGACTCCATTCCCCTATCAGCACTTTCAACTAAGTAATCAGTATTTGTCTTTCCGATGTCAGTTTAAAGATCGACTTCAGGGACTTCCCTTGCGGTCCAGTGGTTAAGACTCCACACTCCCAATGCAGGGGACATGGGTTCGATCCCTGGTCGGGGAACTAAGATCCCACCTGCCACGCTGTGTGGCCAAATAAAATAAAATAAAATAAAAAAATGTTATCTTCAGAAGCCTTTGCTTGACCTCCTGACTCACTCTTATAATCCATGTACTTCTCCTTTGCAATTTCACATTTATTTTTATGATCATTTGATTAATGTTTACTTCCCCCACAAGGCTATAAACTTCATGAGGGAAGGGACCAACCTTGTCAGTTCTGTTGGTAGTATATCCCCAGGGTCTAGAACAGTGCCTTGCACACAGTAGATGCTCAACAAATATTTGTTGAATGAATGTATGAATAAAACCAAGACAAGAATAAGTTTTTGTTTTGTTTTGGTTTTGGCCACGCCTCTGCGGCTTGTGGGATCTTAGTTCCCCAACCAGGGATCGAACCCGGGCCCATGGAAGTGAAAGTGCCGAGTCTTACCACTGGACCGCCAGGGAATTCCCAAGAATAAGTATTCTTAAACTAAAAACTTTTCCACAGTCTTCACCATAAACTCTTAGTCATCTGAGGCAATACTAGCAAGTGTTTTGAAAAGAAAGCCATGGATCTTTCCTCGGCCTTGCTTTAGGTAATAGTTTCAACATTCCTCTAAGAAACCAACTGTTGTTGTCTGTGTTCATAAAAACAAAAATGGTTGAAAGGGAGGCAACGGTTGGCAAAAAGAAAGCTTGAAGAACCTGGAACCTGCCTTCCCACTAAGCAGGAAGTGGTTCTCTCATCCAGGTTGTGTTGTTCACATTCTGTTGGCAGGTACTGTCATACCTGCCTCCATCACTGTGGGGTTGCCAAGGCAACCTATTAAAGAATAATTCTAGAATCTACCTCTGGAAAATTCCAGATGAGCCTGAGGAATCCTCTTCAAGTAAATCTACAAGCGTGACGATGGTTGCTAATTCAGCAACCAGCAAAGTGAAAATCTCGGAGTCTGTTTTCCTTCAACCTGTGTGGAACTGGTAAAACTTAGAGGGAAGGATAAAAACTCTTAAAGTAGCAGATAAATTGAATGAAATCTGGGTAGACATGGAACTATATGTTTAAAAGTTAACCTTCCTCTGTCTAGTTGTTTGGCCAACTCTAGTAGAGTTAATGTTTTGTGTATGGAGTTTGTCATACTTTAATATATATTGCATTGGAGCTATCTTTTAGAAAGGTATTTATTTGTTATTATTATTTTGGTCACACCGTGCAGCATGCGGGATCTTAGTTCCCCAACCAGGGATCAAACCTGTGCCTCCTGCATTTGGGAGCTCAGAGTCTTAACCACTGGACCGCCAGGGAAATCCCTGGAGCTATCTTTATAGGGTGGAATTGGATCACCTTGATGTAATAGAAAGAGTACTGGCCACCAAGTTGTACAACTATGATGTTGGGGAGGCTGCTTAACCTCTTTGGGCCTGGTTTCCTCTCCCATAAAATGAAGGGCCTTTCTGAACAAGTCCAGAGGACCAGAGTATCTTATTATATCACAGGCTCACCTGTTAACAGAGCTCTGGGCCAAGGCCCTCGTGATGATCTTGCAAAGGGACTCCACTGTCTGTGCCTAGGTCAGTTTTGCCCAATTCACAGTGCTTTGACGTGAGAGGGAATTGCATAAATGTGTATTCTTTGTTTTACATTTGTCTTGGAATGACAGATTATAGCTCCTGCAGAAGGAAAAGAAAGAAGGAATTACATTGCTCTGCCATTGACTCATGCTAGATGTCAAACTGAGGCGCCTGCAAAACGCAAGCACATGCAAGCTAAACGAACAGATTGTGGCAATATTTAAAAATATCACAACTCTCTAAATAAGAAGCAGTTCTGATAAGCCTATTTGGAATTCATGCAAAATACCCATAAAACTCTGAAAATCTGAATTGTACATTGCCAAGGTAAATTACCCTGTGCAGTAATTATAGATAAAGGCATATTGGATTATATGATAATATGTCTCCCTTGGTTTACAGATAACCCTCTCTCCTGGGCCTCTTCCTTTCTGGACTGTTGCTTTTTTAGTCTCCTTTGTTTGCTCCTTCCTCCTCATTCCCTTTAAATGTCTCTATTCCTCTGGGCTTCTGATTTTGCCCCTAAAGCCTTGTGACTTTACAAGCTCTCCCAGCCTGTTTTACCTTCTCTAATCACTTTAACTGTTATCGGTAACCTGATGACCTCTTTAATCAGAATCTGCAGACCTGATTTATTTTCTGGGCTTTAAAAGGAGCTTCTACTGGCTATACGGACATTTTAACTCGTTATTTTTCTCCACCATAAACACGCCTGTCCCCCTTCGCGTCCTACCCCATACCCGGTAGCACTCTACCGCAATTAATGGCGTCACTCACTAGACCGTAAATGACGAGAGAGCAGGGACCATGTCTGTCTTATCCACCGTTGTACCCCCAGGGCCCAGTGCAGTGCCTGGCACCCAGTGAGCATTGTTGAAGAAGTGATGAATCCATCTGGTATTCCAAACTAGGAACCTTGGAATCATTCTGGATGCCTCTGTCCCCCTTGCTACCTATACCCAGTCTGGGACCTGTGGGACTTATTACCTAAAAGACTTTCACGTTAAAAAGAAAAAGGCTTTCACATTTGGCCCCTGATCCCCAGTGCCACCGCTTTAATTCAGCACTTATCATCGATCTCCTGGATCCTTGCAGGAGCTTCCTCATTGGTCTTTCTCTGGCTGGCTTTTTCCCAGGTCATCACATCTGACCTTCAGAGTGATCTTCCTAAAGTGTGAATCTAATCAGATTACTCTTAGGCTCCCCTTCACTTAAACAGAGTTTGCAATCTGGCAGCCTCACCCCGGAGTCTATACAGTGTTCTGAGAAAATGAGAATTACTGCATTTCATCGATTCTAAAATGCACATTTTTTCACATTTTGGCACCTCTGAAATTGGAACGTGCCTTAAAATCGATGGAGTGTCATAGTTTGATGGGTGGCTTTTTTCTTTCTTATTCGTACATAAAATAATAGTACACCTTGTAATCGATGACATCTTATAATTTGTAGACGTATACTCATACTGACATTTAAAAATAGGGAGATTTTACATAAAGGTGTGTCAGTTTCTCTTGAAAAATTACACTGGGTAACAGTGGGCCAGGATTTCTGGATGACAGCCTAAGAGGGAGCTACTGGTAAGTAGCAGCTGCCTCATTTAGACAAGAACTCTCTAGAATGTCCCATCATTTCCACCTAGGCTGCTTTATTCATTTATATTATGTACTCCAGCCTATATAAGCATTTGAAATTGCAATCCTTAACTGACAGATTAAAGTATGACTTCTTTGCTGCGATTTTCAAGAACAGTCACACTTGGCACCAATCTGCCTCCTCAGGTTCACATCCCCATCCTCTGCTCTATACACCCTCTATCCCCTAGTCTCAGGAAACATTACTCAAATGTAACCTGCTTCCGAGTGCCCTGGAATGCCTTTCTCCACTTTGTATGCTCTAGGAAGCATTACCTGACTTGCCCTGGTAGGGCTCATATCCTTCTGGGCTCCAATAGCACACGGCATATCTCTGTACCTACACCTCCTGTCTTGAAATTATTTGTGGATGGGCCCGTGTCCCTCATTGCACTGTGAACCTGGTAGGGAAATGAATCAGAATGTATTCATTGTTGTATCCCTGCCTCGTAGCTAGAACTTGCTCAGTAAGTACCTGTTAAGTAAAGGATGGATGGGGTGCGTTTTCTCACTGGGATCTCTGTTTTTTGAGTTTTGCCCGTGTATAGAGAGCTAAAAGTGAAGTCAGAGGGAAAGGCAAGTGTTTTCCGTAGTGCTCGTAGTTTACAGCAGCAGACACTGCTTCTGGCTGTGCTTTAAGAAGGCCCTTGGCAGTCAGAGTCAGCCCATGGGGACTTTAATATCTACAGACCCAAAGGTGCTAAGCCAGAGCCAGCTCTGAAGTTTTTTAAAAATTTATTTTTAAATTAGTGTACAGTAAAACCGACTTGTTGTACAGTTCTGTGAATTTTAACACGTGGGTAGATTAGTGTTACCACCACCATAATCAGGATACAGAACATCGCCTCCAAAACTCCCTCTTGCTATTCCTTTGTAGTCATATTCCCCCCCCACCCCATAAACCTTGGCAACCATTAATCAGTTCTCCATTACTACAGTTTTGTCTTTTCGAGAGTGTCATATAAGTGTACTCAACGTTTTAAGCCTGGCTTCTTTCAGCATAATGCCTTTGAGATTCATCCAGCTTGTGTGTATCAGTAGTTTGTTCCTTTTTATTGGTAAATAACATTCCATTGTATGGATGTCCCACAGTTTGTGTATCCATTCACCCATTGAAGAACATTTGGGCTGTTTTCGGTATTTGACCATATGAACCTGTGTACAGGTTTTTGTATGAATATAAGCTTTCATTCCTTTGGAGTAAATATCCACGGATGGGTAGAATTGCTATGTCATATGGCAAGTGCCATATGCATGTTCAACTGTATGAAAAACTACCAAACTATTTTTTCATAGTGGCTGCACCATTTTGCATTCCCACCAGCAAACTATAAGAGTTCTAGTTGCTTCATATCCTAGCCAGCACTGGATATTATTAGAATTTTTAAAAAATCTAATAGGTGTGCAGTGTTAGCTCACTGTGCTTTTTTTAACGTCTTTATTGGAGTATAATTGCTTTACAATGGTGTGTTAGTTTCTGCTTTATAACAAATTGAATCAGCTATACATATACATATATCCCCATATCTCCTCCCTCTTGCGTCTCTCTCCCTCCCACCCTCCCTATCCCACCCCTCTAGGTGGTCACAAAGCACCGAGCTGATCTCCCTGTGCTATGTGGCTGCTTCCAACAAGCTATCTATTTTACATTTGGTAGTGTATGTAAGTCCATGCCACTCTCTCACTTCGTCCCAGCTTACCCTTCCCTCTCCCCATATCCTCAAGTCCATTCTCTAGTAGGTCTGTGTCTTTATTCCTGTTTTACCCCTAGGTTTTTCATGACATTTTTTTTTCTTAAATTCCATATATATGTGTTAGCATACGGTATTTGTTTTTCTCTTTCTGACGTACTTCACTCTGTATGACAGACTCTAGGTCCATCCACCTCACTACAAATAACTCAATTTTGTTTCTTTTTATGGCTGAGTAATATTCCATTGTATATATGTGCCACATCTGCTTTATCCATTCATCTGTTGATGGACACTTAGGTTGCTTCCATGTCCTGGCTATTGTAAATAGAGATGCAATGAACATTGAAAAATATGGAACACTTCACGAATTTGCATGTCATCCTTGTGCAGGGGCCATGCTAATCTTCTCTGTATCGTTCCAGTTTTAGTATATGTGCTGCCGAAGCAAGCACTCTCACTGCGCTTTTGATTTTAATTTCTGCTTCCTTGAATCCTGTCTGGGGGAATTGGAGGGGAAAAAATGGTCAACTCACCACCAGCGTGGTGGTACTTCAAATTCTGATCTTCCTCAGTGTGCCTTCTGCTATTTACTTTCTAGAGTCCTTGTGTTACTTATTTATTGCTGTATAACAAATTACAAAAAACTTAGAGGCTTAAAACGCTCATTTGTGATCTCACAGCTTCTGTGGGTCATGAATCTGGACAAAGCTTACATGGGCCCTCTACTTCAGGATTTCTCACAAGCTGCTACAATCAAGGTGTTGGCTGGGCTGCAGTCATCTTAAGGCTTAATTGGGGAAGGATCTGCTTCCAAGCTCACGTGGTTGTTGGCAAGATTCAGTTCCTTGAGGTCTGACTGAGGGCCTCAGTTCCTTGCTGGCTTTTGGCCAGAGACTTCCCTCAGTCCTGTGTCATGTGGGCCTCTCCACCACGGCAGCTTACTTCATCAAAAGCGCACTAGTTGTGAAGGCAATAGAGAGAGTCTGCTAGCAAGGCAGAAAGGCACAGTCTTTCATAAGTCACGGAAGTGACAGGCCAACACATTTGCCATATTCTGTTGATTAGAAGGCAGTCACTAGGTCAAGCCTTATACTGAAAGGGAGTAGATTACACAAAGGCATGAAAACCAGGAGGCAGGGATCATTAGGAGCCATCTTGGAATTTGCCAGTCTTCAAATAGCTGGTCCATGGATTCTGTCCAGGTTTTGGGTTTTTTAAAAAATAAATTTATTTATTTAATTAATTTATTTTTGGCTGTGTTGGGTTTTCATTGCTGTGCGCGGGCTTTCTCTAGTTGCGGTGAGCGGGGGCTACTCTTCGTTGCGGTGCGCGGGCTTCTCATTGCTGTGGCTTCTCTTGTTGCAGGCACACGGGCTTCAGTAGTTGCGGCTCACGGGCTCTAGAGCGCAGGCTCAGTAGTTGTGGTGCAGCGGCTTAGTTGCTCCGTGGCATGTGGGATCTTCCCGGACCAGGGTTCGAACCCGTGTCCCCTGCATTGGCAGGAGGATTCTTAACCACTGCGCCACCAGGGAAGCCCTCTGTCCAGGTTTTATAGCTTCATTCCATGGGAGAGACAGGGTAGAGTGAGTAGAGTGTCCTTATTCCCTCTTACTCTCTCTGAAGATTTTTCATTTGATTTATGAACATTCAAGGTTAATGTAAGGAGTTTTTTGTTTTGTTTTGTTTTGCTTTGTTTTAAACTCAAGCCATCTAGGACATAGCTAGGGTTAGATTATCAGTGGTCAAAATTTAAATTCTGGTATCTACTAATCTTGTATTTATTAAGTCACAACCATGGAAAGCTCAACTTTTGTACCCAAGATGGAGCCTTTCAATGATGAATTTATAAACTTCAACACAGGACAGCTATTTCAGTTTGTCATTGTGGCTGCTGACCAGGTGACCCCAATAGACAGATCTGCCCAGCCCTGGCCTTTATGAATTTCTTTCACCTGATAGTGACTTATAACCCACCTTTGATTTATTTTAATAACTTTCTAATGACTTGCCAAATATGGCCTCGCTTTTCTCCTACTTACTGTGGTTTTTCAGTACCCAGAACTCATCCCTGGAAATATGCTTGATCCTTTCTCTTTATGAAAATGTAAAACTACTTAGTATTCCTTCCCTCTCTTCAAAAGGAAGCAGGCTCTTTTTTTTTTTGCGGTACGCAGGCCTCTCACTATTGTGGCCTCTCCTGTTGCGGAGCACAGGCTCCGGACGCTCAGGCTCAGCGGCCATGGCTCACGGGCTCAGCCGCTCCGCGGCATGTGGGATCTTCCTGGACTGGGACACGAACCCGTGTCCCCTGCATCGGCAGGCGGACTCTCAACCACTGCACCACCAGGGAAGCCCTAGGAAGCAGGCTCTTTAAATCAAGGTTCTTCAAATGTTTTTGATCATGAACCTGTCGCAGTGAAAGCTTTTTGAGAATGGACTTCTGATACAGTTATATTTATTTATTTACAATGAATACTACTGAACTCATATTTTGTTTACATTACCAAACATAAAGGAAAATAGAAAATTCAGAAAGAATAAGAAAATATGAGTTCTAATATTTTGCTTTCTATTGTCCAACATACCTGTGTATTTTCTGTGGGGCAGATACCTCAGTTTGGAGACTGCTAGGTGCTAGAAAGCTGGGCCCCCTGTTTCTTGTTTGTACGAAATAGGCTTCATTCAGCCTCCTTGACCTTCCTGGAGTTCCAAAGGGCAGATTCAAACAGTTGCTAATCAGGGAAGGGAGGGAATGCAGAAACAGGGAAGGAGCAGTCAAGAAACAACAGTGCAGCCAGGGTCGTGGTTCCTCCTCGAGTAATACACTAACAATACCTTTGAGTTCTTCTGCAGGGAACTAAGGCCCCCACCCAGGTGGAGGATGGTAACTAACTTCAGGCTGAGCACAAGCTCCCAGGAACTCTGCCCTGTTACCTCACCACCAACCAATCAGAATAAAGTCTGAACACATTGGAAGATAAGGAAGACTCTGACCACCCTCCCCAAATGATTCTCCCTTTAAAACCTTTCATGGTTGAACAGAATCTTCAGAGTTGGTTTTTGGACACTAGTCCACCTTCTCCCCAGGTTGCCGGCCTCCTGAATAAAGCAGCCTTTCCTTTCCAACCAACACTCATCTCTCGAGTATTGGCTTTCAAGGAGGCAGCTGAACCTGAGTTTGGTAACAGCCCCAGCACCAGAGGGCTAGCTGAGGGTTGTCAGAGCTGGGAGGCCAGCCCCATCTGAGCTCCCCACTTTGGCGCTATCAGGTATTAAGGTATCAGGGCCATGAGTGGGCAGACACCTGAAGTACTCAGCACCAAATAGATCTGCACACGTCATTTCTTTTCTCAGTCTATTCCCAAGTCCAGCTGCTTTGCCTAGATTCTAGTATATTCCCCAGGGTGTGTCATGACCAATTATAGGAGCTGCCTATTAGAATGACTTTTCCTTGGTAGAAGTTGGAACTGTGGCCAGCTTCAGGAAGCTTGTGAAATAGTAGAGGTTTGCCTGCAATGCCCAATTTCTTCCTTGTGAGGAAACCAGTCTTCTCTGTTCCTCTATAGCTTGCTACTACCATAGACTAACTGAGCATCCTGGTTTGGGTTCCCTCAGAAGCTGACCCTGAGACAAGCATTTGAGACCAAGTTTATTTGGAAGGTGAAGGCAAACCCAGTAGGGGAGTGGGGAAGTGAGAAAGGAAGGAGAGACCACCAAGACAGCCAAGAAAGAGTAAGTCCAGCCTGCAGAGGTGGAGAGGCCACCATTTTTCAATCACAGCAGATGGACAGTTTTCTCTATCTGCTTATAAGTCTAATTGCAGCATTATAATTAGGGACTCACTTCATTCTGATTTTTGTTTCACCTCTCCCATTTCACATCCTTGTTAAGTACATATCTACAAGAACACTCTCTTTTCTTCTGGTTAACTCCTAACTTCTGGCTGTGAAATCATCAGGTCTCAGTGCATCACTTCTTCTAGAAAGCCTTGCTTCATCGCACTTTCTGGGGTAGGGCTCTTTCTCTGTGCCTCGTACCTGTCCTATTAGAGACTTTGTCATACCATATTGCTTTCATTTATTCATGTAATAAATATCAATTATGCGCCTGGCACTGTTTTAGATTCCAGGAGCTTATATTCCAATAGGGGAGTTACTTTTTATTTGTAATTTTATTTTGATTTCTTATTTACCTATGTGTTTACCTCACCTAATCATATCCATTTTGTTCACCATTTATGTCCTTACTTCTCAGCACAGTGCCTGCCACATAGAGGGAGCTCAATAAAAATGTGTTGAATTGAGTAGAAGAGCCCAGTGCATCTTAGTTCAGGATGATTTGATATTTCTATGGCCTTTTCCAAGGGGGAAATTGAACTCTCACCTTTCCTATTGGCTGTTTTCATACGATGATGTGCCCATTGACAGATAAATTGACCCAACTTGCCTGTTGGGGGTATAAATCTGTTATTGAGTGAGTTAATGGTATTTTGCCCATCATTTTTTCTTTTTCCAGGCTGGGAGAACATAGCCCTGCCTAGCTGGAGGAAAGTCAGAGAACATCTGCAAAGAGGCTGGAAGCTTCATTTTGCAGACACACAAGGGGCTGACTGAAGCAGTATAGTGTAACGATCATAAGTAGAGGTTCTAGAGTCAAAGTGCCCGAGTTCAAATCCCAACTCTGCCACTTGCTTGCTGTTTGACTTTGGGCTATAGTTCCTAATGCGTAATTAGGGATAATAATAGTATATACCTCATAGGATGGTGTGTGAATTAAATAAGATTAACACCTTTAAAATTAACAAGTGACTAGAATATGGTAAGTGCTCAATAAATGTTATTATCATTATTGTGATTTGTTCCCATACATCAATGCTGGTTCATTTAACAATTGGAAGCTGGCTACAGGACTCTTTGTGGTGCTCAAAGTAACATTTTAGTGTTCTTCATACAGTGGAAAAATATGGTGAAGTTCTTCATTTTAAGCAAATTCTAAATTTTAGCCAAATCACATAAAGGTCACAGCCAATCCAATTCATGGTCCAGAGACTGGCTGTTAAAATAACCACCTAAATCATGAGTTCTTTCCGTGATTAAACAAATATTTAGTGAGTACTGTAGGGGCAGAAAAATTTTCCCTTCTTCCCTTCTAGGTTCTTTGGCTAGTCTAATGGTTAAATTGATATAAGACAGATTAACAGGAGAAAAACAAATTAATTATGAACACATGGGAATCCCATAAAGATATGAAGACTCAAAAGGTAGCCAGATAATTGGAGCTTATATAATGTCCTGAGCTAAGGAAAAGGGTGGGGGACTGGGGATACAAAGAAAAGGAAAGCCATTCGCAGGAAGGCAGAGGAGAGGTTTGGAAAATAGAGGTTGCCCTGTAATGCAGATAAGTTTGTTAGGTAAAAAGGTATCTCTGGTAATAGTTCTTTTCCTGGTACAGGGCCCTTTTCCAATGTAAATTTAGGCAGTTGAGGGGGAGGTAAAGAACTTTTCCTGAATCTGTTGGATTTTTGATTGCCTTTAGCTCAAAATAATTCTCATGCCAAAGTGGCATATTTTGGGTGGCAAAACCTGCTCCCCTTCAGTACCTCTTATGCATTTGGAGCTGGAGATGCCAAGAGGAATGAAATGGATCCTTTTCCTTCAGGATTTCACATGTAAAAGGACAAATTACAGCACACTTTGGAAAGTTCTATAATTGGACACACACATGGCTTTGAGAGCCAGAAGACAGAATGACTAAGTCCCCTTTGGCGATTCAGGAAAGGCTTCACGCAGAGGAGGTGACATTTGAACAACTGTATCTAGACATAGCTATCATTTAATCACGTGGATTGAATAGGCCTTTGGCTGGAAACCCAGCTATATAGTGACGTCCACTATTTTTGGGGAGCCTGGGTAATTATATTCTCATTTACAGTGTGTATGGCAGCCTCACATCAGGTTCTAATCTTGGAGTCCCTGCCATGGAAACCTGTACATTTGTATTACCTCATAATGAGGCCCTCTGACAATATTTAATATGCTAATAGGAGTACAGAAGCCCAGAACTGCCTTTCCAGTTATTTTTAAAGTGACTCCATTACATTAAATAGTAAGCTAGGTAACCACTTTATTGGATCTCCTGTGGTTCTCAATTGCAGAAAGGAATTGACTAAAGACCAGCTTGGGTGGGGTTATGAAATGATTATGGCTGGAGACCTTTAAATCCTAGCTCACGATGCCTAAGGTCAGTAAGCTGAAAAATACATACGCTGTGTAACCAGTTAGGAAGAGTTTGGGAGGAATATTGCTGTTGGTGCAGCTGCAGTCAGCATGAGACTCTAGGAACAAGACCACTCACCTCTGGATAGCCTCAAAGGACAGCAGAACTGAGGCTGGTGACATCCAGTACTGACACTGGCACTTCAGTTTTTCAGTCATGTCTTCCTCGTCTTCCTTCTCAAACTCAGCAAAATCACAGGTCAACTTTCCTTTTCCGTTTTGCTGGTGATGGGAGGTGAATCTCCCTCTCATATATATATAAAGATATATTTTTTACCGAGCAAGGGCTCGTGTGCCCGTGGCGCAGAAAGCCAAACTCTGACAGCGGGTGTTTGTAGCAAAGTAAGGGTTTATTGCAGGGTGCCACGCAAGGAGAACGGGCAGCTTATGTTCAAAAGACCTGGACTCCCTGATGGCTTTCAGGCAAGGGTTTTTAAAGACAGTGTTAGGGGAGAGGGTCATAGGATGCATGATCAGCTTGTGGAGCTTCCTCTGATTGGTTGGTGGTGAGGTAGCAGGGTGGTGTTTCAGGAATCTCAACCTTCTGCTTCTAACCAGTGTGGTGTCTACATACCTGTGGTCAGCAGGGAGTCACCATCCTCCACTGGGTAAGGGGTCTTAGTTTCTGCCAAACAACTCAGAGATATGCATCAGATTATCTGTATCCCTTCAGGAGGAGCTAGGAGTCTTGTGACTGTTGTCCTTATCATTAACTGCTTGCGTCTGCTCTTTGGAACTCAGAGAAGCCTAGGAGACTAAAGCCTTTCTCTACAAACAAGAAACAGGGGACATGGAGGGGCTTTTGTACCTGGGAGGGCCCCTGCAGGGTCCTGCTCAGTTTCATTCCTCCCTTTTCTTTGGTACTCCTCAACTTGAGGGGAACAGGTGCAGGGCAAGAAAGGGAATAAAGTTTGGGATAGAGAGTTTAATCATAAACTCCACAGAGGGACTCAGTGTTAGGGGGACTCCATTTCACGTTCTTCAACAAGCAGCTAATTGAATAACTGGAAGAATAAAAATGTCATAGAAATGAATTTGCAGTATGGCACCCAAAGATTACTGTCTTCAACCCATGCCTTTTCAAATCCTAAGGAGCAATGTTTAGTGTTCCCACTTCCTTTTTTTTTTTTTTTTGCAGTACGCGGGCCTCTCACTGTTGTGGCCTCTCCCGTTTCGGAGCACAGGCTCTGGACGCGCAGGCTCAGCGGCCATGGCTCACGGGCCCAGCCGCTCCGTGGCATGTGGGATCTTCCCGGACCGGGGCACGAACCCATGTCCCCTGCATCAGCAGGCGGACTCTCAACCACTGCGCCACCAGGGAAGCCCCCACTTCCTTTTCTTAATCGTGCCCAGGTTACTATAATGTTTCCTAAAAATGATCCTCAGTTGACCTAAAGAGTCAGCTACTAAGTGCTTTTCTGCCCTTATTTACCAAAATTTATTTTGTATTTTGTACTGATCAGATTGTTTATGCAAACAGTGGCCTGGTCCCCTTGGAAGCAGTCATGTGACCACAGCGCATTACTTGAGTGCATCCCTTTATCTCTTCACTGGGAACAGGGCAGGGTTGGGGCAGACAGCTGCGGCTCACGGGCCAGCCCAGCCTCTCCTGGATCTACGGCTCTGGGTTCACCTTCCAGGCTGAAAGGCAAAGTCTGTTCGAGTTATTTCTTTGTGTGTATGCATGTGTATTTGTTTTTGTTTTAGTTTTAATTTATTTATTTGTTTATTGTTGGCTGCATTGGGTCTTTGTTGCTGCCCGCGGGCTTTCTCTAGTTGTGGCGAGCAGGGACTACTCTTTGTTGCAGTCTGCGGGCTTCTCATCGCGGTGGCTTCTCTTATTGCAGAGCACGGGCTCTAGGCGCACAGGCTTCAGTAGTTGTGGCAGGCGGGCTCAGTAGTTGTGGCACACGGGCTCAGTAGTTGTGGCTTGCGGGCTCTAGAGCGCAGGCTCAGTAGTTGTGGAGCACAGGCTTAGTTGCTCCGCGGCATGTGGGATCTTCCAGGACCAGGGCTCGAACCCGTGTCCCCTGCATTGGCAGGCGGACTCTGAACCACTGCGCCATCAGGGAAGTCCCTGTATTTGTTTTTTGATTTGTTTAAACAAGAGCTCTCCCTGCAGAGAGCTGCAGAAATGTGAGATGTATGGAGCGTGTGTGTGTGTGTGTGTGTGTGTGTGTGTGTGTGTGTGTGTGTGTGTAAGTATGTGTAGGGGGATGCTCCAGAGAGAGCTGGAATTGTACCTCTTTTCTTTCAGATCTCTGCATCCTTCACAGAGAAGTTTTTTTTCTGATTTTGTTTTTCTTGAAACACCTGGGGTGAGGATAAACCTCTGCATCGGCCAAGCAGAAGAAACAGGTAATATGTTTGTTTGTTCTTAGGTATTTTGCGCAAGCAGAAGTCTGCATTATAAACATACATTGTGTAGCAATGGAACAGGAAATGTGTTCTACTTGAAGTTTATTTTATTGCTTTGCAATTTCTCAGAATGATTTTTCTCAAATATGCTGATTACAAATCAGTTGTCATCAGCTTAAAAAGGTATACAGGTGACTTTGCATTCTGAAGGGTTGTAGCCTATTTCAGATGAACTCGATACTTGGGAAAGCTCTGTGGTCACTTGGGTGAGAGCTAGAAAATGAGGGAGGGGATACTTTGAGAAACCCTTCCAGGCCCCTCATGGGTCATTGCCCACTATACAACTTCATGTTCAGAAATCTTCCTTTAGCTCCCTTGCCCTCTTGTTGGCGCACAGGACCACAGGATTTCCATCTATCTGTAAGAAATGGAAACAGAATTCCTTGCAATGTTCAAGAATTCTCTTTAGTGATTTAGTGCTTCTGTAGATTGATCAAATTGGATCCTGAAACCAAGGCACAGCTAACTTTTTGGTGGACAGACAGTTCTGTTCTTTAAGCATGAAACAGAATGGGTCTTTAGTTCTGCCACTGTTCGGCTGTGCCATGGAGTCTGATATTTAATTTCTTAGTCTTAGTTTCTGCATCTCTAATACGGGAGTGAGCAACTTTCCCCTTGAAAGTTGCTGTGAAGATTAACTGGAATAATAGAAATATAAAGTACCCACTGTGCTGGGTTAATAGTCCCTTAATAAATAGTAGTGACTTTAGCTGTTATTATTATTACTGGTAAAGCGTTTTCTCAGATCTTAGCGGTCTCAGGGGAAAAGAGTCCTTTTCTCTGTGAGTCTATAATTATCCCAGAACCAGTAGACAGACACCTGTGGGATTTAACCTCTGGGAGGTCCCGGACAGTGCATTCTGAGGGAAGAGATGTGAGCAAACACGTTTTGTTTCAACACGTCAACCACGGTGGGTACCACACGTGCATGGCTCCTCCTAACTCATCAGCTAAGAAGAATTGCTCTTTGTTCCAGTCGGTTTTTTCCACCATTGATCTTCTCATTAGCCTTTGATACAAGTCTGTAAGGTAGGTGTTATTATCCCTATTTTCTTATGAGAAAACTGAGGTGCAGAGGAATTAATGACTAGCTGAGAAGAATTTGAACTCTGGTTCGTCTGACTTCTAAACCCCAGTGTCCATTGGGCCAGTATTAGGCAGCTAGATTCATATTAGAGATGCATATTAACATCCAGAAAGCTCTGAAGAGTTCTGCAGTAAAGGAACCTGTTTAATCCTACTTCTCCTGAACTTATTTGATGGTGGGACTTTTCTTTTTTTGTGGGGGGGTCTTATTTCTAGAATCATAAACCACATAGAACTCCTCTTCCACAAACACACTTTGGAAAACCTGGCACTAGGCCTAGCTGCCTTCTGATTACAATCCTGTCTGATAGAACACACACCCTCAGATACATTCTGGTGGTCAGTATCGTTTCCTCCTTTTTCTTACCCTTTCATGGACCCAGGAATAATCACCCGCTCCATCTTACAGAACTCCCTTTATTCATTTAAGACCCCACACAGGAGCAAATGCTACAGTGTTCTACTGGAAGAGTAGTGGTGGAAGGGGCCTCTCTAGAGCGGTCTGCCAGGGACTCCTCTACCCGGCTCTATGCCCCTTCGTTATCTTTAGTCCACAGACATCAGGCTGTAGAACCTCTGTTTCAATGAATGCCAAAGAGAATGCCACAGAGTAAGCCTGAAGACGCATCTGTCCTCCATGCTTGTGTCTCACAGTCCAAGGGGGAAGAATTAGACCTGCTCACCTCCCACTCTGGGGGCTGGGGTACGGTGCCAGTTAAATGACTATGGGTTCTGGATTTGGGTTTCTTGGGGCCAAGCTGGAGTACAGATTTCTCACAAAAGTCAGCATCTGTAGGAAAAGCTGAGCTTCTAGCATGGGAAACCACACAAGTCACATCTAGAATGCCAGAGGCGGAGCAGAATCAAGGTCAAGGTGGCTGAGCCAAGGTGTGGACGTTCAATAGAGATGCACTTTGAAAGAAAATCAAGAATGAATAAGAACAACTTGGGGAGGCTGGGCTAGCACTTGGAGGGTGCTTGGAGACCAAGGTTGGGTTGGCTCCAAGGGCCATCTGTTGTTCTTTCCTTGTATTTTCACCTTGGGAAATGAATAGTGGTTAAGATGAAAAGAACTAAACAACGTCAAACAGTTCTCCCCCACTCTACCCTCCCCCGCACCCCCACCCACCC
>NW_021703779.1:16055376-16067995 GCF_005190385.1 Monodon monoceros
AGGACTTCCAAAACTATGTTGAATAATAGTGGTGAGAGTGGACATTCCTGTCTTGTTCCTGATCTTAGAGGAAATGCTTTCAGTTTTTCACCATTGAGAATGATGTTTGCTGTGGGTTTGTCATATATGGCCTTTATTATGTTGAGGTAATTTCCCTCTATGCCCACTTTCTGGAGAGTTTTTATCATAAATGGGTGTTGAATTTTGTCAAAAGCTTTTTCTGCATGTATTGAGACGGTCATATGGTTTTTATTCTTCAATTTGTTAATATGGTGTATCACATTGATTGATTTGCGTATATTGAAGAATCCTTGCATCCCTGGGATAAATTCCACTTGATCATGGTATATGATCCTTTTAATGTGTTGTTGGATTCTGTTTGCTAGTATTTTGTTGAGGATTTTTGCATCTATATTCATCAGTGATATTGGTCAGTAATTTTCTTTTGTTGTAGTATCTTTGTCTGGTTTTGGTATCAGGGTGATGGTGGCCTCATAGAATGAATTTGGGAGTGTTCCTTCCTCTGAAATTTTTTGGAAGCGTTTGAGAAGGATGGTGTTACATCTTCTCTAAATGTTTGATAGAATTCACCTGTGAAGCCATCTGGTCCTGGACTTTTGTTTGTTGGAAGATTTTTTTTTTTTTTTTTTTGGCAGGACGTGGGCCTCTCACTGTTCTGGCCTTTCCCGTTGCGGAGCACAGGCTCCGGACACGCAGGCTCACCAGCCATGGCTCATAGGCCCAGCTGCTCCGTGGCATGTGGGATCCTCCTGGACCGGAGCACAGACCCGTATCCCCTGCATCAGCAGGCAGACTCTCAACCACTGCACCACCAGGGAAGCCCCTGTTGGAAGATTTTTAATCACAGTTTCAATTTCATTACTTGTGATTAGTCTGTTTACATTTTCTATTTCTTCCTGGTTCAGTCTTGGAAGGTTATACCTTTCTAAGAATTTGTCCATTTCTTCCAGGTTGTCCATTTTTTTGGCATAGAGTTGCTGGTAGTAGTCTCATAGGATGCTTTGTATTTCTGTGGTGTCTGTTGTAACTTCTCCTTTTTCATTCCTAATTTTATTGATTTGAGCCCTCTCCCTCTTTTTCTTGATGAGTCTTGCTAATAGTTTATCAATTTTGCTTATCTTCTCAAAGAACCAGCTTTTAGTTTTATTGATGCTTGCTACTGTTTTCTTTGTTTCTATTTCATTTATTTCTGGTCTGATCTTTATGATTTCTTTCCTTCTGCTAACTTTGATTTTGTTTGTTCTTCTTTCTCTAGTTCCTTTAGGTGTAAGGTTAGATTGTTTATTTGAGATTTTTCTTGTTTCTTGAGGTAGGCTTGTATAGCTATAAACATCCCTCTTAGAACTGCTTTTGCTGCATCCCATAGGTTTTGGATTGTCGTGTTTTCATTGTCATTTGTCTCCAGGTATTTTTTGATTTCCTCTTTGATTTCTTCAGTGATCTCTTGCTTATTTAGTAATGTAGTGTTTAGTCTCCACATGTTTGTGTTTTTTACGTTTTTCCCTTGTAATTCATTTCTAATCTCATAGCGTAGTGGTCAGAAAAGATGCTTGATATGACTTGAATTTTCTTAAATTTACTGAGGCTTGATTTGTGACCCAAGATGTGATCTATCCTGGGGAATGTTCCGTGCGCACTTGAGAAGAACGTGTAATCTCCTGTTTTTAGATGGAATGTCCTATAAATATCAATTAAACCTATCTGGTCTAATGTTTCATTTAAAGCTTCTGTTTTCTTATTTATTTCCATTTTGGATGATCTGTCCATTGGTGTAAGTGAGGTATTAGAAGTCCCCCACTATTATTGTGTTACTGTCCATTTCCTCTTTTAGAGCTGTTACCAGTTGCCTTATGTATTGAGGTGCTCCTATGTTGGGCACATATATACTTATAATTGTTATATCTTCTTCTTGGATTGATCCCTTTGATCATTACATAGTGTCCTTCCTTGTCTCTTGCAACATTCTTTATTTTAAAGTCTATTTTATCTGTTATGAGTATTGCTACTCCAGCTTTCTTTTGATTTCCATTTGCATGGAATATCTTTTTCCATCCCCTCACTTTCAGTCTGTATGTGTCCCTAGGTCTGAAGTGGGTCTCTTGTAGACAGCATATATATGGGTCTTGTTTTTGTATCCATTCAGCAAGCCTGTGTCTTTTGGTGGGAGCATTTAATCCATTCACGTTTAAGGTAATTATGGATATGTATGTTCCTATAACCATTTTCTTAATTGTTTTGGGTTTGTTTTTGTAGGTCCGTTTCTTCTCTTGTGTTTCCCACTTAGAGAAGTTCCTTTAGCATGTGTTGTAGAGCTGTTTTGGTGGTGCTGAATTCTCCTCGCTTTTGCTTGTCTGTAAAGCTTTTGATTTCTCCATCGAATCTGAATGAGATCCTTGCTGGGTAGAGTAATCTTGGTTGTAGGTTCTACCCTTTCATCACGTTAAGTATATCATGCCACTCCCTTCTGGCTTGTAGAGTTTCTGCTGAGAGATCAGCTGTTAACCTTATGGGAGTTCCCTTGTATGTTATTTGTCGTTTTTCCCTTGCTGCTTTCAATAATTTTTCTTTGTCTTTAATTTTTGCCTATTTGATTACTATGTGTCTCGGCGTGTTTCTCCTTGGGTTTATCCTGTATGGGACTCTGCACTTCCTGGACTTGGGTGGCTATTTCTTCTCCCATGTTAGGGAAGTTTTCGACTATAATCTCTTCAGATATTTTCTCTGGTCCTTTCTCTCTCTCTTGTCCTTCTGGGACCCCTATAATGTGAATGTTGTTGCCTTTAATGTTGTCCCAGAGGTCTCTTAGGCAGTCTTCATTTCTTTTCATTCTTTTTTCTTTATTCTGTTCTGCAGCAGTGAAATCCACCATTCTGTCTTCCAGGTCACTTATCCGTTCTTCTGCCTCAGTTATTCTGGTATTGATTCCTTCTAGTGTAGTATTCATTTCAGTTATTGTATTGTTCATCTCTGTTTGTTCTTTAATTCTTCTAGGTCTTGGTTAAACATTTCTTACATGTTCTCAATCTTTGCCTCCATTCTTTTTCCAAGGTCCTGGGTCATCTTCACTATCATTATTCTGAATTCTTTTCCTGGAAGGTTGCCTATCTCCACTTCATTTAGTTGTTTTTCTGGGGTTTTATCTTGTTCCTTCATCTGGCACTTAGCCCTCTATCTTTTCATCTTGTCTTTCTGTGAAAGGAACTGCAGGACTGTAGTTGTTCTTGCTTCTGCTGTCTGCCCTCTGGTGGATGAGGCTATCTAAGAGGCTTGTGCAAGCTTCCTGATGGGAGGGACTGGTGGTGGGTAGAGCTGACTGTTGCTCTGGTGGGCAGAGCTCAGTAAAACTTTAATCCGCTTGACTGCTGATGGGTGGGGCTGAGTTCCCTCCCTGTTGGTTGTTTGGCCTAAGGCAACCCAACACTGGAGCCTACCTGGGCTCTTTGGGGGGGCTAATGGCAGACTCTGGGAGGGCTCATGCCAAGGAGTACTTCCCAGAACTTCTGCTGCCAGTGTCCTTGTCCCCACAGTGAGCCACAGCCACCCCCCGCCTCTGCAGGAGACCCTCCAACACTAGCAGGTATGTCTGGTTCAGGCTCCTATGGGGTCACTGCTACTTCCCCTGGGTCCCACTGCACACACTACTTTCTGTGTGCCCTCCAAGAGTGGAGTCTCTGTTTCCCCCAGTCCTGTCGAAGTCCTGCAGTCAAATCCCACTAGCCTTCAAAGTCTGATTCTCTAGGAATTCCTCCTCCTGTTGCCGGACCCCCAGGTTGGGAAGCCTGACGTGGGGCTCAGAACCTTCACCCCAGTTGGTGGACTTCTGTGGTATAAGTGTTCTCCAGTCTGTGAGTCACCCACCCAGCTCTCATGGGATTAGATTTCGCTGTGATTGCGCCCCTCCTACCATCTCATTGTGGCTTCTCCTTTGTCTTCGGATGTGGGGTAGCTTTTTCGGTGAGTTCCAGTGTCTTCCTGTCAATGATTGTCCAGCAGCTACTTGTGATTCTGGTGTTCTCACAAGAGGGAGTGAGAGCATGTCCTTCTACTCCACTATCTTGGTTCAGGCTCGAATTTTCTACTTTAAATGGGTGAATTGTATCCCAATAAATTTGTTATTAAAGAAGACTCAATATTTAAAGAATGTACTAATACTGGAATGTCTGAGTACAAAGCATATCAATTTGAGAGCTCACCCTCCCTTTGTCTCCATCACTATATTCTACAGTACTTAAAAGGACAGTCAATGCTGTGAACTGCTAAAGGAATACCTGACTGAATCACACTATATAATTTTTATAGCTACCAAGAATAAATTCAGCAATTTCTTTAATTCTTTTTGAAATTTTAATTATTTTCAATATTTATTATTTTTATTTTTATTATGTTTATTATGTGCTAAATTTATAAATATATGATTGTTGAAAATTACAAATGATACAGAATGAAAATGCGAAGTCCCCTTCCACCCACTTCCACCCACCAGCCATGCTTCTCCCCAGAAATAACCAGAGTAAATACTTTCTGTATATCTTTTTCCAGACTTTTACAGTATGTTTCATTTTCTTTCGCATATATGGGATAAAACTTCATATTGTTCCACAAGTTGATTTTTTCATTAACAAATATGTTATACTAGATCTTTCCAAGATCTTTTTATTGTTAAAAGTAATTTTTTTCTATTAAAAAGCATTAAAGCTGGATTTACATACCGCTTTTGCAAGCTTGACAAAGTCCTTCCTCACCCATTTATATTTTCTTCTAGAATTTTCATATGTTTGCTCCCTTCCATTTATTTAACTCCTTAAAGTAATTTTTTTACTTCATAAAGTAACAACTTTACTATTAGGGCACATACCAGAAAAACAGAATAAGACCATTTTTTACTAGTTAACTAGACATCTGGCAGCCCTCTTAAAAATATGAACTTCAGAACTGAAAAACACCATCCTCTTCCCAAATCATACTCCCTCAGTAGCTAGTTCCAAAACAATGTCACTATATCTTCTATAAAAGTCTTTCACCAAGGTTCCTCAGCTTAAAATGCAATCAAACTTTCATTCTTTCAATAAAAGGGGTAAAGGGAGCCATTTTACCAAAATAAAGCTTGCAAAACAGACCTCCAATTGGCCTTGTTCATCAGCATATTCGATGGACTGGAAGATGGTGAGGGCATAGCGTTGCCTGGTCTTCAGCTGAGCACTATGACCTCGGTACCAGTTCTGGATGACCAACGCGGCTTTCAGCGCTGCAGACCCACAGGATACGAAAGGGAAAGAAAAACAGTTACTGTGGAGCTATGGGGGGAAGGTAAGTGCTTCAGAAAAAATCAGTCCACCTGGATTCCTAGGTTCTAAGAACATAAAAACTACAGACAATGAGATGTTCCTTTATGTTTTTGTACAATGTCCTCAAGTCTCAAATACTCAGGAATAATGATGACCCAGCCATCAAGAGTAGCATTTTTGGAGCCTGAATTTGAATCCCAACTCTGCTGACTACTGTCTATGTGATTTTGGGAAAGTTATTAGAACTCTCAAAGCTTCAGTTTCCTCGTCTGGCACTATTTGAAGTCTATGTACGCCCTATGAAGTAGCAATTCCATTCTTCATTATATACCCTGAAGCAATTCTCACACAATCCATAAAGGAGATATACAGGGATACAGTGCTTCTTTGTTGGCAGCCGTAGGGAGTTTGACACCAATGCAACGTGGCTTTCCACTGCTAGGAAGGAGAAGATGTGACTGTGGTGAGTGTACACCATGGAATATTATGCCACAACTGGAAGCGATATATAGCAACGTGGATGGGTCTTCAAAATATAGTGCTTCAGTTAGAACAGTTATCAAAAATTTAGAGAGAGAATGGAATATAACATGATACCATTTTATATAAATTTAAAATACACGCACACGAAACCGCAGTATACGTTTCGTAAGAATATACAGAAAGGAAAAGATACTAAAAATAAGAGATTGGTTATTTGTGGGGGGTGGGTGAATGAATGAGCATAGAGTATATGGTTAAAAGGGAATAAACTAATGAACTAACTACCATAAGAAAGGGCCTTGCGCAGACCAATGATGACAATGTACAACATACTGAGAAGTATGATTCACTCCACCTTCTCCACCTGCGATTCAACTGATAAAAGACAGATGAATAAATGAACACACCTCCCTCCTTCACAGAGTTACTATGAGGATGAAATGAGATACTACAGGTGAAGAGTTTAGGCCAGTGCCCAGTGTAAAGCATTTACTAAATAAATGGCAACTATAGTGACAAGTATTGTGTTGTTTGTGGATTATTCAGGCACACTGACTCTCTTCTGGGGCTGGGAGCCTTTGAACCATCCTATAGCTTCATAGTTTTGAAGAAAGAAATCAGGTGAGAGAGAATGAGATTTAAAATATAGTCTCTTATGCCTTTCTCAACTTTTAGAGTGACGAGTAATCAACACCAGCTGGCTCCTTTTATTCATGCTGTAATTTTTCCCAGTTAGCACATAAGAATTAAGAGTTAACTCTAACAAGAACAATTTGAGTTCTGAAGCAGCAGTCCAGCCTCTCGGCTTAGTACTGCTGTGGTACAACGAGTATACACTATTCATCTGAGGGTGGGTGTTTATGAGCTTCTCCAAGGCTGTTGGGTTCCAGAGACTCTTGTTTCATTATTCAGCTCTCAGAAAACCCCAGGAAATAGGCGTAAGGTCAAGTACCGTTATCTTTATAGGGAAAAACCACAGGGAGAAGAAATCAAGTGACGTTCAATATCACTAAGTGAATAATTGGTAGTACCATGTCTGAAATCTCAAGTGTTCTCACCATATCATCATGCGGAGCCCAGGTTCACCTGAAAGGTCTGTTCTGTGAGACAGTCACTGTCATGACCAACCAAGCCTAAGCTCAGGGGCTCTGTTCACCAAGCACAACGGAACTGTTCCAGGGCTGAACACTTACTGAGGGCCAGGCAATGGACTCATCTCTGCAGTCAGTCCTCGCCATACTGTGAAGCTGGGAGAGACTAACTTACTTAAGGGCACTTAGCCAGTAAGTTGAAATGGACAGCAAGGAATTGCACCCACCTCTCAACCTCTTAACCTCCATAGAGCTATTGATCTTTTTCTGTGCCTCACTTTCTTCGTCCGCACAATGACGTAGTGGAATAAATGATCACTAAAGTATCTTCTATTTAGTATTAGCAACACCAAAAAAAAATCAAGCTTAGTGTTATTTCTATAATTAACAGTAGAACAAAGTAGCTACCATACGTTAATGGTCTACTACAAGACATTTAGTCCCCACAAGTATTATCATCTCCATGTTACACATAAGGAAACTTCAGGTTCAGAGAGGCTAGCAACTTCTAGTACCCTCAAAGACTTCCTAATTATATATAATATTTCATTAAAAAATTCACAAACTAGTGTGAACAAACAGGTTACCACCTCAGAACCCAAGAGCCAGGAGCAGAAGAGCCATGCCAACCAGGACGCACAGGGCTCACTTCCTTAGAGTCCACAGTCTTGGCTCAAACGTTGCCTTCTCCGTGAGGCCTTTCCTGAACACCCCTTGCAAAATGGCACCCATCCCCCATTGCCTATCTCCTTCTTTCCCTCCACAGCACTTGTCACCATCTGATATAGCATATATTTTACTCATTTGTTACTGTCTGTCTCCTTTCACTAGAATGTAATCTCCATAAAGGCTGGGATTTTGGTCCATTGGGTCACCTGCTGTGTACCCTGAGTCTGGAACAGTCCCTGGAACATAGTAGATGCTTGATAAATATTTGTTGAATGAATGAATGAGTGAAATTACTGTTTAGTTAAAACTTCCTGTCTTGCGTTTCTCTTCATGCTAATTGCTGAATCTTATGTTTGGTTTTGTTTTTTAAATAGGAGTTTATTTGACAGTCCTTTAAGTAAGAAGTTTTATATTCAAAACGGTAAGGCATTTAAAGACTCTGCTTTTGAAATTCTGCTATCAGAGGCCTCCTGAGGAGGCAACAGGATGAGTGAATATTTAATGTAACTTTAAGGGGCCTGATATCCAAGCAGGAAGAGCGACACAAGTGTGATAGAACTGATTAAAATGAATTCAGATGAACTGGAAAGAGAATGAACCATCTAGTGGCAAAAGGCTTTAAACAAGGAGGAAAAGCATCTATTACCTCAGCTGTTCAAAGCACGATGAGAATAGGGTATGCCTCAACTCTGGGACCACAGTTTTCACTGTTACTTTTGTTTACAGATATCTGCCATCTGCTAGAGTATGTTTCTGTCCCAGCGAGACTTTCAACTTCACTGGAAAAACAGCTCAAAGCACATGCCCAGCAGACATGAGATGGTCACAAAGCCTGCTTCTTGAGCAGCAAGGCAGGGACCCTCTGAGGCTCGCTCCTCCAGAAACTCTGACATCCCTGCAGAGCAAGGGTACAACATAGGATCCTTGTCCCTGGAAAGTATTTTTCTTAAACAAGAGGGAAACGAGAGGAAAGCATGAGGTCCAGCCTCCAAAACAATGACAGATATTTTAAACAAAACTATCACTTTCCCAAATGAAAAGAGATCATAGTTTTATCATTCTTGGAAACATATGGCCTTCCAGTCAGAGAAGGGCAAGAAATAGAGGTCATTACTTTGACTTTTTATTTACCCACATACTCGCCCACCCACCAACCCATCCACATGGGATAATAAAAATAAGTTCTGAATTTGTAATCTGGAGACTTCCGTTTTGGTCCTAACTCAACCAGGTGCCAACTGTGTAACCTCAGGCAAATTGCTTAACCTCTCTGGTCCTCGGTTTCTCATATGAACAATGATAACTTGGGATTATGTGACCTCTAAGATTCTTTCCAATTATAAAATACTCTAATTCATCCCTCTATTTTTTTAATGCCCCAGCTGCAGCCTACCTAGCCTGTAGCAAAGCTGAAAATAACCATTAAAGGACAAAATTGGATGTGTAAATATGAACACTCAAATCAGAAGCTTCTGGATACAAAAGACAAATTCTAAAGGCTACTCAAAAAAAAAAAAAAATCTGAATTATCCTTGTAGAAAAAATCCAAGTCAATTCACTAATATCCTTGGCTTTCCCATCAAGGAACCATAGCCAAAGTTTGCTAGCAATTGGTCTAGGAACAAACATTTCACCTATTACTTCTCCTTTAAATGGCCTAAAACATGATTACTGTGTATATTCTGTTAACTGGTACAAGTGATAGCCAATAGAAGATGGGGAGAAACGGATGGGGAAGGAAGTGAAGAGGGGGTGGGGATACAGAGACACATGGGAAGGGTCTAAAGTCCAGAGGTTTCAATGAAAATTGAGAGATCAGAGAATGGGATAATGATCATAAAGATCGCAGAGGTGGAGCTGATCCAGGAGGCCACAGGGGCCAGGAAATGGGAATGAGCAGCTGAAGTGGAGCAGGTGAACGATTGTTCTAAAACAATCATTATCGTGAAAATACAAATTTTTAAAAATTATTATTGTATAAGAAATTTAGCTATGTAAAATATTTATTATCATTTAAAATCATTAAAATATTTTCTTGTAGGAAGTATGTTCTATTCAACAATTCAATAACGACCTTTAATCCTCACTCAGAAAGAAAAATTAAACATCTTGACTACAATTCTGTTTTATGTCTCCCTTGTCATTAATTAGTAATCTGAGTTATACTGCCACATTCATTCACCCAAGATCAAATATAATGAGCATTAAATTTTTGTCTTTTGCAGCTGCTAAAAAGATAATGCAGTATAAAGCTATAATCATATAGAAAAGTGTTCTGATTACGGGAAATACAGGCATACCTTGGAGATATTTCAGGTTAGGTTTCAGACCACCACAACAAAATGAATAATGCAATAAAGAGTCACATGAATTTTTTTGTTTCCCAGTGCATATAAAAGCTATGTTTATACTATATTGTAGCCTACTAAGTGTGCAATAGCATTATGTCTAAAAAATGTACATACCTTAATTAAAAAATACTTCATTGCTAAAAAAATGTCAAAACAATCACAATAGTAACATCAAAGATCGCTGATCACAGATCATCATAACAAATATAATAAAATGAAAAAGTTGAAAATACTGTGAGAATTACCAAAATGTGACACAGAGACACAAAGTGAGCAAATGCTGTTGGAAAAACGGTGCCAACAGGGTTGCCACAAACCTTCAATTTGTAAAAAATACAGTATCTGTGAAGCACAATAAAGCAAAGTGCAATAAAACAAGGCATACCTAAAACTGGCAATTGGGGCTGAGGTACTGCTCTTTCTTACACTGAATCGACGCGTCTGTCTGTAACAGGATTTTCTAATAATTAACAGGATTCAACTATAAGGCTGGCTTCTTTGTGAATTATCTAGTCAAGGCTGGAATCTGGTAAAAAAATAAAGAGGTGAGACTTCATATCCTTTCAGCAGTACTTTCTACCTTCTAAAGGCTCATGATTCTACAGTAGATATCTAAATAGTCCATGTCAGAGTCTCATAATACCTGACATTTCTAAAGCAGAGGTGGATCAATCACAAAGCAAATAGAGAAAAAGATGAAGATGAATTTAATTGGTATAAAGAACAGAAAGGATGCTTGGCTTTTTCTTTGCCTGTTTCATGTAGGCAATAAATGTGTCTGTAGTATCAATCCTATATAAACCTCAGGGCCAACACATTATCATATTAAAAAGTGAGTAATTAACTGAAAATTGTTATTGAGAGGGATCATAATTTCAGATGAAGAAAGCAGTCTCCTTTTACAAAGAAAAGTACTTGTTTAAAATGATTCCCAATTGATGCCAACAAACTAGGGATTATAGTATATGATGTGGGCTGAAAATAAAGATATGGCATACTGATGATAAAGCCATGGGAGTAAAGTCACCCGAGGAGAGCATTAGAGCGACAAAATAAGAGGGCCAAGAGGAACCCCAATATTTTAAAGTTGGGAGAAAATAGAGCCCTCATAAACAGTTAAAACAGAGACATAAAAGGAAACCACGAGAAGATGCTGTCACTGAAGCTAAGGGCCATGAGTATTTTAAGACGGGAGTGTACAGGAGTGCCAGGTGCCGCCAGGAAGTCAAGCAAAAGTTAAGTACTGACAATGCTCCATGGGATTTCAAGGTCATTCAAGAACCTGTCTAAATCATATTCCACAGGATGGGGTAAATGAGAAGGTAGGAGACAGCAGTGTGAACACAACCTTCAGGAGCAAGCTCTCTGAAAGGGAGGAGAAAGAGCAGAGTGACTGGAGGGGACAAGAGGGCTAGGGAAAGCTCTTCTTCCAAAGGGAAGGAAAACACAGTTACAAAGGGCAATTCTGCACAACTGGGAAATTCTGAATATGAACTATATGTTAGAGAATATTACTCTATTCATTTTAATTTTTTCAGTGTAATATAGGATTGTAGTTATGGAAGAGAATATCCCTCTTTTTAGGACATTAATGCTAAAGTATATAGAGGTTAATATATAACGTCTGCAACTTACCAATACTTTCAAATAGAGAGGGAAATGGAGCTGGAGAGAAAGAAGGAAGAGAGAGCGAGAGAAAGAGAGGGAGAGAGAATGGTAAAGTTAACGTGAATCTAGGTAAAGTGCATGGGGTATTCATTGTATTATTCTTTCATCTTCTCTGAAGGTTTGCAATTTTTAAAAATAAGATGTTGGGGGAAAAACAAAGCAGAATGGTCAAACCTCCTACTCAAAGAAAAAAAAAAAAAGGAAAAAAGAGGAAAGGCACTAGAACCTGTTAAAATGTTAATGAAGTATCAGCTAAGGGAGTGAGGGGGGAGGCAGAAGGGGAAGAGCAATGCCCCTCACTCCTACACATGCACCTGCAGCTACAGAGTACAGTCATAGTCCTTTGAGTGACAAGAACTTTAAAGAACATCTTATCTGATGTCCCATTTCACTGAAGAGGAAAATGAAGGAGGTCCCAGCTCACAGGGATTTCTGCTAGACTACACAGTGCCAGTAAAGACTGATGGCAATTATAACCAAGAATCCTCCAACACAATAACAAGAAGGATGGCAAGGGCTCCTCTAAATTTTCTTTCAGAAAATTCTTTAGAGAACAACAAAGATAAAGGAAACGGTGGTGTTCATAGTTTTTCCATGAAAGTCCCAAATTTAAATATGCAGCATTGTAAAGGAGTTAACACTAGGAAGGAGGAGGCTGGGGGAACACAGGGCTGGGGGTGAAGGGAGGGGATCCCTCAGGCAGTTATGAATGGTTTGATTATTAGATTTTTTAAACAGCTAGGTTAACTAGATGTTATTCCAAGAATTAAAGAAATATTTTGTTTTGTTAGAAAAGAGACAACAGGCCCATTTATGGAGTCACTTTTGCTAAGCTCCATGTCAGTAAACTGAGATTTAATACATAACCTAATTGTATTTTCCAGCCTCTCCTAGGAATGTAATCTTAACCAGTCTAGAATTTCCTGGCCAGCACTAGTGAGGTAATCAACCTGAAAGACCCTTGTCTTCCCACAAAGGAAGGTGACGTTGCCTGAAATATTCCTTTCTTTCCGTTTATGACTTCCCTATCTTACCCCTTTCTGCCTTTAAA
>NW_021703779.1:16068095-16073507 GCF_005190385.1 Monodon monoceros
TTACCCCTTTCTGCCTTTAAAAACCTCTCCTTTCCTGCAGCTTTTTGAAGCTCCTTTCTGTTTTCTGGATGGGATGCTGCCCCATTCATGAATCACTGAATAAAGCCAATTAGATCTTCAAACTTACTCCTGAAGGAGACTTCTGATGTCTTCAGCTAAAATGAGAAACAAAGGTGTGGTACCCGTGAACACTTCTGATTTCTCTTTCTCACCATTTCTGAGGGCTGTGGGTAATTTCCTCTCAATTCTGAGTTCTGCTCTCTTTGCAGGAAGCTCCTGATCTAACTGGCTTTCCAGTACACATTACCCCTTTTGGGAAACCCAGTGCAGTCCACAGTCTTCATTTTGGGTGTCTGCTGGTTCACTCCTTTCCCCAGTTCCAATTTGGGAATTGCTGGTGGTGCACACAGCGCCTTCTCCTAGCCAATCCACAGTAACATCTCTTGGTTACCGCTGGTGTGTTGAAGTACATGTTTGTCTTGTTTTGTGTAGATAAAGGCTACTGGTAATGGGAATCTTAGAAGCCAAAAAAAAGCTGCAAAAATTGATGGACACGAGTCTAGCACTTTGAAAGCTGTTAGAGCACTTGCCACCTAACTCTAAAAGACTCCTGTGTTAGGATAAGGTGGCCACTGAATGGGTCAGATTGACACTAGGTTGCCGACCAACCTCAAGAAAATTTCTGTGCAACAAGGTACACTGTAAAACACCACACAATCTTCAACCCAGCAGCATATCTGTCTTAGCTATTAGTTTGGCTCTGAGAGACTCAAAGGTTTAGCTAAAAATAAATTAATAATAATAATAATAACTGGGATCCTTAAGTTCTAAGGAGTTAAGTGTGCCACATTCTGACACATATGCTTATTTTATGTCTAAAAACTGTGATCCAGGGCTTCCCTGGTGGCACAGTGGTTAAGAATCCGCCTGCCAATGCAAGGGACACGGGTTCAAGCCCTGGTCCAGGAAGATCCCACATGCCTTGGAGCAACTAAGCCCATGCACCACAGCTACTGAGCCTGCGCTGTAGAGCCCGTGAGCCACAATTACTGAGCCCACGTGCCACAACTGCTGAAGCCCACGCACCTAGAGCCCGTGCTCCGCAACAAGGGAAGCCACCTCAATGAGAAGCCCACACACTGCAACAAAGAGTAGTCCCCACACGCCACAACTAGAGAAATCCCGTGTGCAGCAACGAAGACCCAATGCAGCCAAAAATAAATAAATTAATTAAAAAAATTTTTAAAATTAAGAAAAAGAAACTGTGATCGAGGAAGTTATAAATACCTATAAAAATGACAAAATCTTACTAAAAATAGTCTAGAATTAGACAAGATCATTGCTTTGTATCCTGGGAACTTAGCTTGATAACCATCAGGTTAGGGGCCCCAAAATATGGCCAACAGAAAAGTGGGTTGTACTCCATTTGCACCTAAATATGGCTGGACAGAAATGTGGATTGAAATTCATTTGCTCTAAGGATCTTACCAAACTGCTACTGGCCCTCAGGGAAACTACAACGGCCATTAAGAGGAACATTACAATTAGAAAAGATCATTGAAGAAGTGCAGATGAGAGCTCCACCCACCACCAGTCCCTCCCATCAGACAACTTCCGCAAGCCTCTTAGATAGCCTCATCCACCAGAGGGCAGACAGCAGAAGCAAGAAGAACTACAATCCTGCAGCCTGTGGAACAAAAACCACATTCACAGAAAGACAGACAAGATGACAGCCTGTGAAACAAAAAACACATTCACAGAAAGATAGACAAGATGAAAAGGCTATGTACCAGATGAAGGAACAAGATAAAACCCCAGAAAAACAACTAAATGAAATGGAGATAGGCACCTTCCAGAAAAAGAATTCATAATAATGATAGTGAAGATGATCCAGGACCTAGGAAAAAGAATGGAGGCAAGGATGAAGAAGATGCAAGAAATGTTACCAAACCTCTAGAAGAATTCAAGAACAAACAAACAGAGGTGAACAATACAATAACTGAAATGGAAACTACACTAGAAGGAATCAATAGTAGAATAACTGAGGCGAAGAACAGATAAGTGACCTGGAAGACAGAATGGTGGAATTCACTGCTGCAGAACAGAATAAAGAAAAAAGAATGAAAAGAAATGAAGACAGCCTAAGAGACCTCTGGGACAACATTAAAGGCAACAACATTCACATTATAGGGGTCCCAGAAGGACAAGAGAGAGAGAAAGGACCAGAGAAAATATTTGAAGAGATTATAGTCAAAAACTTCCCTAACATGGGAAAGGAAATAGCCACCCAAGTCCAGAAAGCGCAGAGAGTCCCATACAGGATAAACCCAAGGAGAAACACACCGAGACACATAGTAATCAAATAGGCAAAAATTAAAGACAAAGAAAAATTATTGAAAGCAGCAAGGGAAAAACGACAAATGACATACAAGGGAACTCCCATAAGGTTAACAGCTGATCTCTCAGCAGAAACTCTACAAGCCAGAAGGGAGTGGAATGATATACTTAACGTGATGAAAGGGAAGAACCTACAACCAAGATTACTCTACCCAGCAAGGATCTCATTCAGATTCGATGGAGAAATCAAAAGCTTTACAGACAAGCAAAAGCTAAGAGAATGCAGCACCACCAAAACAGCTCTACAACACATGCTAAAGGAACTTCTCTAAGTGGGAAACACAAGAGAAGAAAAGGACCTACAAAAACAAACCCAAAACAATTAAGAAAATGGTCATAGGAACATACATATTGATAATTACCTTAAACGTGAGTGGATTAAATGCTCCAACCAAAGGACACAGGCTTGCTGAATGGATACAAAAACAAGACCCATATATATGCTGTCTACAAGAGACCCACTTCAGACCTAGGGACACATACAGACTGAAAGTGAGGGGATGGAAAAAGATATTCCATGCAAATGGAAATCAGAAGAAAGCTGGAGTAGCAATACTCCTATCAGATAAAATAGACTTTAAAATAAAGAATGTTACAAGAGACAAAGAAGGACACTACATAATGATTAAAGGGATCAATCCAAGAAGAAGATATAACAATTATAAATATATATGCACCCAACACAGGAGCACCTCAATACATAAGGCAACTGCTAACAGCTCTAAAAGAGGAAATCGACAGTAACACAATAATAGTGGGGGACTTTAACACCTCACTTACACCAATGGACAGACCATCCTAAATGAAAATAAAGAAGGAAACAGAAGCTTTAAATGACACAATAGACCAGATAGATTTAATTGATATTTATAGGACATTCCATCCAAAACCAGCAGATTACACGTTCTTCTCAAGTGTGCACAGAACATTCCCCAGGATAGATCACATCTTGGGTCACAAATCAAGCCTCAGTAAATTTAAGAAAATTGAAATCATATCAAGCATCTTTTCTGACCACAACACTATGAGATTAGAAATGAATTACAGAGAAAAAAACGTAAAAAACACAAACACATGGAGGCTAAAAAATACATTATTAAATTACCAAGAGATCACTGAAGAAATCAAAGAGGAAATCAAAAAATACCTAGAGCCAAATGACAATGAAAACACGACAATCCAAAACCTATGGGATGCAGGAAAAGCAGTTTTTGTTTTTTTTTGTTTTTTGCGGTACGCGAGCCTCTCACTGTTGTGGCCTCTCCCGTTGCGGAACACAGGCTCCGGACGCGCAGGCCCAGTGGCCATGGCTCATGGGCCTAGCCGCTCCACGGCATCTTCCTGGACCAGGGCACGAACCCGTGTCCCCTGCATCGGCAGGCGGACTCTCAATCACTGCGCCACCAGGGAAGCCCAGGAAAAGCAGTTTTAAGAGGGAAGTTTATAGCTATACAAGCCTACCTCAAGAAACAAGAAAATCTCAAATAAACAATCTAACCTTACACCTAAAGGAACTAGAGAAAGAAGAACAAACAAAACCCAAAGTTAACAGAAGGAAAGAAATCATAAAGATCAGAGCAGAAATAAATGAAATAGAAACAAAGAAAACAATACCAAACATCAAAAAAACTAAAAGCTGGTTCTCTGAGAAGATAAAATTGATAAACCATTAGCCAGACTCATCAAGAAAAAGAGGGAGAGGGCTCAAATCAATAAAATTAGAAATGAAAAAGGAGAAGTTACAGCAGACACTGCAGAAATACAAAGCATCCTAAGAGACTACTACAAGCAACTCTATGCCAATAAAATGGACAACCTGGAAGAAACGGACAAATTCTTAGAAAGGTATAACCTTCCAAGACTGAACAGGAAGAAATAGAAAATATGAACAGACCAATCACAAGTAATGAAATTGAAACTGTGATTAAAAATCTTCCAACATGGGCTTCCCTGGTGGCACAGTGTTTGACAGTCCGCCTGCCGATGCAGGGGACAAGGGTTCGTGTCCTGGTCCGGGAAGATCCCACATGCTGCGGAGTGGCTAGGCCCGTGAGCCATGGCCACTGAGCCTGCGTGTACAGAGCCTGTGCTCCGTAACGGGAGAGGCCACAAAAGTGAGAGGCCTGCGTACTGCAAAAAAAAAAAACCAAAAACTAATCTTCTAACAAAGAGAAGTCCAGGACCAGATGGCTTCACAGGTGAATTCTATCAAACATTTAGAGAAGAGCTAACACCCATCCTTCTCAAACTCTTCCAAAAACTGCAGAGGAAGGAACACTCCCCAACTCATTCTCTTTTTTTTAAAATAAATTTATTTATTTATTTATTTGGCTTTGTTAGGTCTTTGTTGCTGTGTGTGGGCTTTCTCTAGTTGTGGCTAGCAAGGGCTACTCTTTTTTTTTTTTTTTTTTTGAAGTACGCAGGCCTCTCACTGTTGTGGCCTCTCCCATTGCAGAGCACAGGCTCTGGACGCGCAGGCTCAGCGGCCATGGCTCACGGGCCCAGCCGCTCCGCAGCATGTGGGATCTTCCCGGACCGGGGCACGAACCCATGTCCACTGCATTGGCAGGCGGACTCTCAACCACTGCGCCACCAGGGAAGCCCAGGGCTACTCTTCGTTGAGGTATGCGGGCTTCTCCTTGTGATGGCTTCTCTTGTTGCAGAGCATGGGCTCCAGGCACGCAAGCTCAGTAGTTGTGGCGCACGGGCTTATTTGCTCTGCGGCATGTGGGATCTTCCCAGACCAGGGCTCGTACCTGTGTCCCCTGCAATGACAGGCAGATTCTTAACCACTGTGCCACCAGGGATGCCCGTCCCATCTCATTCTATGAGGCCACCATCACCCTGATACCAAAACCAGACAAAGATACTACAAAAAAAGAAAATTACAGACCAATATCACTGATGAATATAGATGCAAAAATCCTCCCTACCTAGGGAGACAAAAGACCTGTATGCAGAAAACTATAAGACACTGATGAAAGAAATTAAAGATGATACCAACAGATGGAGAGA
>NW_021703779.1:16073607-16094812 GCF_005190385.1 Monodon monoceros
CTCGGTATATATTGGTAGGGGCAGCAGCACTGAGCAAGTTTCAAGCTGTTATTTGCCAAGATCCACCTTTTAAGTGGTTTATGTCAGTGACTACGGCATCCTTGGGTCTTTGTGAATGCCGCAGAGACTACCCACCTCTTGAGCTGGAGAACTCCTTTCAGGCCCTAGGGAAATCATTTCTTCAGAGACCTCTTTAGCACACTGTTTATCTGATGCTGACAGAGGGCAGGGAGTGGAAGAAGCTTAGATTGTCCCAAATAATGGAAAATTCCCAAATCATTTTTATCAGCTTTGCACCACCCAGGGTTGTCCTCAAAGGGACATACACTGCTTACAAACGTGCGTCCCTCTCAGCCTTTAAGTGGGTGATTGCAGTCTAGGTTGGGTAGTGTATGGGAGTAGTAAGTGGCACCTGGCCTTAACCAGCTCTTGTTTTGGTGAGAATTAAAATGAGCTGACTCTTTTGTTTTGTTTTACCTGTTACCTAAGGAAATTAAATTATTATTATTTAATAATGTAAAAATTCTAATAGCAAATTATTTTTTTCTAATAACCCAAGAATTCTAGAACAATGCTCATTTCTTTCTACCATGATTTAAAGTTTTTCTTTAAAAATGAATATATAAGTACTACCCATTTTCTGGTTTAATAAAAGGCTTTTGTGTAATCAAATAGCATGTATCTGTGCACGAAATGATGGACTAATAATTACTTTTAGCATTAATTTTTTAAAGGACCCTGGCTTAGAAATATGCATTCCCTTATTCATTCATTCATTCATTCATTTGGCATTTATCAAGCACCTGCTATGTGAAATGCACTGTGTGGGTGCCAGAGATTCAAAGAGTATTTAGAAACAAAGGTACCCATGGAGCTTACAGTCTAGCAGAAATATATTCAAGTTTGACGCTTTTTAGTTCCTAGTGAATCTTTTATATGGACTTCTGTTTGTTGTATAATGAATTGACTGAGGAGTGGCTGAGAACCAAATGCCTTTGGAGAGAGATTGCTTTTTTTTTCTGGAAAAAAAAATTGAGTTTGAAATATATCACTTCCTATCGTAGCATCAGTGTTGCCTACTCAATGCCTAACTCTTATGTATTCATAAAAAGGGGTAGAAAAAAATAGCATAAAGATGGAAGCAAAGCCCAAGGGAGATAATGGAGAGCAGTTTTTCTCAAACTGAGATATGGGGAGTGCTTGTGTCGAAATCCCATGAAGGGTGCACTTTTAATTGCACATTCCCAGGCCCCCTTGGACTGCTTGAATCTATTGGCAGTAAAGCCTGGGAGTCTGCATTTTAAAATAATCTCCCCTGGTAAGTTTTGTGGTACTCATATAGGAGAGCATGGATCTAGGCACTTGGAGAAACTCACCAGGACCAAATGAAATACTTCAGAGGGTGAGGAAGAACCCAGCAGACGTGTTCTCATAGGCACTGCAGATAACCTTTGAGAAATGTCTGAGAATGGAGAGAGCAGAGGTGATGAGTAAATAGTGCCCCAACTTCAAAAACAAGCAAAGAGTAGATGCCAGAAGCCACTGCCTTATAAGCCTGACATGACCTCTGGAAAAATTCTGTTCCAAACAGATGGAGTCAAAGCGTTTAGAGGAAAATGTGATGATCACTAGGCATCACTATGGGTTCCCTAGAACATTGTCTGCAGTAGAGAATGGCAAACTTTGCTGTGCATTAAAATCACCTGGGGAGCTTTTAACGCCCCCTGATGCCCAAACCCCACTCAATACCAATTACCTCAGAATCTCTGGGGATGGGACCCAGGCATCACTATGTTTTAAATCCCCAGAGACTAATTTGGTGAGGTGCCGTCTGAGCATTGGGAGTTTTAAAAGCTCCCCAGGTGATGCTAATATGCAACAGAGTTTGACAGCCAGTTTGTCTATATGACTTTAGACAAGGGGCTTGGTTTTCTTTCACTTTGTGTAAATTCTGGGTAATTCTAAAAGTCTACCACCTTTAAACGTCTATAATTCTGTTATTAAAAGTAATGGCAAACTGATTTCCTTCCTTCCTTCCTTTCTTCCTCCCTCCTTCATTCCTTCTTCTCTTCCTCCTCCTCCTCTTTTTCTTCTTCTTCTGCTGGCTAGCCTGGAATGTCAAGGTGTCAAATTATATATCTTAATTTCATTAAAATAGTTAGCGAAATTTACCAGGACATCTCATAGATAAGTAAGTGGATGCTTACGATGGGTAAATTTACCACCTAACTGAAGGAATAGGAGAGTGTGAATGTAATGCGTCTGTAGTAACCCTAGAGATTGGTCTGGAGTGGAATGCCACAAGGGTTTTCTGCCCTTGGAGCTGACCCTGTTAACATTTTTTACGCCTGATGTAGATAAGAGAGATATGTAAGAAATGCCTCTCAAATTTGGAAATAACCCGAAGTTTAGGAGGGTTAATCAATTCAATACATAATAGAATCAAGCCTAGCTCTGATCAGAATATCTGTTTATTAAGGTTATTGTCATTTTAAAAATATTTCCATAATTCAGATATTTTGCTCATTTTGTTTTGCCCCTTTCTTTCATTGAGTCGCAATCTTGCAGCATTTAGTGTAGTACTAACGGAAAAATAGGCATGCCTGGCAGAGTCCCAAGTCAGTTGTTCTTTGACTTTGTTACTATCAAGAAATGCAAATAGATTAGCACAGGCTGGTTTGGAGTATCACGAAATAAAGGAAACATCACCCTAAAAAGGCATGAGGTGGGATTACTACAGAAAGGAATTTTGTTGAAAACTCCCATGGAGTGATTGTGGAAGATCCAATGTAACAGTCTCAGCTGAGCCATCGGAAGGCCTGGTGAGTGCAAGGGCAGACTTTGGAGGGGCCTCAGAAATGCCTGGAGAGCTTGTTTGAAAAGGGAACTTCCTGGATTCTGATGCTTTAGTTTCTGGGGAGGCCTTGAAGCCTCCTTTTTTTTTTTTTTTTTTAAATAAGTGCCCTGACCGATTCTGAGAAATAGTGTCAAAGAACTCATTTTGATTTGAATTTTGGCATAGTTGTATAAATATGTTGTTGTTGTCTCATAGCCATTCTCCAATTTGTGTTTTTAAAAGCCCAGATAGATTTAACTATTTTGAGCTTAAAGGAAAACAGTTAAATTTTGTCAGATCCTTCATAGCCCATTCCCTATATTTCAATTAGAAAATTGTATGATCTTACATTTCCATTTTTCTTTTCATTTTAATGCTTTATTTTATAGAGTATTGATCTGACCTAGACACGGGGAAAATGTAATTTATGTGTTGCAGAAAAGCAATGTACAGCTGCTCTGTTGCTGCTCCTGTGTTTTGGAAAATAAACCAGGATTAGACTATGTCTGATCACTTTCCATATCATATGATGAACAGCAGTTGAGAAGAAGTGTAAAATGAATCCTGCTGAGCAGCCCTTAGACACCTTGTTAACGCCGCTTTCCTCCCTCCCTCGTGTGTCCTCATCAGGATCTGTGACCGAAGTGGATCAGTCAGGAGGGGCTCCTCGCAGAGTAAAGGGAAGCACTTTCACCCTGTTTTAGAGTGAGAAGTTGATTCATGATTTACAAGACATGGGCTGTGGCACTTCGTCTTCAATGAAAGACAAGAAATCTGAGAAAGGTGAGTGCTAGGAGTGTGCCTGTCTTCCTGGATCAAAAGGGGAGAGTGAGCTGGGTTCACCCTCTGCCCCTTTCTCATTTACACACACAGTTCTCAAGCTGCCCAGAGTGATTTTGCACGAGGCATCATCACTTGAACTGAAGGATAAATTGGGATAACATTGGAAACTACCTTTAGGAAGATGTAGCTTTGAATATATGATGTGCCATAAAGTATTATCTGAGAGATATTTTATGTTTGATTTGATTTCAGTTGAAAATGTACCAATATAAAATCTCAATTTAAAACTCAGTGGCAGGGAACAAGAAAGCCTCTCTGTAAATTTATATCTGTTTATTCAGTACGTTTATAAATAGCTCTATCCATACCTATGTGACATTTGGTAGCATCATTGAATTTTTATTAGATTTTATAACTCAATGATCAGATTTTTTATAGCTATTCAATACAGAACTTCATGAGATTTGCTTCATGTTTTTAGAATATTCTACGTAGAATTTGAGAAATGCTAGATTATCTGCTTCCCGAAAAGTGTGTTGTTTCTAAATAGATGATGTGCCCCCCACTACCCCCATGTAATTAGAGGCTTCAGTATTTCCTTTGTTTATTTTGTACTGACGTTCTTTCTCATACATACTAGAATCTATTTGAAACTCACTTGAGTGTTTAACGGACATAGTCTCCACATGCAAATTAAACCAGAAACAAACAAGCTGCGGTGCTTGTGTGAATAACTTGCTCTTAAACCCATTCCTTTGTTATCTAGGTTGTAGATAATTTTCCCAATTTCTGTTCCACATCTTGGTTTTAGCAGTTTACTCAGGCTTAAGATGCGGAGTTTAGGATACAGAGTATTCTAATTAGTGTGGAATGTTTTCCTTTGGGAATCACATGTTGGTCTCCCTCCCAGCTGACTTGTGCCAGTGAGTTAGCAAGTTAATCTCTGACAGTGGGGCAGCAGGAGATGCACTAACTCTTTCAGATCTGTAAGCATGTCATGAAATCTTTCAAAAGCTCCAACTGAACTAATTCCATGGTAGTAATTTATTATGAGAGTAAAGAGAGTTATTCTCTTTTTATATCTAAGATTACCCAGAGTTTTAAAAATTTAGCCAAATTTCTTAGGTTAAAAAAAGCGTAGGGCTTCCCTGGTGGCGCAGTGGTTGAGAGTCCGCCTGCCGATGCAGGGGACACGGGTTCGTGCCCCGGTCCGGGAAGATCCCACATGCCGTGGAGCAGCTGGGCCCGTGAGCCGTGGCCGCTGAGCCTGCGCGTCCGGAGCCTGTGCTCCGCAACGGGAGAGGCCACAACAGTGAGAGGCCCACATACCGCAAAAAAAAACCCCAAAACATAAAAACGTAAATTCTCTCTTTTTGAAATACTTTTCAGCTTTTAAAATGTTGCATGCAAATGGGAACATTAACTTCAATTTTTGGATTACTGTTTCTTTTAAATAATTTATTGAGGTGAAATTCATGTAACAAAATTAACCATCTTTTTAAAAATAAATTTATTTATTTTTGGCTGTGCTGGGTCTTCATAGCTGCACGGTCTTTCTTTAGTTGCGGCGTGCAGGAGCTACTCTTCGTTGCGGTGCACTGTCTTCTTATTGCAGTGGCTTCTCTTGTTGCAGAGCATGTGCTCTAGGCACACGAGCTTCAGTAGTTGTGGCACGTGGGCTCAGTAGTTGTGGCTCACGGGCTCTAGAGCGTAGGCTCAGTAGTTGTGGAGCATGGGCTTAGTTGCTCCAAGGCATGTGGGATCTTCCCGGACCAGGGCTTGAACCCTTGTGTCCTGCATTGGCAAACGGATCCTTAACCACTATGCCACCAGGGAAGCCCAAAATTAACCATCTTAAAAGGAACAGTTAAGTGCCATTTACACAAAGTTGTGTAACCACCACTTCTATCTCGTTCTTGAACATTTCCATCACTCCAAAGTAAAGTCCCTTATTTATTAAGCAGTTTCTCCCTATTTCCTCTTCCCCCAGCACCTGGCAACCACCCATCTGTATTCTTTTTCTATGCATTTACCTGTTCTGGACATGTCATGTAAATAGAATCATACTCGATGTGACCCTTTTGTCTGGCTTCTTTTACTTAGCATAATGTTTTTGAGGTTCATCCATGTTGTAGCATGTATCAGTACTTCATTCATTTTTAAGGCTGGATAATATTTCATTGTATGAATATATCTCATTTTTTAGTCCATTCATTTGATGGACATCTGGGTTTTTTCCACCTTTTTGGCTATTGTGAATAGTGTTGCTATGCACATGAGTGTACATGTACTTATTTGAGGCCCTGTTTTCAATTCTTTGGGGTATATACCTAGTAGTAGGAATTTCAGGGTCATATGGTAGTTTTGTGGTTAACTTTTTGAGGAAATGCCAAACTGTTTTCCTGGATCACTTTTTAATAATAGCAGCTTTATTATTCACATACTACACAATTCACCAGTTTAAAGTGTAAACTTCAGTGAATTTTTGGTATATTCATAGAGCCGTACAATCATCACCACAGTCAGTTTTAGAACATTTTCATCCCCCGCCCCCCAAACCATTAGCAGTTACTCTCCTACCCTATACCTCCACAGCCCTAGGTAATCACAAATCTCCTTTTGTCTCTATATATTTGGGCTGTTCTGGGCATTTCATATAAATGTAATCAGACAATATGGAGTCTTTCGTGTCTGACTTCTTTTATTCAGTGTTGTATTTCAAAGTTCATCCATGTTGTATCATGAATCAGAACTTCATTCCTTTTTAATGCTGAATAATATTCCATTGTATGAATATGTTACATTGTATTCATCCAATCATCAGTTGATGGGTATTTGGATTGTTTCTATTTTTTCGCTATAGTGAGCAATGCTACTATGAACATTCACGTAAAAGTTATTATATAAAACATGTTTTCACTTCTCTTGGCTGTAGACTTATGAGTAGAATTGCTGGGTCATACGGTAGCTCAATGTTTAACATTTTGAGAAACTTCTAAACTGTTTTCCCAAGTCGCTGCACCATTTTATATTCCCACCAGGAAAGCATGAGGATTCTTATTTCTCCACATCCTCAGCAACACTTGTTATTGTCTGTCCTTTTGATTATACCCATCCTAGTGGGTATGGAGTGGTATCTCATTAGGGTTTTTATTTGAATGTCCCTAATGACTAATGATGTTGAGGATCTTTTCATGTGTTCCTTAGACATTTGTAGATCTTCTTTGGGGAAATACCATTCAGATCATTTGATGTGGGTTTTTTTGGCTGCGTTGGGTCTTCATTGCTGCGCACGGGCTTTCTCTAGTTGTGGCGAGCAGGGGCTACTCTTTGTTGTGCTGTGGGGGCTTCTCATTGCGGTGGCTTCTCTTGTGGCAGAGCATGGGCTCTAGGCGTGCGGGCTTCAGTAGTTGCAGCGCATGGGCTCAGTAATTGTGGCTTGCGGGCTCTAGAGTGCAGGCTCAGTACTTGTGGCACACGGGCTTAGTTGCTCCGCGGCATGTGGGATCTTCCCGGGCCAGGGCTCGAACCCATGTCCCCTGCATTGGCAGGCAGATTCTTAACCACTGCACCACCAGGGAAGTCCCATTTGCTAATTTTTTAATTGAGTTATTTATTTTTATATTTTTTTGTAAGAGTTTTTTAAATATTCTAGTTACAAGTTCCTTATCAAATGTATGATTTGCAAATATTTTCTCCCATTCAGTGGATTGTCTTCTCATTTTCTTTTTTATTTTGTGGTACGCGGGCCTCTCACTGTTGTGGCCTCTCCCATTGCGGAGCACAGGCTCCGGACACGCAGGCCCAGCGGCCACGGCTCACGGGCCCAGCCGCTCCGCGGCACGTGGGATCTTCCCGGACCGGGGCACGAACCCGCGTCCCCTGCATCGGCAGGCAGACTCCCAACCACCACGCCACCAGGGAAGCCTTCTTCTCATTTTCTTGATGACATTCTTTGAAGCACAAAGGTTTTAGTTTTGGTGAAGTCCAATTTATTTTTTCTTTGGTTGCTTGTGCTTTTGGGCCAAAGTCAAGATTATTTGTGCTTATGTTTTCTTCTAAGAATTTTGTATTTTTAGGTCTTACATTTAGTTCTTGATCAATTTTGAGTTAATTTTCATATATGGTATGAGGTAGGGATACAAATTTATCCTTTGCATGTGAATATCTAGTTGTCCCAGCACCATTTGTTGAAAAGACTATTCTTTCCCCATTGAATGATCTTGGTGCTCTTGTCAAAAATCAATTGACCAGGGCTTCCCTGCTGGCGCAGTGGTTAAGAATCTGCCTGCCAACGCGGGGACACGGGTTCGATCCCTGGTGCAGGAAGATCCCACATGCTGCGGAGCAACAAAGCCCGTGTGCCACAACTACCGAGCCTGCGCTCTAGAGCCCGCGAGCCACAACTACTGAAGCCCACGTGCCTAGAGCCTGTGCTGTGCATCAGGAAAAGCCACCGCAATGAGAAGACTGTGCACCACAACGAAGAGTAGCCCCCACTTGCCGCAACTAGAGAAAGCCTGCACAGAGCAGCAGAGACCCAACCCAGCCAAAAATAAATAAATAAATAAATAAATGAATAAATAAATAAATTTATTTTAAAAAAATCAATTGACCATAAATGTCAGGGTTTATTTCTGGACTCTGAGTTCTGTTCCATTGATCTATATGTCCATCCTTATGCCAGTACCACACTGTCTTGCTTACCGTAGGTTTTGTAGAACGTTTTGAAATTGGAGGTGTGAATCCTTCAACTTTGTTTCTCTTTTTCAAGATTGTTTTGGCTTTCTGGGTCCCTTGCATTTCTATATGAATTTTAGGATCAGTTTCTCAAAAGAAACCAGCTGGAATGTTGATGTGGATTACGTTGAATCGGTAGATCAGTTTGGGAAGTATTGTCATCTTAACAGTTAAATCATCTGATTCATGAACACAGGATAACTTTCCATTTATTGAGGTCTTTAATTTCTTTCAGCGATGTCTTGTAGTGTTCAGAGTTTAAGTTTTACTCTTCTTTTGTTAAATCTAGCCCAAGTGTTTTATTCTTTTTGATGCTATTATAAATGGAATTGTCATTTTAATTTCATTTTGGGGTTGTTCATTGCAAGTGTACAGAAAAACAATTGATTTTTGTATATTGATTGATCTTGTATCCTGAGACTTTGCTAAACTCATTTATTAGCTCTAATTGAGTTTTAGTGGATTCCTTAGGATTTTCTATTTATAAATCATGTCATCTGCAAATAGAGGAAGTTTTGCTTCCTCCTTTCTATTCTGTGCCTTTGATTTCACTTTATTGCCTGACTATCCTGGCTACAGTCTCAGTCACTGTTAAATAGAAAAGCAAGAGTAGGCTTCCTTGTCTTGTTCTTAGTCTTAGGGGGAAGGCATTCAGTCTTTCACCTTTAAGTGTGATATTAGCTGTGACTTTTTTGTGGATGCTCTTTATCAGGTTGAGGAAGTTCATTCCTAATACTAGTTTATTGATTGTTTTTTTTAAATTAAAAAGTGGTATTTAATTTTGTCAAATGACTTGTCTGCATGTATTGAGATGATCATGTAGTTTTTGTTCTTTATTCTATGATGTACTGTACATTAATTGAATTTCAGATATTGAACCAACTCTGTATTCCTGGCATAAATCCCACTTGATCATGGTATATAATCCTTTTTTTTTTTCTGTTTGCAGTTGCCACCTGGTTTTATTGACGAGGTCTTGCATGCATTACTTTTATAAACTCTATTTTTTTCTCTTTAGTTGAAGTATAGTTGATGTATAATATTATATAAGTTTCAGGTAAATAATATAGTGATTCACAATTTTTAAAGGTTATACTCCATTTATAGTTATTATAAAATATGGGCTATATTCCCCATGTTATACAATACATCCTTGTAGCTTCTTTTTTTTTTTTTTTTGCGTTACGCGGGCCTCTCACCGCTGTGGCCTCTCCCGCCGCGGAGCACAAGCTCCGGACGCGCAGGCTCAGTGGCCATGGCCCACGGGCCCAGCCGCTCCACGGCAAGCGGGATCCTCCTGGACCGGGGCACGAACCCATGTCCCCTGCATCAACAGGCAGACTCCCAACCACTGTGCCACCAGGGAAGCCCCTTGTAGCTTATTTTATACATAATAATTTGTACCTCTTAATCCCCTAAACTCTATTTTTTAAAAAATATTTATTTATTTGGTTGCATGGGGTCTTAGTTGTGGCAGGTGGGCTCCTTAGTTGCGGCACATGGGCTCCTTAGTTGCAGCTCACTGGCTCCTTACTTGTGGCATTCAAACTCTTAGTTGTGGCATGCATGTGGGATCTAGTTCCCTGACCAGGGATCGAACCCGGGCCCCCTGCATCGGGAGCACGGAGTCTTATCCATTGCACCACCAGGGAAGTCCCTAAACTCTATTTTTTTAAACAAGCACTGTTTTACTTATTCCTGAATATAATACACCTATATTGATGATGCATGAAAATACTGAGAAAGCACAAATGCTCTGAATGATAAATGTGGTTTTATATAACATGAAGTAATATGTATGATGGTTTCATTCATTCATTCTGCCAGAAATACTGAGAACATAGCAGGCACTGGAGTCTCTGTTCCATCCTGAGAATTTACAGGGGAATATGAAGGACGAAATCTCTCCCATTTTAAACATGAATCCAGATAAAAGCATTGAGGAGTCTTCCTGGTTACGTGGAGACTTTTCTTGTAATTTTGGGTGTCTTGATATCTTCTGCCAGCGTTCAGTAGGTATTCTTTGAGAATTGTTCCACAGGAAGATGGATTTTTGATGTGTTTGTGGGAGGAAGTGAGCTCCATATCCTTCTATTCTGCCACCTGATTCTTCTCCTACATTAGACTTTTGAATGTTGTGAGGGACAGACTTTATCTTAGATGATTCCTAGTTTAGGTTAACAGATAGATGATCAGAAATGGAAACTGATTTCAGAAAGTAGCGTATCCTTGACACTTTTGTATTCTGATCATATATGTTATGTATAGAGCTCTTATTATAGAGTGTAGCTTCTTTCATCCTTGACACAACATTGTTACCATCATCTTAGGAGAACACCACAGGAAAACTTCGTATCGTTTCATGAGTTGATCTTGTGGCCAAGGTTATCTGATGTTTCTGTGAGCTTTTTTTCCCTTGAATTCCTCAGTGGTCATAGTGAGGTGTGATTGGCATTTATCCCTGTGCTTGGGTGATCAAATAGTCATGCACCTTTGAACGTCTTCGAGTGAGCAAGTGGCCAAAGGTGCACACTGAGGCATCATGGCGGATGGACACCAGCCTCCTCCCAGTGCTGGCAGGTGGTCTGAGCTTTGTGGCCGGTGGGAAGCGGTTTATGAGAAAACATGCTTAGGCAAGGCTACAGGAAGGGTGCGAGCTTCTGTGCCCTCTTCAAGCCACCATGAGTTCACCAACCTGGAAGCTCTCTATGTAATCCTTTTTATATGTTACTGGATTCAGTTTGGTAGTATTTTGTTTCAGATTTTTACATCTGTATTCAAAAGAGATGTTGGTCTCTGTTTTTCTTTTCCTGTGATGTCTTTGTCTAGATTTGATATCAGGGTAGTAGTAGCCTTAAAAAATGAGTTGGAAAGTATTCCATCTCTTCCATACTTTAGAAAAGTTTGTGAAGAATTGGGATTGATTCTTTAAATGTTTGGTAGAATTTGTCAGTGAAGCCATCTGGGCATGGGCCTTTCTTTGTGGGTAGTTTTTTGATTACTTATTCTACTCTTTACTTGTTATAGGTCTATTCAGATTTTCTATTCTTCAGTCATTTTCAGTAGTTTGTGTCCTTTTAAGAATGGATTCATTTCATCTAAATTATTTATTAGCACATACTTGTTCAGAGTATTCCCTTATTCTTTTTATTCTTCCATTATCTCTTGTTGAATATATCAATCAATGTTTATTATAATTTCATACTAATAAATCTGCTGAAAACTGATATACTGTGTTTACTTACATTTACCATAAAAAGTTTTTCTCATTCAGAATATTGTAAGATATAGAAAAGCAGTTGGAAATAATTAATAATTACTCATCAGTCTGCTACCCAGTTTTTTTGGTATAGTATATATGTATTTTTTTAGTGTATATTTTTGATCACCCTAAATGATAATTTTTTTATAGCCTCGCTTTTGGCACTAAGACACTGTTATGTAAACATTTCTCAAGCTGTTATAAATGTTTTGTAAACATCATTTTAGCCATTACTAAATGTTTCATTAGTGGATAGGCCATAATATAGTTAATTATTCCTCTCATATTGGACTTTTTTTTTTACTAATATAAACAACACATTGAAGAATTTCTTCATGTAAATATTTTTCCTTATTTTGGATTATTCCCATATTCAAGTGATTAGACATGCAATTTTTGTGTCAAGGGCTGTGAATGTTTTGAAAGGTCTTGATAGAAAATAATAGTTATTATTTCCTTATTACTAACTGTATTCCAAAGAGTGTGCTATATATATTTTACTTAATCCTTACAATAAACCTGAGTAAAGTGTTATTGCTTTTTGTACTGATGAAGAAGCTTGTGCTCAGTAAGGTAAGCACTTGTCAAGGTTATATAACTAACAATTGCCGGAGTTGGGATTTGAACCCAAAGTGTTCTGACTACAGTGTTTTTTGCCGTCAATCATTACATGCTTTTATCGTGCCTTCCAAAGTTGCTGTTCTTGGAAACTCGCTTTAATTAAATGTACTTATGTAAAGTACCTTTTATTTGCATAGTGCTTTTATAGCTGGACAAGTCCTTTCACATACATTTGATCTTCACAACCTGTGAAGGGTTGTTCTCAAATTGCAGAAAAGGAAACTGAGGCTTTGAAAGGCAAAGCGATTTGCTTAAGAACACATGGCTAGTAAGTGGCAGAGCCAGGCCTAGAGCTTACTTCTGACTAGTGTGAAGGGTTTTTCCCTGAGTTGGTCATTCAGCCCCAGCACAGTTCTCTGCCTCTGGAGTATCATGGCATTTTTGAGAAAGAGTAGCCTGCATATAAAATTGAGACTATCCCTTTCTTATGGGCTATCCCCCTTCCATGTAGAGAAGTAGCATTGTTGTTGTATTATTATTGTTGTTATTTTTTGATTCTTTTGTGATATGCAATAGGGAAGAGAGTAATAACAGCTATCATTTATTGAGTGCCTACTACATTTATTATTTCTATTTCTTGCCAAAACTCTTGGAGGAAGCTTTAATTAATTTCTTTTTCCACGTGAAGAAATCGAGACTTAAAGAGCTGCCCAAAGTCATGTACTAGTTGATGGCTGAACCTGAATTGGAACCAGCTTTGACAGTTTCCAGAGTTCATGCTCCTTTTGATATGCTGCCCTGACTTGTAAAATTGGAATTTATCCAACACCCAGAAATTAAACATTGCAGTTTCCTTCTTCTGAACTTCACTTTACACTTAAAATTTTATACTGATGGGTTTTGAATTAATAATCTGTTGCCTTTTTTTTTTTCTTGTAGACCACGTTGAGAACACTATATTTTCTTTTATTTTTTCCCTTGAGACCACTTAGAAATGCATTTATTCATTTTCTCTAAGTGCTGCAAAGGCTACCTAGCATTTTTGGTTTTGAAGTTTGATTCTTTAAGCTATGACAAATGGAAATTTTCTCTAATGGACATTGTTCTTCTAAAAAATATTTGTTCTGTATTTTTGCTTAAAAATTTAAAAATACTAAGCAGCAATCTGTTAAAAAATAAAATTCAACATAGCAAATTTGAAGATCTAATTGACTTTATTGAATGATTCATGAATCAGGCAGCATTCCATCTAAAAAATAGAAAGGAGCTCCAAAAAGCTGCAGAAAAGGAGAGGTTTTTAAAGGCAGAAAGGGAGTGGGACAAGGAAGTCAAAAATGAAAAGAATGGAATATTTCAGGCAAGTTCATCTTCCTTTGGGGGAAGACAGGGGTCTATCAGGTTGATTACCTCACTAGTGCTGGCCAGGAAATTCCCCACTGGATAAGATTACATTCCTAGGAGAGGCTGAAACTGCAATTAGGTTAGGTATTAAGTCTCAGTTTGACGACATGGAGCTTAGCACAAGTAACTCCATTTTAACAATTCCCCCTTTTTCATCAGACTGTCAGCCTGAAAGATATGATAAAAGTGTAAGATGTTAGTGCCACTCCCAGCTACTGCTCTGAGTTCTCACAATTTTTGTTGATCTTTTGTGTGCTATTCACAGATCATAATGTTATTTGCTTAATCTCTGTGATACACACAGGCCACAACTTCAGTTTCACAATTTTTAAGTTGGTCATTCTCTTTATTCCTTTTCTGATGTTCCGGTGTTAGGGAGATCATTTGCTTGGTGGTGAGTGGCTGCAATCACGCATTTAAAGCTTTTGAGAGGGGACTTCCCTGGTGGCGCAGTGGATAAGAACCTGCCTGCCAATGCAGGGGACATGGGTTCAATCCGCGGTCTGGGAAAATTCCCACATGCCGCAGAGCAACTAAGCCCATGTGCCACAACTACTGAGCCTGCGCTCTAGAGCTAGAGCCCGTGCTCTGCAACAAGAGAAGCCACTGCAACGAGAAGCCCGTGCACCGCAACGAAGAATAGCCTCTGCTCGCCACAACTAGGGAAAGTCCATGCACAGCAACAAAGACCCAACATAGTCAAAAATAAATAAAATCTTATTAAAAAAAAACTTTTGAGAGAATACAGTGTAACAGGGAGACTACTATGATTATGATAAGCAGGATAATTCCCAGTGTTTGGAGTGTACTTCGAAGCTGTAGTCCCCAGGACCCAAACCAATCAAAATCAAATAAGTCAAAGAAAGACCCTATTGAAGGAGTCACCTTTTTAAGTGACTTGTTCAGTGATCGTATGTAGCTGAGTTTCAACTTCCCCAGAAATGTTAATCCAGGTGCAACAGGTGGTGTTGGCCACAGCAGACACCTCCTTGCAAAGCTAAAAGATAATCTAGGGTTATCCAATGATCAAAAACAACTTGGGCCAGAGAGTCTAAGGATTTTCACTGAGCAGCTATTGCTTTATCAACAGATTCTGCAGTACCTTCAAGAGTTAAGGAGAGGTTCCTGATCATAGCCTCCTTTGCATTTACTTCTAACCAGGGCAGTAGGCACCTGCCAAAGAAAGCAAATCCTGAATCATGAAAGCCTCCTGGTAGGTTCTTTCTAACTTGACAGTGCAAATTCAGGAGAGTTGACCAATGAGGTGTCTCTGTGGACAGTTAGGGGCACAGTTAGGTAACCGAAGAGGCATTGCCGAGTTATGCGCCAGCCATCTAGGTATTCATAGGCCCAAGGAGAATGATAATCACCACAGACAAAGATAAATCCTGTCAGGGCACAAAGCACTCCCACTAAGGTAATACTATAAATGAACAGATCAGTTTTTTTTGATAATGACAAATCTAGCAGTGAAAAGTTACCCCCTTAGCAATGGGCTGGGAGATACAGGTGATGGTGTTACCTTTCCAGGCCAATGCCAGGGTAAAGGAAAGAAAGAGAAGAAGAAAGCGTTTCATGTTTAAAGTATGAAGTCTTGATCCAGCATCTTGGGAGGAAGCAGTCCACATTGATGTCAGCTACTTCTCTTCTTCGTCGATTTGGTTTGGAGGTCTTTACCATTTGTGCAGGGCCAGATGTCCGGTGGAGCCTTCTTCAGCTGTGAGATGTGTCCCCAAGGTTCAAGTTCCTAAAGTTTGGCTGCCATCTGGGTAGTGAGGAAGACCTGGTATAGTCCATTCCAAGGAGATTCAAGGGCAGTCTTTGTTCTTAGTGATTCCAAATCAGAAGGGTAGGAGAAAATTGGAAACATTCGTTTGGTGAGTTATAGCCAGGTATTTGAGGAAACTAGAAGAATTCAGGATCCGGTCTAATTTACAGGTATTTAACAAAATCTCAAAGACAATTATCAGGATTAGAATCTAATATCTACAAAGATGCAAACATAATCTTTATAACTACCCCCATTTTTAAAAAAACAAAGATAATCACCGTAAAACTAACTTATTTGCGTTATACTTGGCCTGATTATTTACATAGGTGTAGCAAGAGTAGTGCTTGACCATATGAGTTCTTTTTAAGACTGCTTTGCTAGAACCTTGTAGTAAGGTACCAGGTCGATTTTTCCAAGGGGCTTTATTGGCTCCATAAAGTCAACCTTAGTTCTTTAAAGCTATCTGGTCATATCTGAGTCTATGTACATCTCTCTCAAATATAACATTCCAGTTAAAGTTTTGGTAATATAACCAGTGTTTCCAATTGTGTCCTGTTGCAAGGAGAACAGATTCTCATTGGACTTATGTAAATAACTATTTTGCCATAAAAAGAATATTCAAGAGTTTCCAAATTCTGGAGGGATCAGGTAGGGAGAAAAAGTAAATGTTTCATCTTTGTTTACAAAAGTATACTTTACCAAATTGTTGTAAGTCATAGATAGCTTAAGAGAAAAAGTTTCTTCAAATCTGGAAAAACAAAACATTAAAGAACCAGTAGTGCTTCAAGCAAGAAGGAATAAAAATTATAATCACCCTTTTCAGTTCATTCAGTCCCATATTATTAATTCTTGTTCTGCTTTAATCCAGTTTTTTTCCATTAGTTCTAGAAATTCTTATCCAGTTCAGTTTATGATCTTAAAGTTATCAGAAACTTGTGTTTGCTGGAGTCCTTTCCATGAATCTCCTTGAAGATGAGGCACTTTTGCAGCAACATTTTTGCAAAAGCATCTGAGTTAAAACAATAATTGTCTATAAACGACAGAAAACTTAAAAAAAATGCCCATTGTTAGAGATCTGATGAGAGTTTATTATAATAGAATTAGCAAGGAAATTTGTTTATTTCTGTGACACTCAATATTGTAAAATGATAACTGGAATTATGATGATAACATTATACCAGGACATACATATCAGACTTCAGGAGTTGCATATAGTTTCTGGAACACTTATAACATATACCTGTACAATTACAACATAAAGGCTTAGTATTACTTTTTTTTTAAAATAGATTATTTATTTATGCTTTGGGTTAATTATGAACACTCTTTTTATTTTAGCATTATATGGCTTAGCAAATTTATAAATACTTTTTATAATTTTTTATACTTTTTATAATTAAATTTTCTCTTAGTAAATTTCTCAGCATGGCAGAAACCATGTTTACTAGGAGACCCAAATATCTTTAGTTTCCCTGTAAAAGGAAGCCCAAAGTGGATAAATCTATGTTCAATAATTAATATTTCAGTATTCTATCTTATTTGGAAATGATCTGTCTATTCTTTGACTGTCCATCATTTAATTTAACTTAACTTGGCAAAACTTTAAGTTTTCAGGTTACCAAAAAGATTTGGAGAAACCGTTTAAAAAGTTCACCTAAAAACTTTTATTCCATTTACATCTATTCAATTTATTGATTTCACTTAATTTATATGTGCTTAATTTCTTTGAGCCAATTAAATAGAGCTCTTTTACAAATTAATTTTGGCAATACCCTCTGAAGGTAGAAAATACTGTACATCTACAATACATACATAGACACACATAAATAGACAGTTGCAAACAGGGACCTTATAGCTTCTGTTTTAAAATTACTGCCATGAATCAGGTACAGTAATTGACTAGTTGTAAAATAAGTTGAAAGAGGGGGCTTCCCTGGTGGCGCAGTGGTTGAGAGTCCGCCTGCCGATGCAGGAGACACGGGTTCGTGCCCCGGTCTGGGAGGATCCCACATGCCGCGGAGCGGCTGGGCCCGTGAGCCATGGCCGCTGAGCCTGCGCGTCCGGAGCCTGTGCTCCACAACGGGAGGGGCCAGAACGGTGAGAGGCCCGCGTACCGCAAAAAAAAAAAAAAAAAAAAAAAAAAAAATAAGTTGAAAGAATCTAAGCTGTTTTTCTGGTAGATGGAACAAGTTAAGGTTATCTGCTCAGACGGCTAAAGCATTTTTTACTAATATTTTTGGGGAAGACACTTAAAAGATTTTTTATTTGCCTAGGTTTCAAACGACCATTTCACCTTTCCTTTACATTCTGATAAGAATTACCTCCCTGAAGTCTGTAGAACATTTGTATCTCAAAGGTACAGAAAAAGAATACGAGTTTCTCTAAGGAGTACTTTGGTTTCCTAAGGCCAGATTGTTTACAATACTTACAAGCTTTTTGAGATAAATAGGAGAGATTTGGGGATTGGTAAAAGGAATAGGTGGACTGTGAACTGCCTCTGGAGCTATATTTCTAGTTTTGCAAAGATTTGTAAGATAAGGATAGTTGCTCTCAATTCCCCAAAGAATTGGGTTGCAGCCTAAATGACCTCATAGATTGATCCTCCTATTCAGCTACATTCTACATTATTCTTAATTTGCTTTTTCATATATATATATATATATATATCAGGGACAAGATTTCTAACCAAGATGGAAATTACAAGATTTCTATGTTCCGGGGCTTCCCTGGTGGCGCAGTGGTTGAGAGTCTGCCTGCCGATGCAGGGGACACTGGTTCGTGCCCTGGTCCGGGAAGATCCCACATGCCGTGGAGCGGCTGGGCCCGTGAGCCATGGCCGCTGAGCCTGTGCGTCCGGAGCCTGTGCTCTACAACGGGAGAGGCCACAACGGTGAGAGGCCCGCGTACCGCAAAAAAAAAAAATTTCTATGTTCTGGACTTAGAGCTGTTTTCCTTTGGAAGATTTTGGTAAATTCTTTCACAAAGGCTTTAGAAGGTTTTTCTTTCCTTCTGGGTGCATAGTTTCATTTTGGTTTAGTGGAGGACACCTAAAAGAAATATTCCTATCAGACTCTGAATATCAGCTTCCATTTTCTGACCAACTTTTGACCACAGAGCTACTTTAAAAAAAAATCCTTTTAAACATCTTGTCAGTTTTCAGTTGGGACAAGCAGTAAATATTTCTGGTAGTAATGAACAACCCCTTGCACTTAAGAGGCATCCCCAAAGAGGGTGCAAAAACTATTTTATTTTCTTCTCTTTTTGGGTACTACACACAGAGATCTGGGAGAGCTGACTCTGGTAAGAATTCTCACCCTTAGCTGGCTTCTGCCAGTTTTCCCAGGATCCCATTTGCAGGCTCCGAGGGGGGTTTAAAGTAGAGGGTGTAGCTCCCGTATCTACCAGATGTCAAGGTTTTTCATTAATTTAATTTTAGTTTCCCTTAGCTGCTTAAGGGAATAACATAGCAGTTTACCATAAAGGCCCTCAGAGTCTCATCAACTCTGAGAGGGGTCCATATGGGGGCCCTCCTTCAAGGGTAGATATGGGGGTATATGTAAGACCTATAACTTGGCAGACTTTCATTTATGGTCTGGTAGTCTCTTTAGGGAAGACAATTTAGACTGAGGATTACTAGAATGAGTACTCAAATAAAGGATGATAGAGGTGAGTAGTAAAAGTTGCGTCTGTCTTGCAGTCTTTTGTTTTAGGTACCTCTTGTGTCTTTAATTTTTCATTAGACTTTTTCAATGAATTTTTCAATGAAGCTATTCTGGGGTCCTGAAGCCTTTTGGAAGGTTCTACGTACCAATTAAAATAGATGTCCCATTCAGTTTGTTTAATTTGGGAACCCTACTTTCAACTGAACTTCATTTTTTTTTTCCTTATTAGTCATCCATTTTATACACATCAGTGTATCCATGTCAATCCCAATCTCCCAATTCATCCCACCCCCCCACCCCCCGCGGCTTTCCCCCCTTGGTGTCCATACGTTTTACCTCTACTTCTGTATCTCAATTTCTGCTCTGCAAACCGGTTCATCTGTACCATTTTCTAGGTTCCACATATATGCGTTAACATACAATATTTGTTTTTCTCTTTCTGACTTACTTCACTCTGTATGACAGTCTCTAGATCCATCCACGTCTCTACAAATGACCCAAATTCATTCCTTTTTATGGCTGAGTAATAGTCCATCGTATATATGTACCAAATCTTTTTTTTTTTTGCAGTACACGGGCCTCTCACTGTTGTGGCCTCTCCCGTTGCGGAGCACAGGCTCCGGACACGCAGGCTCAGTGGCCATGGCTCACGGGCCCAGCCGCTCCACGGCATGTGGGATCTTCCTGGACCGGGGCACGAACCCGTGTCCCCTGCATCGGCAAGCGGACTCTCAACCACTGCGCCACCAGGGAAGCCCATGTACCACATCTTCTTTATCCATTCTTCTGTCGATGGGCATTCAGGTCGCTTCCATGACCTGGCTATTGTAAATAGTGCTGCAATGAACATTGGGGTGCATGTGTCTTTTTGAATTACGGTTTTCTCTGGGTATATGCCCAGTAGTGGGATTGCTGGGTCATATGGTAATTCTATTTTTAGTTCTTAAAGGAACCTCCATACTGTTCTCCATAGTGGCTGTATCAATTTACATTCCATCAACAGTGCAAGAGGGTTCCCTTTTCTCTACACCCTCTCCAGCATTTGTTGTTTGTAGATTTTCTGATTATGCCCATTCTAACTGGAGTGAATTGATACCTCATTGTAGTTTTGATTTGCATTTTTCTAATAGTTAGTGATGTTGCGCAGCTTTTCATGTGCTTCTTGGCCATCTGTATGTCTGCTTTGGAGAACTGCCCATTTTTGGATTGGGTTGTTTGATTTTTTAATATTGAGCTGTTTATATATTTTGGAGATTAATCCTTTGTCCGTTGACTTGTTTGCAAATATTTTCTCCCATTCTGACGGTTGTCTTTTTGTCTTGTTTGTAGGTTTCTTTTCAAAAGCTTTTAAGTTTCATTACGTCCCATATGTTTACTTTTGTTTTTATTTCCATTCTCTAGGAGGTGGATCAAAAAAGATCTTGCTGTGATTTATGTCAAAGAGTGTTCTCACTTTGTTTTCAGTTAAGAGTTTTGTAGTGTCCGCTCTTACATTTAGGTCTCTAATCCATTTTGAGTTTATTTTTGTGTATGGTGTTAGGGAGTGTTCTAATTTCATTCTTTTACATGTAGCTGTCCAGTTTTCCCAGCACCACTTGTTGAAGAGACTGTCTTTTCTCCATAGTGTATCCTTGCCTCCTTTGTCATAGATTAGTTGACCATAGGTGTGTGGGCTTATCTCTGGGCTTTCTATCCTGTTCCATTGATCTATATTTCTGTTTTTGTGCCAGTACCATACTGTATTGATTACTGTAGCTTTGTAATATAGTCTGAAGTCAGGGAGTCTGATTCCTCCAGCTCCATTTTTCTCCCTCAAGACTGCTTTGGCTAATCGAGGTCTTTTGTGTCTCCATACAAATTTTAAGATTTTTTGTTCTAGTTCTGTAAAAAATGCCATTGGTAATTTGATAGGAATTGCATTGAATCTGTAGATTGCTTTGGGCACTATAGTCATTTTCACAATATTGATTCTTCCAATCCAAGAACATGGTATATCTCTCCATCTGTTGGTATCATCTTTAATTTCTTTCATCAGTGTCTTATAGTTTTCTGCATACAGGTCTTTTGTCTCCCTAGGTAGGGAGGATTTTTGCATCTATATTCATCAGTGATATTGGTCTGTAATTTTCTTTTTTTGTAGTATCTTTGTCTGGTTTTGGTATCAGGGTGATGGTGGCCTCATAGAATGA